>NC_138318.1:36147500-36615000 GCF_965601325.2 Salmo salar
ATGACAAGTGTCTGCGGTTGAAATGGCCCCATGAATGTAATGAGGCACCTGGATTATAGGTGACAGCTTTTATATTACTCTAAAGGAGAACAGGGTGACTCACTGGAGTGCAGTACTGCAGTCATAGGCTGGTTGGTTCCCAAATGGCACCCTATCGCCCTATATACTACTTTTTGACCGGAGCCCATATGGTTCTGGTTAAACGTAGTGCACTAGAGGATTACATTTGGGATACGTAGTCACAGTTAAGTGATACTTCCTTAAAAAAGGTCTGAGAAGGAGAAGTATCATCTGTCTACTAGAGTGAGAAGTACCATCTGTCTACTAGAGTGAGAAGTACCATCTGTCTACCAGAGACTGAGAAGAACCATCTGTCTACCAGAGAGTGAGAAGAACCATCTGTCTACCAGAGAGTGAGAAGAACCATCTGTCTACTAGAGATTGAGAAGAACCATCTGTCTACCAGAGAGTGAGAAGAACCATCTGTCTACTAGAGAGTGAGAAGAACCATCTGTCTACCAGTGAATGAGAAGAACCATCTGTCTACCAGAGAGTGAGAAGAACCATCTGTCTACTAGAGATTGAGAAGAACCATCTGTCTACCAGAGAGTGAGAAGAACCATCTGTCTACCAGAGAGTGAGAAGAACCATCTGTCTACCAGAGAGTGAGAAGAACCATCTGTCTACCAGAGAGTGAGAAGAACCATCTGTCTACCAGTGAATGAGAAGAACCATCTGTCTACCAGAGAGTGAGAAGAACCATCTGTCTACTAGAGATTGAGAAGAACCATCTGTCTACCAGAGAGTGAGAAGAACCATCTGTCTACCAGAGAGTGAGAAGAACCATCTGTCTACCAGAGAGTGAGAAGAACCATCTGTCTACTAGAGATTGAGAAGTACCATCTGTCTACTAGAGTGAGAAGTACCATCTGTCTACTAGAGTGAGAAGAACCATCTGTCTACCAGAGAGTGAGAAGAACCATCTGTCTACCAGAGAGTGAGAAGAACCATCTGTCTACCAGTGAATGAGAAGAACCATCTGTCTACCAGAGAGTGAGTAGAACCATCTGTCTACTAGAGAGTGAGAAGAACCATCTGTCTACCAGAGAGTGAGAAGAACCATCTGTCTACCAGAGAGTGAGAAGAACCATCTGTCTACTAGAGATTGAGAAGAACCATCTGTCTACCAGAGAGTGAGAAGAACCATCTGTCTACCAGAGAGTGAGAAGAACCATCTGTCTACCAGAGAGTGAGAAGAACCATCTGTCTACTAGAGATTGAGAAGTACCATCTGTCTACCAGAGAGTGAGAAGAACCATCTGTCTACTAGAGAGTGAGAAGAACAATCTGTCTACTAGAGTGAGAAGTACCATCTGTCTACTAGAGTGAGAAGAACCATCTGTCTACTAGAGAGTGAGAAGTACCATCTGTCTACTAGAGTGAGAAGAACCATCTGTCTACTAGAGAGTGAGAAGTACCATCTGTCTACTAGAGTGAGAAGAACCATCTGTCTACTAGAGAGTGAGAAGTACCATCTGTCTACTAGAGTGAGAAGTACCATCTGTCTACTAGAGTGAGAAGAACCACCTGTATACTAGAGAGTGAGAAGAACCACCTGTCTACTAGAGATTGAGAAGTACCATCTGTCTACTAGAGAGTGAGAAGAACCATCTGTCTACCAGAGAGTGAGAAGAACCATCTGTCTACTAGAGAGTGAGAAGAACCATCTGTCTACTAGAGAGTGAGAAGAACCATCTGTCTACTAGAGAGTGAGAAGTACCATCTGTCTACCAGAGTGAGAAGTACCATCTGTCTACTAGAGTGAGAAGAACCATCTGTCTACTAGAGAGTGAGAAGAACCATCTGTCTATCAGAGAATGAGAAGAACCATCTGGTTACCAGTGAATGAGAAGAACCATCTGTCTACCAGAGAATGAGAAGAACCATCTGTCTACCAGAGATTGAGAAGTACCATCTGTCTACCAGAGAGTGAGAAGAACCATCTGTCTACCAGTGAATGAGAAGAACCATCTGTCTACCAGAGATTGAGAAGTACCATCCCTCTACCAGAGAATGAGAAGAACCTTCTGTCTACCAGTGAATGAGAAGTACCATCCCTCTACCAGAGATTGAGAAGTACCATCTGTCTACCAGAGAATGAGAAGAACCATCTGTCTACCAGAGAGTGAGAAGAACCATCTGTCTACCAGTGAATGAGAAGAACCATCTGTCTACCAGTGAATGAGAAGTACCATCCCTCTACCAGTGAATGAGAAGTACCATCCCTCTACCAGAGATTGAGAAGTACCATCTGTTTAGCAGGGCATGGATTATTTCTGAAGAGCACAGCTGGTGCACTCCCCCAGGATGACTTTAATTCATCGTCTGCTATCATCCGTCATTTAAAAAGTCTTCATAAATTAAATGTCCCGGTGGGTGCATGCATGCCCGCCACATGCAGCGTACTTTTAGTAATATCCTTCAAGGGGAGGTAGGAGGAATGTGCTTTAATGTTGGTGCAGCTATTATATTACTATGACCGGATTTAAATAAAAATCTAATAAAATTAAATGTTATTTGTCACATGCGCCGAATACAACATGTGTACACCTTTTTATAGTGTATTTGAATAGTGATAAGAGTTGATTAAATAACCCCTGGAGTTGAGATCAGTGCCCACGTGGAAAATCCCTTCACCCAGCTTTCATCCACTTTCATTCCGCTTGTGTTTGAGCTAGAAACATCTAGGTACTGAATCTGCTGATGTCCAGTATTGGCTTATTAGCGCCGAGCCCAAATCAACACAAGATGATTGTGCGGTAAAATGAATGGAATGCAATAGCACTTTTTGTTCTACACAGAAGATCATACACAATTACTGCCTTTAGCATGATCGTCCCTGAAGTTTTCCTCAGCTTTCCAATACCTTTCTGATTCATTTCAGACACTTTAAACCATACTTCCTTCAGATTTAAAGTTTACTTTTTTGATTTGCTTGGACACCTGTATTTGGGGAGTTTCTCCCATTCTTCTCTGCAGATCCTCTCAAGCTCTGTCAGCTTGGATGGAGAGTGTTGCTGCACAGCTATTTTCAGGCCTCTCCAGACAAGTTTGATCAGGTTCAAGTCTGGGCTCGGGCTGTGCCACTCAAGGACATTTAGAGACTTTTCCCGAAGCCACTCCTGCGTTTTCTTGGCTGTATGTTTGGGGTCGTTGTCTGAGGTCCTGAGCCCTCTGGAACATGTTTTCATCAAGGATCTCTATGTACTTTGCTCCGTTCATCTTTCCCTCGATCCTGGCTAGTCTCCCAGTCCCTGCCACTGAAAAACATCCTCACAGTATGATGCTGCCACCACCATGCTTCACCGTAGGGATGGCTGCAAGTTTCCTCCAGAGGTGACGCTGGACATTCAGGCCAAAGAGTTCAATCTTGGTATCATCAGATGAGAGACTCTTGTTTCTCACAGTCTGATAGTCTTTAGGTGCCTTCTGGCAAACTCCAAGCGGGCTGTCATGTGCCTTTTAGGAGTGGCTTCCGTCTGGCCACTCTACCATAAAGGCCTGATTGGTGGAGAGCTGCAGAGATGGTGGTCCTTCTGGAACGTTCTCCCATCTTCACAGAGGAACTCTGGAGCTCTGGGTTCTTGTTCACCTCCCTGACAAAGGCCCTTCTCCACTGAATGCTCAGTTTGGCCAAGCGGCCATTTAACAATGATGGGGGCCACTGTGATCTTGGGGATCTCAATGCTGCAGAAATGTTTTGGTACCCTTCCCCAGATCTTTGCCTCGACACAATCCTGTCTCGGAGCTCTATGGACAATTCCTTCTACCTCATGGCTTGGTTTTTGCTCTGACATGCACTGTGAACTGTGGGACCTTATATAGACAGGTGTGTGCCTTTCCAAATCATGTCTAATCAATTGAATTTACCACAGGTGGACTCCAATCAAGTTGTAGAAACATCTCAAGGATGATCAATGGAAACAGGATGTACCTGAGCTCAATTTCAAGTCTGAATACTTATGGAAATAAGGTATTACTGTTTTTTATTTTTAATACATTTGCAAAAAAAATCTAAAAACCCATTTGTCATAATGGGTTAATACATGTAGATTGCTAAATAAATTGTTTTATTTAATCCATTTCAGCATAAGGCTGTAAATAAATGTGGGAAAAGTCAAAGGGTCTGAATACTTTCCAAAGGCACTGTATATACACTGAGTGTTGAAAACATTACGAACACCTTCCTAATATTGAGTTGCAGCCCCTTTGTCCTCAGAACAGCCTCAATTCGTCGGGGCATTGACTCTACAAGCTGTTGAAAGCATTCCACAGGGATGCTGGCCCATGTTGACTCCAATACTTCCCACAGTTGTGTCAAGTTGTCTGGATGTCCTTTGGGTGGTGGACCATTCTTGATACACAAGGGAAAGACTCATACCAGTGCGTCTGGCACATACTACCATACCGTAATCAAAGATACTTAAATATTTCTTCTTGCCCAATCACCCTCTGAATGGCACACACACAATCCATGTTTCAATTGTCTCAAGGCTTAAAAATCCTTATTTAACCTGTCTCCTCTCCTTCATCTACACTGATTGAAGTGGATTTAACATCAATAAGAGATCATAGCTTTAACCTGGATTCACCTGGTCAGTCTCTGTCATGGAAAGAGCAGGTGTTGCTAATGTTTTGTACACTCAGTGTATATACAGTGAATCCAGGTGAAAGCTATGATTCCTTATTGATGTCACTACTATATAGTGCCAGTGGTCGCCATTGATGAAAGAGGACAAAGAAGGCTGACACAACCAAAAAGCTGAAAAATAAGAAAATGTGGTTGCAGTGGCCTAAGGAACGAAAATACTGGACACTGGAGAATGTGAAAAACATTGCCTGGTCTGATGAAAAACGGTTCCTGCTGTTTCATGGTGATGGGAGTACTAAGGTATGGAGAAAACCACATGGGTACATGCCATGTGTCAACAATGCAGGTTGCTGGTGGTGTGATGGTGTGGGATGTGTTTTCATAGTCCCACTAAGTGCAAACCAGATGGGATGGTGTATCGCTGCAGAATGCTGTGGGAGCCATGCTGGTTAAGTGTGCCTTGAGTTCTGAATAAATCACAGACAGTGTCATCAGCAAATCACCCCACACCATCACACCTCCTCCTCCATGCTTCATGGTTGGAACCACACATGCAGAGATAATCCATTCACCTACTCTGCATCTCACAAAGACAAGGTGGTTTGAAGCAAAAATCTCAAATTTGGACTCATCAGATCAAAGAACAGATTTCCACCTGTCTAATGTCCATTTCTCGTGTTTCTTGGCCCAAGCAATTCTCTTCTTCTTATTGGTGTCCTTTAGTAGTGGTGTCTTTGCAGAAATTCAACCATTAAGGCCTGATTCACACAGTCTCCTCTGAACAGTTGATGTTGAGATGGGTCTGTTACTTGAACTCCATGAAGCATTTATTTGGGCTGCAATTTCTGAGGCTGGTAACTCTAATGAACGTATCCTCTGCAGCAGAGGAAGCTCAGTTCTTTAAATTTTCCATATTGACTGACCTTCATGTCTTAAAGTAATGATGGACTGTCGTTTCTCTTTGCTTATTTGAGCTGTTCTTGCCATAATATGGCCTTGATCCTTTACCAAATAGGGCTATTTTCTGTATACCACCCCTACCTTGTCACAACACAACTGATTGGCTCAAAAGCATTAAGAAGGAAATAAATTCCACAATTTAACTTTTAACAAGGCACACCTGTTAATTAAAATACATTCCAGGTGGCTATGCCATGAAGCTGGTTGAGAGAATGCCAAGAGTGTGCAAAGCTGTCATCAAGGCAAAGGGTGGCTACTTTGAAGAATCTCAAATATGAAATATACACTGCTCAAAAAAATAAAGGGAACACTTAAACAACACAATGTAACTCCAAGTCAATCACACTTCTGTGAAATCAAACTGTCCACTTAGGAAGCAACACTGATTGACAATAAATTTCACATGCTGTTGTGCAAATGGAATAGACAACAGGTGGAAAATATAGGCAATTAGCAAGACACCCCCAATAAAGGAGTGGTTCTGCAGGTGGTAACCACAGACCACTTCTCAGTTCCTATGCTTCCTGGCTGATGTTTTGGTCACTTTTGAATGCTGGCGGTGCTTTCACTCTAGTGGTAGCATGAGACAGAGTCTACAACCCACACAAGTGGCTCAGGTAGTGCAGCTCATCCAGGATGGCACATCAATGCAAGCTGTGGCAAGAAGGTTTGCTGTGTCTGTCAGCGCAGTGTCCAGAGCATGGAGGCGCTACCAGGAGACAGGCCAGTACATCAGGAGACGTGGAGGAGGCCGTAGGAGGGCAACAACCCAGCAGCAGGACCGCTACCTCCGCCTTTGTGCAAGGAGGAGCAGGAGAAGCACTGCCAGAGCCCTACAAAATGACCTCCAGCAGGCCACAAATGTGCATGTGTCTGCTCAAACGGACAGAAACAGACTCCATGAGGGTGGTATGAGGGCCCGACGTCCACAGGTGGGGGTTGTGCTTACAGTCCAACACCGTGCAGGACGTTTGGCATTTGCCAGAGAACACCAAGATTACCATTGGCGCCCTGTGCTCTTCACAGATGAAAGCAGGTTCACACTGAGCATGTGACAGACGTGACAGAGTCTGGAGACGCCGTGGAGAACGTTCTGCTGCCTGCAACATCCTCCAGCATGAACGGTTTGGTGGTGGGTCAGTCATGGTGTGGGGTAGCATTTCTTTGGGGGGCCGCACAGCCCTCCATGTGCTCGCCAGAGGTAGCCTGACTGCCATTAGGTACCGAGATGAGATCCTCAGACCCCTTGTGAGACCATATGCTGGTGCAGTTGGCCCTGGGTTCCTCCTAATGCAAGACAATGCTAGACCTCATGTGGCTGGAGTGTGTCAGCAGTTCCTGCAAGAGGAAGGCATTGATGCTATGGACTGGCCCACCCGTTCCCCAGACCTGAATCCAATTGAGCACATCTGGGACATCATGTCTCGCTCCATCCACCAACGCCACGTTGCACCACAGACTGTCCAGGAGTTGGCAGATGCTTTAGTCCAGGTCTGGGAGGAGATCCCTCAGGAGACCATCCGCCACCTCATCAGGAGCATGCCCAGGCGCTGTAGGGAGGTCATACAGGCACGCGGAGGCCACACACACTACTGAGCCTCATTTTGACTTGTTTTAAGGACATTACATCAAAGTTGGATCAGCTTGTAGTGTGGTTTTCCACTTTAATTTTGAGTGTGACTCCAAATCCAGACCTCCATGGGTTGATAAATTGGATTTCCATTGATTATTTTTGTGTGATTTTGTTGTCAGCACATTCAACTATTTAAAGAAAAAAGTATTTAATAAGATTATTTCTTTCATTCAGATCTAGGATGTGTTGTTTAAATGTTTTGAGCAGTATATTTTGATTTCACACTTTTTTGGTCACTAGATGATTCCATATGTGTTGCTTCATACAATATAGAAAAACCCTTGAATGAGTAGGTGTGTCCAAACTTTTGACTGGTACTGTATATATATATATATATATATATATATATATATATATATAATATATATATATATATATATATATATATGTATCTGTCACCAGTCATGTGAAATCCATAGATTTAGGCCTAATTAATTCATTTCAAGTGACTGATTTCCTCATATGAACTGTAACTCAGTAAAATATTTGAACTTTTTGCATGTTGCATTCATATTTTTGATCAGTGTATATTGCAGTCGATAGTACACCATGGGGAGAGGAGAAGACAAGGAGGCAGCTAGCCATCTCGTCTGTATCAGGTTGCTTCTCTGCCAGGAACCATTGAGCGACTCCGAACCGACAGCCATTGTCCCAAACGGCACCCTATTCCCTATATAGTGTGCACTACTTGGCGGAACCATTTGAGATGCAGGATTCCACTGCTACGATTGTAAAGGAATATCTGTTATAATCCGGAGATGCAACCACTTTAAGATGACCTTGTCCCGAATGGCACCCTCATCCCTATATACTGTAGTAGGGCTGTCGCGATACTAGTATCAAGATACTCTGAGGTATCTAGGCACGGAAACAGAACATGACTACATTTCCTGAGGAAAACAGTACTAATGTTCAAAAAACAAACAGCCCGATGTTGTCACCCAGAATCACATGTTTATTTCCCAAGCTATATCACACTATATGTTATATGTTATGTTGTATTAACGTTTATTTAAACAAGAAGCCTACACACAGTAGGTTTTATTTTATGAAACTTTATTTAAACAAGGAGCCTACACACAGTAGGTTTTAGTTTATGAAACTTTATTTAAACAAGAAGCCTACACACAGTATGTTTTATTTTATGAAACTTTATTTAAACAAGGAGCCTACACACAGTATGTTTTATTTTATGAAACTTTATTTAAACAAGGAGCCTACACACAGTATGTTTTTATTCTATTAAAGTTGTTTTTAAACAGGGTGCCTACACACGGAAGGTTTTAAAGGACCAAACAGTCTAATTTGTGTTTTCCTTCTTGCCAAGCAAAATCTGGTATTATAGTATCTCTGGTATCATAGTATCTCTGGTATCATAGTATCTCTGGTATTGTAATATCTCTGGTATCATAGTACCTCTGGTATCATAGTATTATAGTATCACTGTATCGTAATATCACTGGTATCGTAGTACCGCTGGTATCGTAGTATCTCTGGTATTGTAGTATTACTGGTATCGTAGTATCATAGTATCTCTGGTATCATAGTATCTCTGGTATTGTAGTATTACTGGTATCGTAGTATCATCGTATCACTGGTATCGTAGTATCACTGGTATCGTAGCACCTCTGGTATTGTAGTATCATAGGTATTGTAGTACCACTGGTATTGTAGTACCACTGGTATTGTAGTACCACTGGTATCGTAGTATCTCTGGTATTGTAGTATCACTGGTATTGTAGTATCACTGGTTTCGTAGTATAATTTTATCACTGGTATCGTAGTATCATAGAATCATTGGTATCGTAGTATCTCTGGTATCGTAGTATCTCTGGTATCGCAGTATCACCAGTATCGTAGTATTACTGGTATCGTAGTATCTCTGGTATCGCAGTATCACCGGTATCGTAGTATCTCTGGTATCGTAGTATCTCTGGTATCGCAGTATCACCGGTATCGTAGTATCTACTGGTATCGTAGTATCATAGTATCTCTGGTATCGCAGTATCATAGTATCTCTGGTATCGTAGTATCTCTGGTATCGCGTCACGGTATCATAGTATCTCTGGTATCGGTACCGGTATCATAGTATCTCTGGTATCGTAGTATCTCTGGTATCGCAGTATCACTGGTATCGTAGTATCTCTGGTATCGTAGTATCTCTGGTATCATAGTATCTCTGGTATCGTAGTATCACTGGTATCGTAGTATCTCTGGTATCGTAGTATCTCTGGTATCGTAGTATCTCTGGTATCGTAGTATCTCTGGTATCGTAGTATCATAGTATCTCTGGTATCATAGTATCTCTGGTATTGTAGTATTACTGGTATCGTAGTATCACTGGTATCGTGACAACCCTACTATATAGTGCAATACCTGGTCAAAAGTAGTACACTATGTAGGGAATAGGGTGCCATTTGGGACTTAGAGGGATGTCATTAGTCCTGAGGAGAAGGGGAAGAAGGGGGAAGTGTCTGTGTCCGAGCGGGCGCTATCTAGGGGGATATCCTCCCTCACAGCAGTACTGAGGGAAGAAAGGGAAGACCGACGCCCTCCTCAACACAAAGGGCCGCTTCACTCCCTTCTTAGTAGCTGTTTACTTTTAGTCATAACATCCACATACAATGGAAAGTAGTGTGGGTCAAGGTGAGGCTAGGAGGGAGGGTGCCTGAGGAACAACAAACAGATGTTCTTTGATGATAGCTAGCTCGTAAAAGTGTACACTTGCTGAGGCCCTCTCCTGATCTCCCCTCAAGCACCAGGTTTTTTGTTTTGCCCCCAGGAGTCAGTCCTTACCTGCTGTTGTACCATTCATTACCTTACTCACCAGCAGTCCACACCACCTCAACTCTGCACAACAAAATCTCAATGCCAAAATTCTTAATCTTGAACCGACCTGGGGGGAAAAAGTAGCTTGTTGATGTTGATTGTCATTAGTCTTGTTTTGGAAGCAGACCTGGGTGATTTCCCTTTAGACAGGCCAGCTAGATGTTTTTTTTGGTCTTAATTTAAGGTTACGGTTAGGCATTGGGGTTGGCAGTGTGGTTAAGGTTAGGTTTAAAATCCGATTTTTATGACTTCGTGGCTGTGCCAGTTGGTGAAAACTCTGCAGAGCAGCCTCCAGAACAAGATTCATGGCGAGAAATGCTAACCTGCGACAAAGTACATGTCAATCAGTGACAATCATTCTTCAAATGAAAGGTTATGGAGCCACAGCATGTAATCAGGTGAGGCTGTTAGCAGCGTTTTAAAGTGAAGTCGTAAAGACAGGCTGCCAGTGGCTGCTAGCAGATTACTTGAGTGATTGATTTGTGTAAATCATTTTCGTTTTACAAGCTGCAGCAGCCCAGTGGAAACAAATAGAGGGACTGTGTGTATGGATACTAGCATGGGATTAAGTAAGGCTCCTCTAGATGAATGGACTTCCTGACTGTCATACCCCTGCCTGACTGTCACAAGGAAAGGGGATACCTAGTCATTTGTACAACTGAATGCGTCTTCCACATGTAACCAACCCCTTCCACGTCTTCAGCGCCCAAGGCACAGTGGGTTAACTGCCTTGTTCAGGGGCAGAACAACAGATTTTTACTTTGTCAGCTCGGGGATTCCATCACAGCAACCTTTCGGTCATTGGCCTAACACTCTAACCATTAGGCTACCTCATACCGCTGCCTGACTCTCAAACCCCTGTGTTGTGTCACCATGTCATTAGCTCTAATGTCAATTTAGCCAGTCACTACGTCCAATGAATGGAACGGTATCAAACATATAGAAACCACGTTTGACTCTGTTCCATTAATTCCATTCCACCCAATACAATGAGCCCATCCTCCTATAGCTCCTCCCACCAGTCACTCTGTCCAATCCAGTGGAGCTCTTCCTACCACTCACTGTCCGATCACCATTTCAAGATTATTGTGACCCTTTATTCTGCTGGATCCTGGCGGACATATTCAAACTCCACGTAGGTCTACTTTACTAAATCCACTGTCATCCTCTTCCCTGTTTAATATCGTCACTGAGGGTCATTAAAAGAAAATATATATATGATATTGATATAGATGTTCAGTCTTTTCTCCCAGGTAGCTCTTGGCCTGCTCTGCTGTCATGTCTGAGTCAGTCTTAATGTCTTGTTACAGAGGTATTCTCCTGTAATATCCCATGACCTTTCTTTTCCCCCAATTGAGCAGAGAAGAACCGCTGAGCTGCGGAGAGCACTGTGCTTCCCAAATGGCACCCTTTTCCCTTCATAGTGCATTACTTTTGAACAGAACCCTATTGGCCCAGGTTAAAAGTAGTGCACTACATAGGGAATAGGGTTCCATCTGGGATGCACCCCCAGAGCTGTTAGGAGTGTGGTGGAGAAGAGGGGGAAATTGAGCTGCTCTACATCTATCTATCTCTCCACAAGGAGGCTCATGTTTCTCTTTCCACCATTTATCTGAAAGCTATCATTTCCCGGGGATTCATAGCTGAAAAATGGCATTGATTCTGGGGGACAATAGATGCCAAGTGTCCCTCTATAGACAGGCTTATTGACAGACCTGTGTAAATTGTGCATCTCATTACCCTCTGGGCAAAATGATAAACTTTCTAAGCCGAGAGGATCGAGTTAGCCGATGGCGGTCCCCTCCATCTTATTGGCTGCATCTCAAATGGTGCCTTGTTGCCTATATAGTGCACAGCACTATGGGCCCTGGTCTAAAGTAGTGCACTATGTGTAGGGAATAGGCTGCCATTTGAAACTAATACATTGTCTGGTGGTATGTCCCTTACTGAGCTGCCTGACTGTTATTGAGGAACACTGGGGCGGCAGGTAGCCTAGTGGTTAGTGTTGGACTAGAAACTGAAAGGTTGCAAGATAAAACTCCCAAGCTGACAAGGTATAAATCTGTTGTTCTGCCCCTGAATAACACAGTTAACCCACTGTTCCCCGGTAGGCCATCATTGAAAATAAGAAGTTGTTCTTAACTGACTTACCTGGTTAAATATTTTTTTAAATGAGGAACACTGTGTTTAAAGTGGGAGCTGCCTGACTGAGCTGCCTGACTGTTACTGAGAAACACTGTGTTTAAAGTGGGAGCTGCCTGACTGAGCTGCCTGACTGTTACTGAGAAACACTGTGTTTAAAGTGGGAGCTGCCTGACTGAGCTGCCTGACTGTTACTGAGAAACACTGTGTTTAAAGTGGGAGCTGCCTGACTGAGCTGCCTGACTGTTACTGAGAAACACTGTGTTTAAAGTGGGAGCTGCCTGACTGAGCTGCCTGACTGTTACTGAGAAACACTGTGTTTAAAGTGGGAGCTGCCTGACTGAGCTGCCTGACTGTTACTGAGAAACACTGTGTTTAAAGTCGCCACGGAAACACCTCATCTGTTTCGTTGAATAGTTAAACACGCTAAGGATGGAGACTGACTGGAGGATGGAGATTTATTTAGTCCACCGTGAAGAATCTTCTAATCTACATATTCACAGTGATTTTGCTGCTATTTGTAATTTCTTTGACCTTATTTCTGCGTTGTTGTAAAGCATCTTTGGGTTTTTAGAAAATAACAGTAAATCCTATGTAACATTATCATTAGTTAAGCTGGACTTTTGCAAATGTGGAAAATAAATGAGTACTGGCTTGCAGTCACCTACAAATGCAACTCTGAAGGTGAAATGAAATCTGTGGTTAAAATGGAGGGTGGTTGTAAATAGTAGATTCTCCTGTCTTGGGAAGTTTGCTGTAGCATTAAAATGACTTATGTGGAGCTTTATAACTACTGTATGTGCTGCGGAGCGACTCGTTGTTTTACTGCATCGTTTACAGGAAACCATTTCTCTCTGACTCGCTGAGGTTTATTGAATTTTTTAATCCTACCCTATTGTAACATTGCCGGCTAGGACGTTAAATAATGCTCCACTGCCAGCCATTTTCTCCATCTCAATTTGTTTTATAGTAATACACAATTTAACCTTCAGAATAGCGTTTGCAGGTTCATAACATTTGGAACAGGTGTAATTCTTTTAACCAACAGAGTTACAGTATGACCCAATGTATCTGGGTTGTTAGTAATGCATACCATTAATCTATACGGCGATTCAGGAGCCATTACTTTCAGCATGCAGGCAAATAATTCATTCTTATTGTTCGAGACTTGCACCTAAGAGGGACTGTTTGTTTCCGGTCCAGTTGTGCTCTCTGTGCTTTACCATCCTAGAGATACATGAAATAAAACAAGGTTGTTAATCATAAAGTACAATACTTTAGATCAGAATATATGAAGCGTCACAGGTTATGGAGAGTGAAATGGGATGCTGGGTATTTGGGCTGCCACTTAGAAATGGAAGACTTTCCTACGTGATTATGCTGAATAATGTGCATTATAGTTTAGTTTTCTGGATGGTTTCTCTCTAAAAGGATGCAGAGCAGAAAGGGTAAACTCACAATAGCCTGGGTTGGTATATCATGTTTGAGTGGTGCTCAAAAAGATTCAAGATCAAAATCTAACATCCCACCGTAACTTAGGGCTACATACACATTGCTCTGACAACTGGAAGCATAGTACAAGACGGGATGGATGATATGTCCTCCTAGTTATTATCACTATCTAAATCCTATTATTGTTCCGTGGTTCAATTAAACATTGCCTTTTGTTTATAGGCATTCAACTTATTAACTACACCACAGTGCATTTTAGTGGCTAGCTACGAAAGCAGAATGATCTCAATGTGTTCAAAAGTCACCGTGCTTTCTAACACTGGGATTGGAGTCCAACTGTGCTGGTGTTCTGTGTCCAACCTCATTGTTCCCAGGATAAATGAGTGACTTCTACATACTGCAGTGAACCCTAATTCTCTTTGATTAGTCGTGAGTTAGATGATATCCGAGCCGTTGAAATTGGTCATCGGCATAAATAACGAGCGAACGACCTGAGGAAAATGCAAACTCGCCGTCGTCCGTCATAAACCAAGTGAAATCCAGTAGGCTGTGCAAGTGGGTGGAATTAGAAGTCCATGGTCCTATTAATTATGTTGCTGGTGTAGGAGACAGTATGATAAATCACCCCTGAGAGTCCCCTTCGGTAGGGCGGGGCCGGCGGAGTAAGACTGCCTGCAAATTGCTTTGTGTATGCCCCTAATTGTTTCTTAAATAACGGTCCTTTTGGAAGGCATTTCAGAGTGGTAGACTAACAGGAAGGGTCAGTGAATGTCTTAAACTTCTAACCTTGTGCTGTGTTTCAGCTAGTCACTCAAAACAACTATTTTTCACTTTTCCATTTTCTTCTGTTTGAAGATAATGTTGACGTATACAGTAGCTAGTTTAATGGGCTGTGTGTGAAGTTATTGGTGAAAGTGTAGCTAGTTTAATGGGCTGTGTGTGAAGTTATTGGTGAAGGTATAACTAGTTTAATGAGCTGTGTGTGAAGTTATTGGTGAAGGTATAGCTAGTTTAATGGGCTGTGTGTGAAATTATTGGTGAAGGTATAGCTAGTTTAATGGGCTGTGTGTGAAGTTATTGGTGAAAGTATAGCTAGTTTAATGGGCTGTGTGTGAAGTTATTGGTGAAGGTATAGCTAGTTTAATGGGCTGTGTGTGAAGTTATTGGTGAAGGTATAGCTAGTTTAATGGGCTGTGTGTGAAGTTATTGGTGAAGGTATAACTAGTTTAATGGGCTGTGTTTTGAAGTTATTGGTGAAGGTATAGCTAGTTTAATGGGCAGTGTTTTGAAGTTATTGGTGAAGGTATAGCTAGTTTAATGGGCTGTGTGTGAAGTTATTGGTGAAGGTATAACTAGTTTAATGAGCTGTGTGTGAAGTTATTGCTGAAGGTATAGCTAGTTCAATGGGCTGTGTTTTGATGTTATTGGTGAATGTATAGCTAGTTTAATGGGCTGTGTGTGAAGTTATTGGTGAAGGTATAGCTAGTTTAATGGGCTGTGTTTTGAAGTTATTGGTGAAGGTATACCTTTTTTAAAACACATTTCAATAAAGCTTTTATCTGCTTTTATCTTGGGTCCAGTTCTCTAGAGTCGCTTTCCTGGTGTTTGTTCACAGTCACACTGTTGAGTCATATTTCCCTGCAGTGATTCACCCCCTCAAATAATGAAATTAAATGGATAATATTAAATTAGTTAAACTTTTGAGGCATGTAATAGCAATTAGCCCTCTTCAGCAAAGAGAGAAGTTCTGTTAATGAATGAGAATACTGGAGTCGTCATGAGCTACTGCTACTCATTAAATTACTACTCCAAGGGTATGTACCAAATAGCACCCTATTCCCTATATAGTGCACTACTTTTGACCAGAGCCCATATTGGCCCTGGTTGTAAGTTGTGCACTATACACGAAATAGGTAGCCATTTGGGATGCATGCCAACTAATATAGCTCCTTGAATTTGGCCAAGGAACTTTATCTACATTTATAGAGCAGTAAGAATCACCAGGACTCTCAACCTAGCAGGACTCTCAACAAATCAAGGACTCTCAACCTAGCAGGACTCTAACCTAGCAGGACTCTAACCTAGCAGGACTCTCAACCTAGCAGGACTCTCAACAAATCAAGGACTCTCAAACTAGCAGGACTCTAACCTAGCAGGACTCTCAACCTAGCAGGACTCTCACCAATCCAGGGCTCTCCACCTAGCAGGACTCTAACCTAGCAGGACTCTCAACCAAGCAGGACTCTCAACCAAGCAGGACTCTAACCTAACAGGACTCTCAACCTAGCAGGACTCTCAACCTAGCAGGACTCTCAACCTAACAGGACTCTCAACCTAGCAGGACTCTAACCTAGCAGGACTCTCACCAATCCATGGCTCTAACCTAGCAGGACAGGGCTCTAACCTAGCAGGACTCTCAACCTAGCAGGACTCTCACCAATCCAGGGCTCTCAACCTAGCAGGACTCTCACCAATCCAGGGCTCTCAACCTAGCAGGACTCTAACCTAGCAGGACTCTAACCTAGCAGGACAGGGCTCTAACCTAGCAGGACTCTAACCTAGCAGGACTCTAACCTAGCAGGGCTCTAACCTAGCAGGGCTCTCAACCTAGCAGGACTCTAACCTAGCAGGACTCTAACCTAGCAGGACTCTCACCAATCCATGGCTCTAACCTAGCAGGGCTCTCAACCTAGCAGGACTCTAACCTACCAGGACTCTAACCTAGGAGGACTCTCAACCTAGCAGGACTCTAACCTAGCAGGACTCTAACCTAGCAGGACTCTAACCTAGCAGGACTCTAACCTAGCAGGACTCTCACCAATCCAGGGCTCTCAACCTAGCAGGACTCTCAACCTAGCAAGACTCTCACCAATCCAGGGCTCTCAACCTAGCAGGACTCTCACCAATCCATGGCTCTAACCTAGCAGGACTCTCAACCTAGCAGGACTCTAACCTAGCAGGACTATAACCTAGCAGGACTCTAACCTAGCAGAACTCTCACCAATCCATGGCTCTCAACCTAGCAGGGCTCTCAACCTAGCAGGACTCTAACCTACCAGGACTCTAATTTAGGAGGACTCTCAACCTAGCAGGACTCTAACCTAGCAGGACGCTAACCTAGCAGGACTCAAACCTAGCAGGACTCAAACCTAGCAGGACTCTCAACCTAGCAGGACTCTCAAACTAGCAGGGCTCTCAACCTAGCAGGACTCTAACCTAGCAGGACTCTAACCTAGCAGGACTCTAACCTAGCAGGGCTCTCAACCTAGCAGGACTCTAACCTAGCAGGACTCTAACCTAGGAGGACTCTAACCTAGCAGGACTCAAACCTAGCAGGACTCAAACCTAGCAGGACTCTCAACCTAGCAGGACTCTCAAACTAGCAGGGCTCTCAACCTAGCAGGACTCTAACCTAGCAGGACTCTCAACCTAGCAGGACTCTAACCTAGCAGAACTCTCACCAATCCATGGCTCTAACCTAGCAGGGCTCTCAACCTAGCAGGACTCTAACCTACCAGGACTCTAACCTAGGAGGACTCTAACCTAGCAGGACTCTAACCTAGCAGGACTCTAACCTAGCAGGACTCTAACCTAGCAGGACTCTCAACCTAGCAGGACTCTCAACCTAGCAAGACTCTCACCAATCCAGGGCTCTCAACCTAGCAGGACTCTCACCAATCCATGGCTCTAACCTAGCAGGACTCTCAACCTAGCAGGACTCTAACCTAGCAGGACTCTAACCTAGCAGAACTCTCACCAATCCATGGCTCTAACCTAGCAGGGCTCTCAACCTAGCAGGACTCTAACCTACCAGGACTCTAACCTAGCAGGACTCTAACCTAGCAGGACTCAAACCTGGCAGGACTCTCAACCTATCAGGACTCTCAAACTAGCAGGGCTCTCAACCTAGCAGGACTGTAACCTAGCAGGACTCTAACCTAGCAGGACTCTAACCTAGCAGGACTCTAACCTAGCAGGACTCTCACCTAGCAGGACTCTCACCTAGCAGGACTCTCACCTAGCAGGACTCTAACCTAGCAGGACTCTCACCAATCCAGGGATATCAACCTGCCAAGAAATGTAGTGTTTCCATTGTATTTAACATTAAGATGCCAGTGGTTCTTTGACATGGCTGCAGTGGTCAAGATACGTCAATAAATGTCTTGGGGCCCTCCTCGACTTCTAGCTGCCAGTAGGAGTGATGAAGGGCCTCGGTGGTCGGTGTTTAGATCTGTGGCATGACAGCCGTGTGTGTGTGTGTGTGTGTGTGTGTGTGTGTGTGTGTGTGTGTGTGTGTGTGTGTGTGTGTGTGGTGTGTGTGTGTGTGTGTGTGTGAGAGAGTGTGTGTGTGTGTGTTCCGTCCTTCTGGTGACATTCAGTCTGTGTGTGGGCTAGATGTTTGAGTTTAAAATAATGCTCCTCTTGTGAGGTCTGGGAGGGAGAGCAGTAATGGTGTGGACTTTCATGACATTGCGTCAGTGCCAAGTTGACTGACTCTCTGACTGATTGCTCCCTCTCTCTCTCCTCTTCTCGCCTTGTCAATACGCATCCACTTGTCTGATGGAGTCACCTCCATCAGACAATACGCAGCAATCCTTTAGAGCACACATCAATGGTGATTAATACAGTGACAGACAGACAGGGAGGCCTCAAGGAGGTTGAAGTTAACCCTGTACTGCCAGCCACACAGGCCAGCCACACACGCCAGCCACACAGGCCAGCCACACAGGCCAGCCACACAGGCCAGCCACCAGGCCAGCCACACAGGCCAGCCACCAGGCCAGCCACCAGGCCAGCCACCAGGCCAGCCACCAGGCCAGCCACACAGGCCAGCCACCAATCCAGCCACACAGGCAGCCACCAGGCCAGCCACACAGGCCAGCCACACAGGCCAGCCACCAGGCCAGCCACACAGGCCAGCAACCAGGCCAGCCACACAGGCAGCCACCAGGCCAGCCACACAGGCCAGCCATGCAGGCCAGCCACCAGGGCAGCACTGTTACTGCACACAGACACACACACCAACACAAACCACTCACCTCTGCTTACAATGCTGCTTAGGGATGGAAGGTGAACCAAGACAAAATAAACACCATAGATAAAATCATTGTCTTTTTGAGGGGCTGTATATGAAACAAGCTAGTGATTTAACCCTGTTTGATTCTATATAGCACATTTTCTTCTATGATTATTGAGATATAATTCAAAGGCATTTAGATTAGATTGATGGAAACATATAATATATTTGGTATTCCTATACTGTCCTAGCTATATTAAAGGGAAATGGTATAGCATCAGTCACAGCTGGGCATGACGTGCCGTTATTAAATCTGGTGGTTCTTCCAATGTAAATTTATGGCATCCATTACTCTAAGTATTTCCATGTCCAGGTGTTGCATCTGTTTGGCTTCAGCTAGGGGTCACTTTGATTTACTAATAAAGCATCGTTTCATCTGGAAGACAAATGCTGACATATTGCCAGGGCAGCTAGCTAGCACACACAGACACACACACACACACACACACACACACACACACACACACCACACACAGACACACACACACACACACACACACACAGACACACACACACACACACACACACACACACACACACACACACACACACACACACACACACACACACACACAGACACAGACACACAGACACAGACACAGACACACAGACACAGACACAGACACACAGACACAGACACAGACACACACACAAGTTAACCCTGAGAGGGGGGGGGGGGGACAAAGTTAGAAAGATAGGCAGATGGGGAGAAGCAGAGAGAGAGACTGACTCTCTATGCTGAATAGGGGATCTTCTCATTATGTCTGATTACCTGATTAATTGTTGTACATCTTAATAATCAATGGAAAGAGGAGGTAAATCAACAGACTCTGGAACCATCTGGGTCATTCATAACCATATGTTCAGACTTTGTTGCTGCTGCTTGTTGGGTAAGCTAAAAATAGTGTCTCAATAGAACATTTCATCCGATATTCTATTTTAACTCTTGCAACACAAACCTCTCCCTCTCCGTTCTCACATGGAAATGATTGTCATTTTGAGCCTGTGGATAGTCAGAACTACTGGGGTGCCTTGTGACTGGCCGGCTGGGGTCACCACGATTAAGTGCCATCGATACTGAGAGAGAGAGAGAGAGAGAGAGAGAGAGAGAGAGAGAGAGAGAGAGAGAGAGAGAGAGAGAGAGAGAGAATCCATCTGGGCCTAACCTCTGTAATTAGACTGACACCCCTGAAAATGCGTCCTGATGCGGAATCTGTCTTGTGCCTCAAGGAACACTAATTAAAATCTCAGATAATGACGAGAGCAGGACAGGGAGGTGGGAGCATCATCTGGAGGACTCGAGGGGACACCAGCCTGCTTGTGTGACATTTGCTATTATGACCTAAAGAGAAAGACATCCAGGACCTAGACAGCTATGGCCCAACAATCAGTGTTGCAATGAGTGACCCCTGTCTGGAGGGGTATAGTTAATCACTGACTGGAGGGGTAAAGTTAATCACTGACTAGAGGGGTATAGTTAATCACTGACTGGAGGGGTAGAGTTAATCACTGACTGGAGGGGTATAGTTAATCACTGTCTGGAGGGGTATAGTTAATCACTGACTGGAGGGGTATAGTTAATCACTGACTGGAGGGGTATAGTTAATCACTGACTGGAGGGTAGAGTTAATCACTGACTGGAGGGGTATAGTTAATCACTGACTGGAGGGGTATAGTTAATCACTGTCTGGAGGGGTATAGTTAATCACTGACTGGAGGGGTAAAGTTAATCACTGACTGGAGGGGTATAGTTAATCACTGACTGGAGGGGTATAGTTAATCACTGACTGGAGGGGTATAGTTAATCACTGACTGGAGGGGTATAGTTAATCACTGACTGGAGGGGTAGAGTTAATCACTGACTGGAGGGGTATAGTTAATCACTGACTGGAGGGGTATAGTTAATCACTGACTGGAGGGGTAGAGTTAATCACTGACTGGAGGGGTAGAGTTAATCACTGACTGGAGGGGTATAGTTAATCACTGACTGGAGGGGTATAGTTAATCACTGACTGGAGGGGTAGAGTTAATCACTGACTAGAGGGGTAGAGTTAATCACTGACTGGAGGGGTGTAGGTAATCACTGTCTGGAGGGGTATAGTTAATCACTGACTGGAGGGGTATAGTTAATCACTGACTGGAGGGGTAGAGTTAATCACTGACTGGAGGGGTAGAGTTAATCACTGTCTGGAGGGGTATAGTTAATCACTGACTGGAGGGGTATAGTTAATCACTGACTGGAGGGGTATAGTTAATCACTGACTGGAGGGGTATAGTTAATCACTGTCCGGAGGGGTATAGTTAATCACTGACTGGAGGGGTATAGTTAATCACTGACTGGAGGGGTATAGTTAATCACTGACTGGAGGGGTATAGTTAATCACTGACTGGAGGGGTATAGTTAATCACTGACTGGAGGGGTATAGTTAATCACTGACTGGAGGGGTAGAGGTATAGTTAATCACTGACTGGAGGGGTAAAGTTAATCACTGACTGGAGGGGTATAGTTAATCACTGACTGGAGGGGTATAGTTAATCACTGACTGGAGGGGTATAGTTAATCACTGACTGGAGGGGTATAGTTAATCACTGACTGGAGGGGTATAGTTAATCACTGACTGGAGGGGTATAGTTAATCACTGACTGGAGGGGTATAGTTAATCACTGACTGGAGGGGTATAGTTAATCACTGACTGGAGGGGTATAGTTAATCACTGACTGGAGGGGTAGAGTTAATCACTGACTAGAGGGGTAGAGTTAATCACTGTCTGGAGGGGTATAGTTAATCACTGACTGGAGGGGTATAGTTAATCACTGACTGGAGGGGTATAGTTAATCACTGACTGGAGGGGTATAGTTAATCACTGACTGGAGGGGTATAGTTAATCACTGACTGGAGGGGTATAGTTAATCACTGACTGGAGGGGTATAGTTAATCACTGACTGGAGGGGTATAGTTAATCACTGACTGGAGGGGTATAGTTAATCACTGACTGGAGGGGTATAGTTAATCACTGACTGGAGGGGTAGAGGGTATAGTTAATCACTGACTGGAGGGGTAAAGTTAATCACTGACTGGAGGGGTATAGTTCATCACTGACTGGAGGGGTACAGTTAATCACTGACTGGAGGGGTATAGTTAATCACTGACTGGAGGGGTATAGTTAATCACTGACTGGAGGGATATAGTTAATCACTGGTTGGAGGGGTATAGTTAATCACTGACTGGAGGGGTATAGTTAATCACTGACTGGAGGGGTATAGTTAATCACTGACTGGAGGGGTATAGTTAATCACTGACTGGAGGTGTATAGTTAATCACTGACTGGAGGGGTACAGTTAATCACTGACTGGAGGGGTATAGTTCATCACTGACTGGAGGGGTATAGTTCATCACTGACTGGAGGGGTATAGTTAATCACTGACTGGAGGGGTATAGTTAATCACTGACTGGAGGAGTATAGTTAATCACTGACTGGAGGGGTATAGTTAATCAATGACTGGAGGGGTATAGTTAATCACTGACTGGAGGGGTATAGTTAATCACTGACTGGAGGGGTATAGTTAATCACTGACTGGAGGGGTATAGTTAATCACTGACTGGAGGGGTATAGTTAATCACTGACTGGAGGGGTATAGTTAATCAATGACTGGAGGGGTATAGTTAATCACTGACTGGAGGGGTATAGTTAACACTGACTGGAGGGATATAGTTAATCACTGGTTGGAGGGGTATAGTTAATCACTGACTGGAGGGGTATAGTTAATTACTGACTGGAGGGTAGAGTTAATCACTGACTGGAGGTGTATAGGGTATAGTTAATCACTGACTGGAGGGGTACAGTTAATCACTGACTGGAGGGGTATAGTTCATCACTAACTGGAGGGGTATAGTTAATCACTGACTGTAGGAGTATAGTTAATCAATGACTGGAGGGGTATAGTTAATCACTGACTGGAGGGGTATAGTTAATCACTGGTTGGAGGGGTATAGTTAATCACTGACTGGAGGGGTATAGTTAATTACTGACTGGAGGGTAGAGTTAATCACTGACTGGAGGTGTATAGGGTATAGTTAATCACTGACTGGAGGGGTACAGTTAATAACTGACTGGAGGGGTATAGCTCATCACTAACTGGAGGGGTATAGTTAATTACTGACTGGAGGAGTATAGGGTAGAGTTAATCACTGACTGGAGGGGTATAGTTAATCACTTACTGGAGGGGTATAGTTAATCACTGACTAGAGGGGTGTAGTTAATCAATGACTGGAGGGGTACAGTTAATCACTGACTGGAGGGGTATAGTTAATCACTGACTGGAGGGGTATAGTTAATCACTGACTGGAGGGGTATAGTTAATCACTGACTGGAGGGGTATAGTTAATCACTGACTGGAGGGGTATAGTTAATCACTGACTGGAGGGGTATAGTTCATCACTTACTGGAGGAGTGTAGTTAATCACTGACTGGAGGGATATAGTTAATCACTGACTGGAGGGGTATAGGGTATAGTTAATCACTGACTGGAGGGGTATAGTTAATCACTGACTGGAGGGGTATAGTTAATCACTGACTGGAGGGGTATAGTTAATCAATGACTGGAGGGGTATAGTTAATCACTGACTGGAGGGGTATAGTTAACACTGACTGGAGGGATATAGTTAATCACTGGTTGGAGGGGTATAGTTAATCACTGACTGGAGGGGTATAGTTAATTACTGACTGGAGGGTAGAGTTAATCACTGACTGGAGGTGTATAGGGTATAGTTAATCACTGACTGGAGGGGTACAGTTAATCACTGACTGGAGGGGTATAGTTCATCACTAACTGGAGGGGTATAGTTAATCACTGACTGTAGGAGTATAGTTAATCAATGACTGGAGGGGTATAGTTAATCACTGACTGGAGGGGTATAGTTAATCACTGGTTGGAGGGGTATAGTTAATCACTGACTGGAGGGGTATAGTTAATTACTGACTGGAGGGTAGAGTTAATCACTGACTGGAGGTGTATAGGGTATAGTTAATCACTGACTGGAGGGGTACAGTTAATAACTGACTGGAGGGGTATAGCTCATCACTAACTGGAGGGGTATAGTTAATTACTGACTGGAGGAGTATAGGGTAGAGTTAATCACTGACTGGAGGGGTATAGTTAATCACTTACTGGAGGGGTATAGTTAATCACTGACTAGAGGGGTGTAGTTAATCAATGACTGGAGGGGTACAGTTAATCACTGACTGGAGGGGTATAGTTAATCACTGACTGGAGGGGTATAGTTAATCACTGACTGGAGGGGTATAGTTAATCACTGACTGGAGGGGTATAGTTAATCACTGACTGGAGGGGTATAGTTAATCACTGACTGGAGGGGTATAGTTCATCACTTACTGGAGGAGTGTAGTTAATCACTGACTGGAGGGATATAGTTAATCACTGACTGGAGGGGTATAGGGTATAGTTAATCACTGACTGGAGGGGTATAGTTAATCACTGACTGGAGGGGTATAGTTAATCACTGACTGGAGGGGTATAGTTAATCACTGACTGGAGGGGTACAGTTAATCACTGACTGGAGGGGTATAGTTAATCACTGACTGGAGGGGTGTAGTTAATCACTGACTGGAGGGGTATAGTTAATCACTGGCTGGAGGGGTATAGTTAATCACTGACTGGAGGGGTATAGTTAATCACTGACTGGAGGGGTATAGTTAATCACTGACTGGAGGGGTAGAGTTAATCACTGACTGGAGGGGTATAGTTAATCACTGACTGGAGGGGTATAGCTAATCACTGACTGGAGGGGTATAGTTAATCACTGACAGGAGGGGTATAGTTCATCACTGACTGGAGGGGTATAGTTAATCACTGACTGGAGGGGTTTAGGGTATAGTTAATCACTGACTGGTTGGGTGTAGTTAATCACTGTCTGGAGGGGTATAGTTAATCACTGACTGCAGTGGTATAGTTAATCACTGACTGGAGGGGTATAGTTCATCACTGACTGGAGGGGTATAGTTAATCACTGACTGGAGGGGTATAGTTAATCACTGACTGGAGGGGTATAGTTAATCACTGACTGGAGGGGTATAGGGTATAGTTAATCACTGACTGGAGGGGTATAGTTAATCACTGACTGGAGGGGTATAGTTCATCACTGACTGGAAGGGTAGAGTTCATCACTGACTGGAGGGGTATAGTTAATCACTGACTGGAGGGGTGTAGTTAATCACTGACTGGAGGGGTGTAGTTAATCACTGACTGGAGGGGTATAGTTAATCACTGACTGGAGGGGTATAGGGTATAGTTAATCACTGACTGGAGGGGTACAGTTAATCACTGACTGGAGGGGTATAGTTCATCACTAACTGGAGGGGTATAGTTAATCACTGACTGGAGGGGTATAGTTAGTCACTGACTGGAGGGGTATAGGGTATAGTTAATCACTGACTGGAGGGGTATAGTTAGTCACTGACTGGAGGGGTATAGGGTATAGTTAATCACTGACTGGAGGGGTATAGTTAATCACTGACTGGAGGGGTATAGTTCATCACTGACTGGAGGGGTATAGTTAATCACTGACTGGAGGGGTAGAGTTAATCACTGACTGGAGGGGTATAGTTCATCACTGACTGGAGGGGTATAGTTAATCACTGACTGGAGGGGTATAGTTAATCACTGACTGGAGGGGTGTAGTTAATCACTGACTGGAGGGGTATAGTTAATCACTGACTGATGGGGTATAGTTAATCACTGACTGGAGGGGTATAGTTAATCACTGGTTGGAGGGGTATAGTTAATCACTGACTGGAGGGGTATAGTTAATTACTGACTGGAGGGTAGAGTTAATCACTGACTGGATGATATAGGGTATAGTTAATCACTGACTGGGGGGGTATAGTTAATCACTGACTGGAGGGGTACAGTTAATCACTGACTGGAGGGGTATAGTTCATCACTGACTGGAGGGGTATAGTTAATCATTGACTGGAGGGGTATAGTTAATCACTGACTGGAGGGGTATAGTTAATCACTGACTGGAGGGGTATAGTTAATCACTGACTGGAGGGGTATAGTTAATCACTGACTGGAGGGGTATAGTTAATCACTGACTGGAGGGGTATAGTTAACACTGACTGGAGGGATATAGTTAATCACTGGTTGGAGGGGTGTAGTTAATCACTGACTGGAGGGGTATAGTTAATTATTGACTGGAGGGTAGAGTTAATCACTGACTGGAGGTGTATAGGGTATAGTTAATCACTGACTGGAGGGGTACAGTTAATCACTGACTGGAGGGGTATAGTTAATCACTGACTGGAGGGGTATAGTTAATCACTGACTGGAGGGGTATAGTTAATCACTGACTGGAGGGGTATAGTTAATCACTGACTGGAGGGGTAGTAGTTAATCACTGACTGGAGGGGTATAGTTAATCACTGACTGGAGGGGTATAGTTAATCACTTACTGGAGGGGTGTAGTTAATCACTGACTGGAGGGGTATAGTTAATCACTGACTGGAGGGGTATAGGGTGTAGTTAATCACTGACTGGAGGGGTATAGTTAATCACTGACTGGAGGGGTATAGGGTATAGTTAATCACTGACTGGAGGGGTATAGTTAATCACTGACTGGATGGGTATAGGGTATAGTTAATCACTGACTGGAGGGGTATAGTTAATCACTGACTGGAGGGGTGTAGTTAATCACTGACTGGAGGGGTATAGTTAATCACTGACAGGAGGGGTATAGTTCATCACTGACTGGAGGGGTATAGTTAATCACTGACTGGAGGGGTATAGTTAATCACTGACTGGAGGGGTATAGTTAATCACTGACTGGAGGGGTACAGTTAATCACTGACTGGAGGGGTATAGTTAATCACTGACTAGAGGGGTGTAGTTAATCACTGACTGGAGGGGTATAGTTAATCGCTGACTGGAGGGGTATAGTTAATCACTGACTGGAGGGGTATAGATAATCACTGACTGGAGGGGTATAGTTAATCACTGACTGGAGGGGTATAGTTAATCAATGACTGGAGGGGTATAGTTAATCACTGACTGGAGGGGTATAGTTAATCACTGACTGGAGGGGTATAGTTAATCACTGACTGGAGGGGTATAGTTAATCACTGACTGGAGGGGTATAGTTAATCACTGACTGGAGGGGTATAGTTAATCACTGACTGGAGGGGTATAGCTAATCACTGGTTGGAGGGGTATAGGGTATAGTTAATTACTGACTTGAGGGGTATAGTTAATCACTGACTGGAGGGGTATAGTTAATCACTTACTGGAGGGGTGTAGTTAATCACTGACTGGAGGGGTATAGTTAATCACTGACTGGAGGGGTATAGGGTGTAGTTAATCACTGACTGGAGGGGTATAGTTAATCACTGACTGGAGGGGTATAGTTAATCAATGACTGGTGGGGTATAGTTAATCACTGACTGGAGGGGTATAGTTAATCACTGACTGGAGGGGTATAGTTAATCACTGACTGGAGGGGTATAGTTAATCACTGACTGGAGGGGTGTAGTTAATCACTGACTGGAGGGGTATAGTTAATCACTGACAGGAGGGGTATAGTTCATCACTGACTGGAGGGGTATAGTTAATCACTGACTGGAGGGGTATAGTTAATCACTGACTGGAGGGGTATAGTTAATCACTGACTGGAGGGGTACAGTTAATCACTGACTGGAGGGGTATAGTTAATCACTGACTAGAGGGGTGTAGTTAATCACTGACTGGAGGGGTATAGTTAATCACTGGTTGGAGGGGTATAGTTAATCACTGACTGGAGGGGTATAGTTAATCACTGACTGGAGGGGTATAGTTAATCACTGACTGGATTTGTGTAGTTAATCACTGACTGGAGGGGTATAGTTAATCAATGACTGGTGGGGTATAGTTAATCACTGACTGGAGGGGTAGAGTTAATCACTGACTGGAGGGGTATAGTTAATCACTGACTGGAGGGGTATAGTTAATCACTGACTGGAGGGGTATAGTTAATCACTGACAGGAGGGGTATAGTTCATCACTGACTGGAGGGGTATAGTTAATCACTGACTGGAGGGGTATAGGGTATAGTTAATCACTGACTGGAGGGGTATAGTTAATCACTGACAGGAGGGGTATAGTTAATCACTGACTGGAGGGGTATAGTTAACACTGACTGGAGGGATATAGTTAATCACTGGTTGGAGGGGTATAGTTAATCACTGACTGGAGGGGTATAGTTAATTACTGACGGGAGGGTAGAGTTAATCACTGACTGGAGGTGTATAGGGTATAGTTAATCACTGACTGGAGGGGTACAGTTAATCACTGACTGGAGGGGTATAGTTCATCACTAACTGGAGGGGTATAGTTAATCACTGACTGGAGGAGTATAGGGTAGAGTTAATCACTGACTGGAGGGGTATAGTTAATCACTTACTGGAGGGGTATAGTTAATCACTGACTGGAGGGGTATAGTTAATCACTGACTGGAGGGGTATAGTTAATCACTGACTGGAGGGGTATAGTTAATCACTGACTGGAGGGGTATAGGGTATAGTTAATCACTGACTGGAGGGGTATAGTTAATCACTGACTGGAGGGGTATAGTTAATCACTGACTGGAGGGGTATAGTTAATCACTGACTGGAGGGGTATAGTTAATCACTGACAGGAGGGGTATAGTTCATCACTGACTGGAGGGGTATAGTTAATCACTGACTGGAGGGGTATAGTTAATCACTGACTGGAGGGGTATAGTTAATCACTGACTGGAGGGGTACAGTTAATCACTGACTGGAGGGGTATAGTTAATCACTGACTAGAGGGGTGTAGTTAATCACTGACTGGAGGGGTATAGTTAATCACTGGTTGGAGGGGTATAGTTAATCACTGACTGGAGGGGTATAGTTAATCACTGACTGGAGGGGTATAGTTAATCACTGACTGGATTTGTGTAGTTAATCACTGACTGGAGGGGTATAGTTAATCAATGACTGGTGGGGTATAGTTAATCACTGACTGGAGGGGTAGAGTTAATCACTGACTGGAGGGGTATAGTTAATCACTGACTGGAGGGGTATAGTTAATCACTGACTGGAGGGGTATAGTTAATCACTGACAGGAGGGGTATAGTTCATCACTGACTGGAGGGGTATAGTTAATCACTGAATGGAGGGGTATAGGGTATAGTTAATCACTGACTGGAGGGGTATAGTTAATCACTGACAGGAGGGGTATAGTTAATCACTGACTGGAGGGGTATAGTTAACACTGACTGGAGGGATATAGTTAATCACTGGTTGGAGGGGTATAGTTAATCACTGACTGGAGGGGTATAGTTAATTACTGACGGGAGGGTAGAGTTAATCACTGACTGGAGGTGTATAGGGTATAGTTAATCACTGACTGGAGGGGTACAGTTAATCACTGACTGGAGGGGTATAGTTCATCACTAACTGGAGGGGTATAGTTAATCACTGACTGGAGGAGTATAGGGTAGAGTTAATCACTGACTGGAGGGGTATAGTTAATCACTTACTGGAGGGGTATAGTTAATCACTGACTGGAGGGGTATAGTTAATCACTGACTGGAGGGGTATAGTTAATCACTGACTGGAGGGGTATAGTTAATCACTGACTGGAGGGGTATAGTTAATCACTGACAGGAGGGGTATAGTTCATCACTGACTGGAGGGGTATAGTTAATCACTGACTGGAGGGGTATAGGGTATAGTTAATCACTGACAGGAGGGATATAGTTAATCACTGACAGGAGGGGTATAGTTAATCACTGACTGGAGGGGTATAGTTAATCACTGACTGGAGGGGTATAGTTAATCACTGACTGGAGGGGTACAGTTAATCACTGACTGGAGGGGTATAGTTAATCACTGACTAGAGGGGTGTAGTTAATCACTGACTGGAGGTGTATAGTTAATCACTGGTTGGAGGGGTATAGTTAATCACTGACTGGAGGGGTATAGTTAATCACTGACTGGAGGGGTATAGTTAATCACTGACTGGAGGGGTGTAGTTAATCACTGACTGGAGGGGTATAGTTAATCAATGACTGGAGGGGTATAGTTAATCACTGACTGGAGGGGTAGTGTTAATCACTGACTGGAGGGGTATAGTTAATCACTGACTGGAGGGGTATAGTTAATCACTGACTGGAGGGGTATAGTTCGTCACTGACTGGAGGGGTATAGTTTATCACTGACTGGAGGGGTATAGGGTATAGTTAATCACTGACTGGAGGGGTATAGTTAATCACTGACTGGAGGGGTATAGGGTATAGTTAATCACTGACTGGAGGGGTATAGTTAATCACTGACTGGATGGGTATAGGGTATAGTTAATCACTGACTGGAGGGGTATAGTTAATCACTGACTGGAGGGGTATAGTTAATCACTGACTGGAGGGTTATAGGTTATAGTTAATCACTGACTGGAGGGGTATAGTTAATCACTGACAGGAGGGGTATAGTTAATCACTGACTGGAGGGGTATAGTTAATCACTGACTGGAGGGGTATAGTTAATCACTGACTGGAGGGGTACAGTTAATCACTGACTGGAGGGGTATAGTTAATCACTGACTAGAGGGGTGTAGTTAATCACTGACTGGAGGGGTATAGTTAATCACTGGTTGGAGGGGTATAGTTAATCACTGACTGGAGGGGTATAGTTAATCACTGACTGGAGGGGTATAGTTAATCACTGACTGGAGGGGTGTAGTTAATCACTGACTGGAGGGGTATAGTTAATCAATGACTGGAGGGGTATAGTTAATCACTGACTGGAGGGGTAGTGTTAATCACTGACTGGAGGGGTATAGTTAATCACTGACTGGAGGGGTATAGTTAATCACTGACTGGAGGGGTATAGTTCGTCACTGACTGGAGGGGTATAGTTTATCACTGACTGGAGGGGTATAGGGTATAGTTAATCACTGACTGGAGGGGTATAGTTAATCACTGACTGGAGGGGTATAGGGTATAGTTAATCACTGACTGGAGGGGTATAGTTAATCACTGACTGGATGGGTATAGGGTATAGTTAATCACTGACTGGAGGGGTATAGTTAATCACTGACTGGAGGGGTATAGTTAATCACTGACTGGAGGGTTATAGGTTATAGTTAATCACTGACTGGAGGGGTATAGTTAATCACTGACTGGAGGGGTATAGTTCATCACTGACTGGAAGGGTAAAGTTCATCACTGACTGGAGGGGTATAGTTAATCACTGACTGGAGGGGTGTAGTTAATCACTGACTGGAGGGGTATAGTTAATCGCTGACTGGAGGGGTATAGTTAATCACTGACTGGAGGGGTATAGATAATCACTGACTGGAGGGGTATAGTTAATCACTGACTGGAGGGGTATAGTTAATCAATGACTGGAGGGGTATAGTTAATCACTGACTGGAGGGGTATAGTTAATCACTGACTGGAGGGGTATAGTTAATCACTGACTGGAGGGGTATAGTTAATCACTGACTGGAGGGGTATAGTTAATCACTGACTGGAGGGGTATAGTTAATCACTGACTGGAGGGGTATAGCTAATCACTGGTTGGAGGGGTATAGGGTATAGTTAATTACTGACTTGAGGGGTATAGTTAATCACTGACTGGAGGGGTATAGTTCATCACTGACTGGAGGGGTATAGTTAATCACTGACTGGAGGGGTATAGTTAATCACTGACTGGAGGGGTATAGTTAATCACTGACTGGAGGGGTGTAGTTAATCACTGACTGGAGGGGTATAGTTAATCAATGACTGGTGGGGTATAGTTAATCACTGACTAGAGGGGTAGAGTTAATCACTGACTGGAGGGGTATAGTTAATCACTGACTGGAGGGGTATAGTTAATCACTGACTGGAGGGGTATAGTTAATCACTGACAGGAGGGGTATAGTTCATCACTGACTGGAGGGGTATAGTTAATCACTGACTGGAGGGGTATAGTTAATCACTGACTGGAGGGGTATAGTTAATCACTGACTGGAGGGGTACAGTTAATCACTGACTGGAGGGGTATAGTTAATCACTGACTAGAGGGGTGTAGTTAATCACTGACTGGAGGGGTATAGTTAATCACTGACTGGAGGGGTATAGTTAATCACTGGTTGGAGGGGTATAGTTAATCACTGACTGGAGGGGTATAGATAATCACTGACTGGAGGGGTATAGTTAATCACTGACTGGAGGGGTGTAGTTAATCACTGACTGGAGGGGTATAGTTAATCAATGACTGGTGGGGTATAGTTAATCACTGACTGGAGGGGTAGAGTTAATCACTGACTGGAGGGGTACAGTTAATCACTGACTGGAGGGGTATAGTTAATCACTGACTGGAGGGGTATAGTTAATCACTGACAGGAGGGGTATAGTTCATCACTGACTGGAGGGGTATAGTTAATCACTGAATGGAGGGGTATAGGGTATAGTTAATCACTGACTGGAGGGGTATAGTTAATCACTGACAGGAGGGGTATAGTTAATCACTGACTGGAGGGGTATAGTTAACACTGACTGGAGGGATATAGTTAATCACTGGTTGGAGGGGTATAGTTAATCACTGACTGGAGGGGTATAGTTAATTACTGACGGGAGGGTAGAGTTAATCACTGACTGGAGGTGTATAGGGTATAGTTAATCACTGACTGGAGGGGTACAGTTAATCACTGACTGGAGGGGTATAGTTCATCACTAACTGGAGGGGTATAGTTAATCACTGACTGGAGGAGTATAGGGTAGAGTTAATCACTGACTGGAGAGGTATAGTTAATCACTTACTGGAGGGGTATAGTTAATCACTGACTGGAGGGGTATAGTTAATCACTGACTGGAGGGGTATAGTTAATCACTGACTGGAGGGGTATAGTTAATCACTGACTGGAGGGGTATAGGGTATAGTTAATCACTGACTGGAGGGGTATAGTTAATCACTGACTGGAGGGGTATAGTTAATCACTGACTGGAGGGGTATAGTTAATCACTGACAGGAGGGGTATAGTTCATCACTGACTGGAGGGGTATAGTTAATCACTGAATGGAGGGGTATAGGGTATAGTTAATCACTGACTGGAGGGGTATAGTTAATCACTGACAGGAGGGGTATAGTTAATCACTGACTGGAGGGGTATAGTTAACACTGACTGGAGGGATATAGTTAATCAATGACTGGAGGGGTATAGTTAATCACTGACTGGAGGGGTAGTGTTAATCACTGACTGGAGGGGTATAGTTAATCACTGACTGGAGGGGTATAGTTAATCACTGACTGGAGGGGTATAGTTCGTCACTGACTGGAGGGGTATAGTTTATCACTGACTGGAGGGGTATAGGGTATAGTTAATCACTGACTGGAGGGGTATAGTTAATCACTGACTGGATGGGTATAGGGTATAGTTAATCACTGACTGGAGGGGTATAGTTAATCACTGACTGGAGGGGTATAGTTAATCACTGACTGGAGGGTTATAGGTTATAGTTAATCACTGACTGGAGGGGTATAGTTAATCACTGACAGGAGGGGTATAGTTAATCACTGACTGGAGGGGTATAGTTAATCACTGACTGGAGGGGTATAGTTAATCACTGACTGGAGGGGTACAGTTAATCACTGACTGGAGGGGTATAGTTAATCACTGACTAGAGGGGTGTAGTTAATCACTGACTGGAGGGGTATAGTTAATCACTGGTTGGAGGGGTATAGTTAATCACTGACTGGAGGGGTATAGTTAATCACTGACTGGAGGGGTATAGTTAATCACTGACTGGAGGGGTGTAGTTAATCACTGACTGGAGGGGTATAGTTAATCAATGACTGGAGGGGTATAGTTAATCACTGACTGGAGGGGTAGTGTTAATCACTGACTGGAGGGGTATAGTTAATCACTGACTGGAGGGGTATAGTTAATCACTGACTGGAGGGGTATAGTTCGTCACTGACTGGAGGGGTATAGTTTATCACTGACTGGAGGGGTATAGGGTATAGTTAATCACTGACTGGAGGGGTATAGTTAATCACTGACTGGAGGGGTATAGGGTATAGTTAATCACTGACTGGAGGGGTATAGTTAATCACTGACTGGATGGGTATAGGGTATAGTTAATCACTGACTGGAGGGGTATAGTTAATCACTGACTGGAGGGGTATAGTTAATCACTGACTGGAGGGTTATAGGTTATAGTTAATCACTGACTGGAGGGGTATAGTTAATCACTGACTGGAGGGGTATAGTTCATCACTGACTGGAAGGGTAAAGTTCATCACTGACTGGAGGGGTATAGTTAATCACTGACTGGAGGGGTGTAGTTAATCACTGACTGGAGGGGTATAGTTAATCGCTGACTGGAGGGGTATAGTTAATCACTGACTGGAGGGGTATAGATAATCACTGACTGGAGGGGTATAGTTAATCACTGACTGGAGGGGTATAGTTAATCAATGACTGGAGGGGTATAGTTGTTCACTGACTGGAGGGGTATAGTTAATCACTGACTGGAGGGGTATAGTTAATCACTGACTGGAGGGGTATAGTTAATCACTGACTGGAGGGGTATAGTTAATCACTGACTGGAGGGGTATAGTTAATCACTGACTGGAGGGGTATAGCTAATCACTGGTTGGAGGGGTATAGGGTATAGTTAATCACTGACTGGAGGGGTATAGTTAATCACTGACTGGAGGGGTATAGTTAATCACTGACTGGAGGGGTATAGTTATCACTGACTGGAGGGGTATAGTTAATCACTGACTGGAGGGGTATAGTTAATCACTGACTGGAGGGGTATAGTTAATCACTGACTGGAGGGGTATAGTTAATCACTGACAGGAGGGGTATAGTTAATCACTGACTGGAGGGGTATAGTTAATCACTGACTGGAGGGGTATAGTTAATCACTGACTGGAGGGGTATAGTTAATCACTGACTGGAGGGGTATAGTTAATCACTGACTGGAGGGGTATAGTTAATCACTGACTGGAGGGGTATAGTTAATCACTGACTGGAGGGGTATAGTTAATCACTGACTGGAGGGGTATAGTTAATCACTGACTGGAGGGGTATAGTTAATCACTGACTGGAGGGGTATAGTTAATCACTGACTGGAGGGGTATAGTTAATCACTGACTGGAGGGGTATAGTTAATCACTGACTGGAGGGGTAGTAGATTAATCACTGACTGGAGGGGTATAGTTAATCACTGACTGGAGGGGTATAGTTAATCACTGACTGGAGGGGTATAGTTAATCACTGACTGGAGGGGTATAGTTAATCACTGACTGGAGGGGTATAGTTAATCACTGACTGGAGGGGTAGTGTTAATCACTGACTGGAGGGGTATAGTTAATCACTGACTGGAGGGGTATAGTTAATCACTGACTGGAGGGGTATAGTTCGTCACTGACTGGAGGGGTATAGTTAATCACTGACTGGAGGGGTATAGGGTATAGTTAATCACTGACTGGAGGGGTATAGTTAATCACTGACTGGAGGGGTATAGGGTATAGTTAATCACTGACTGGAGGGGTATAGTTAATCACTGACTGGAGGGTATAGGGTATAGTTAATCACTGACTGGAGGGGTATAGTTAATCACTGACTGGAGGGGTATAGTTAATCACTGACTGGAGGGTAGTATAGTTAATCACTGACTGGAGGGGTATAGTTAATCACTGACTGGAGGGGTATAGTTAATCACTGACTGGAGGGGTATAGTTAATCACTGACTGGAGGGGTATAGTTAATCACTGACTGGAGGGGTATAGTTAATCACTGACTGGAGGGGTATAGTTAATCACTGACTGGAGGGGTATAGTTAATCACTGACTGGAGGGGTATAGTTAATCACTGACTGGAGGGGTATAGTTAATCACTGACTGGAGGGGTATAGTTAATCACTGACTGGAGGGGTATAGTTAATCACTGACTGGAGGGGTATAGTTAATCACTGACTGGAGGGGTATAGTTAATCACTGACTGGAGGGGTATAGTTAATCACTGACTGGAGGGGTATAGTTAATCACTGACTGGAGGGGTATAGTTAATCACTGACTGGAGGGGTATAGTTAATCACTGACTGGAGGGGTATAGTTAATCACTGACTGGAGGGGTATAGTTAATCACTGACTGGAGGGGTATAGTTAACACTGACTGGAGGGGTATAGTTAATCAATGACTGGAGGGGTATAGTTAATCACTGACTGGAGGGGTAGTAGTTAATCACTGACTGGAGGGGTATAGTTAATCACTGACTGGAGGGGTATAGTTAATCACTGACTGGAGGGGTATAGTTAATCACTGACTGGAGGGGTATAGTTAATCACTGACTGGAGGGGTATAGGGTATAGTTAATCACTGACTGGAGGGGTATAGTTAATCACTGACTGGAGGGGTATAGTTAATCACTGACTGGAGGGGTATAGTTAATCACTGACTGGAGGGGTATAGTTAATCACTGACTGGAGGGGTATAGTTAATCACTGACTGGAGGGGTATAGTTAATCACTGACTGGAGGGGTATAGTTAATCACTGACTGGAGGGGTATAGTTAATCACTGACTGGAGGGGTATAGTTAATCACTGACTGGAGGGGTATAGTTAATCACTGACTGGAGGGGTATAGTTAATCACTGACTGGAGGGGTATAGTTAATCACTGACTGGAGGGGTATAGTTAATCACTGACTGGAGGGGTATAGTTAATCACTGACTGGAGGGGTATAGTTAATCACTGACTGGAGGGGTATAGTTAATCACTGACTGGAGGGGTATAGTTAATCACTGACTGGAGGGGTATAGGGTATAGTTAATCACTGACTGGAGGGGTATAGTTAATCACTGACTGGAGGGGTATAGTTAATCACTGACTGGAGGGGTATAGTTAATCACTGACTGGAGGGGTATAGTTAATCACTGACTGGAGGGGTATAGTTAATCACTGACTGGAGGGGTATAGTTAATCACTGACTGGAGGGGTATAGTTAATCACTGACTGGAGGGGTATAGTTAATCACTGACTGGAGGGGTATAGTTAATCACTGACTGGAGGGGTATAGTTAATCACTGACTGGAGGGGTATAGTTAATCACTGACTGGAGGGGTATAGTTAATCACTGACTGGAGGGGTATAGTTAATCACTGACTGGAGGGGTATAGTTAATCACTGACTGGAGGGGTATAGTTAATCACTGACTGGAGGGGTATAGTTAATCACTGACTGGAGGGGTATAGTTAATCACTGACTGGAGGGGTATAGTTAATCACTGACTGGAGGGGTGTAGTTAATCACTGACTGGAGGGGTATAGTTAATCACTGACTGGAGGGGTATAGTTAATCACTGACTGGAGGGGTATAGTTAATCACTGACTGGAGGGGTATAGTTAATCACTGACTGGAGGGGTATAGTTAATCACTGACTGGAGGGGTATAGTTAATCACTGACTGGAGGGGTATAGTTAATCACTGACTGGAGGGGTATAGTTAATCACTGACTGGAGGGGTATAGTTAATCACTGACTGGAGGGGTATAGTTAATCACTGACTGGAGGGGTATAGTTAATCACTGACTGGAGGGGTATAGTTAATCACTGACTGGAGGGGTATAGTTCATCACTGACTGGAGGGGTATAGTTAATCACTGACTGGAGGGGTATAGGGTATAGTTAATCACTGACTGGAGGGGTATAGTTAATCACTGACAGGAGGGGTATAGTTAATCACTGACTGGAGGGGTATAGTTAATCACTGACTGGAGGGGTATAGTTAATCACTGACTGGAGGGGTATAGTTAATCACTGACTGGAGGGGTATAGTTAATCACTGACTGGAGGGGTATAGTTAATCACTGACTGGAGGGGTATAGTTAATCACTGACTGGAGGGGTATAGTTAATCACGGGTATAGTTAATCACTGACTGGAGGGGTATAGTTAATCACTGACTGGAGGGGTGTAGTTAATCACAGACTGGAGGGGTATAGTTAATCACTGACTGGAGGGTATAGGGTATAGTTAATCACTGACTGGAGGGGTATAGTTAATCACTGACTGGAGGGGTATAGTTAATCACAGACTGGAGGGGTATATGACTGGAGGGGTATAGTTAATCACTGACTGGAGGGGTATAGTTAATCACTGACTGGAGGGGTATAGTTAATCACTGACTGGAGGGGTATAGTTAATCACTGACTGGAGGGGTATAGTTAATCACTGACTGGAGGGGTATAGTTAATCACTGACTGGAGGGGTATAGTTAATCACTGACTGGAGGGGTATAGTTAATCACTGACTGGAGGGGTATAGTTAATCACTGACTGGAGGGGTATAGTTAATCACTGACTGGAGGGGTATAGTTAATCACTGACTGGAGGGGTATAGTTAATCACTGACTGGAGGGGTATAGTTAATCACTGACTGGAGGGGTATAGTTAATCACTGACTGGAGGGGTATAGTTAATCACTGACTGGAGGGGTGTAGTTAATCACTGACTGGAGGGGTATAGTTAATCACTGACTGGAGGGGTATAGTTAATCACTGACTGGAGGGGTATAGTTAATCACTGACTGGAGGGGTATAGTTAATCACTGACTGGAGGGGTATAGTTAATCACTGACTGGAGGGGTATAGTTAATCACTGACTGGAGGGTTATAGGTTATAGTTAATCACTGACTGGAGGGGTATAGTTAATCACTGACTGGAGGGGTATAGTTCATCACTGACTGGAAGGGTATAGTTCATCACTGACTGGAGGGGTATAGTTAATCACTGACTGGAGGGGTGTAGTTAATCACTGACTGGAGGGGTGTAGTTAATCACTGAATAGAGGGGTATAGTTAATCACTGACTGGAGGGGTATTGTTAATCACTGACTGGAGGGGTATAGTTAATCGCTGACTGGAGGGGTATAGTTAATCACTGACTGGAGGGGTATAGTTAATCACTGACTGGAGGGGTATAGTTAATCACTGACAGGAGGGGTATAGTTCATCACTGACTGGAGGGGTATAGTTAATCACTGACTGGAGGGGTATAGTTAATCACTGACTGGAGGGGTATAGTTAATCACTGACTGGAGGGGTACAGTTAATCACTGACTGGAGGGGTATTAATCACTGACTGGAGGGGTATAGTTAATCACTGACTGGAGGGGTATAGTTAATCACTGACTGGAGGGGTGTAGTTAATCACTGACTGGAGGGGTATAGTTAATCACTGACTGGAGGGGTATAGTTAATCACTGACTGGAGGGGTAGAGTTAATCACGACTGGAGGGGTAAGTTAATCACTGACTGGAGGGGTATAGTTAATCACTGACTGGAGGGGTATAGTTAATCACTGACTGGAGGGGTATAGTTAATCACTGACTGGAGGGGTATAGTTAATCACTGACTGGAGGGGTATAGGGTATAGTTAATCACTGACTGGAGGGGTATAGTTAATCACTGACTGGAGGGGTATAGTTAATCACTGACTGGAGGGGTATAGTTAACACTGACTGGAGGGGTATAGTTAATCACTGTGGAGGGGTATAGTTAATCACTGACTGGAGGGGTATAGTTAATCACTGACTGGAGGGGTGGGTATAGTTAATCACTGACTGGAGGGTATAGTTAATCACAGACTGGAGGGGTATAGGGTCTAGTTAATCACTGACTGGAGGGGTATAGTTCATCACTGACTGGAGGGGTATAGTTAATCACTGACTGGAGGGGTATAGTTAATCAATGACTGGAGGGGTAGAGTTAATCACTGACTGGAGGGGTATAGTTAATCACTGACTGGAGGGGTATAGTTAATCACTGACTGGAGGGGTATAGTTAATCACTGACTGGAGGGGTATAGTTAATCACTGACTGGAGGGGTATTGTTAATCACTGACTGGAGGGAGGGGTATAGTTAATCACTGACTGGAGGGGTATAGGGTATAGTTAATCACTGACTGGAGGGGTATAATTAATCACTGACTGGAGGGGTATATGGTATAGTTAATCACTGACTGGAGGGGTATAGTTAATCACTGACTGGAGGGGTATAGTTAATCACTGACTGGAGTATAGTTAATCACTGACTGGAGGGGTATAGTTAATCACTGACAGGAGGGGTATAGTTCATCACTGACTGGAGGGGTATAGTTAATCACTGACTGGAGGGGTATAGTTAATCACTGACTGGAGGGGTATAGTTAATCACTGACTGGAGGGGTGTAGTTAATCACTGAATAGAGGGGTATAGTTAATCACTGACTGGAGGGGTATTGTTAATCACTGACTGGAGGGGTATAGTTAATCGCTGACTGGAGGGGTATAGTTAATCACTGACTGGAGGGGTATAGATAATCACTGACTGGAGGGGTATAGTTAATCACTGACTGGAGGGGTATAGTTAATCAATGACTGGAGGGGTATAGTTAATCACTGACTGGAGGGTATAGTTAATCACTGACTGGAGGGGTATAGTTAATCACTGACTGGAGGGGTATAGTTAATCACTGACTGGAGGGGTATAGTTAATCACTGACTGGAGGGGTATAGTTAATCACTGACTGGAGGGGTATAGTTAATCACTGGTTGGAGGGGTATAGGGTATAGTTAATTACTGACTTGAGGGGTATAGTTAATCACTGACTGGAGGGGTATAGGGTATAGTTAATCACTGACTGGAGGGGTATAGTTCATCACTGACTGGAGGGGTATAGTTAATCACTGACTGGAGGGGTATAGTTAATCACTGACTGGGTGGTATAGGGTATAGTTAATCACTGACTGGAGGGGTATAGTTAATCACTGACTGGAGGGGTATAGTTAATCACTGACTGGAGGGGTATAGGGTATAGTTAATCACTGACTGGAGGGGTATAGTTAATCACAGACTGGAGGGGTATAGGGTATAGTTAATCACTGACTGGAGGGGTATAGTTAATCACTGACTGGAGGGGTATAGTTAATCACTGACTGGAGGGGTATAGTTAATCAATGACTGGAGGGGTATAGTTAATCACTGACTGGAGGGGTATAGTTAATCACTGACTGGAGGGGTATAGTTAATCACTGACTGGAGTGGTATAGTTAATCACTGACTGGAGGGGTATAGTTAATCACTGACTGGAGGGGTATTGTTAATCACTGACTGGAGGTGTATTGGGTATAGTTAATCACTGACTGGAGGGGTATAGTTAATCACTGACTGGAGGTGTATAGTTAATCACTGACTGGAGGGGTATAGTTAATCACTGACTGGAGGGGTATAGTTAATCACTGACTGGAGGGGTGTAGTTAATCACTGACTGGAGGGGTATAGTTAATCACTGACTGGAGGGGTATAGGGTATAGTTAATCACTGACTGGAGGGGTATAATTAATCACTGACTGGAGGGGTATATGGTATAGTTAATCACTGACTGGAGGGGTATAGTTAATCACAGACTGGAGGGGTATAGGGTATAGTTAATCACTGACTGGAGGGGTATAGTTAATCACTGACTGGAGGGGTGTAGTTAATCACAGACTGGAGGGGTATAGTTAATCACTGACTGGAGGGGTATAGGGTATAGTTAATCACTGACTGGAGGGGTATAGTTAATCACTGACTGGAGGGGTATAGTTCATCACTTACTGGAGGGGTATAGTTAATCACTTACTGGAGGGGTATAGTTAATCACTGACTGGAGGGGTATAGGGTATAGTTAATCACTGACTGGAGGGGTATAGTTAATCACTGACTGGAGGGGTATAGTTAATCACTGACTGGAGGGGTGTAGTTAATCACAGACTGGAGGGGTATAGTTAATCACTGACTGGAGGGGTATAGGGTATAGTTAATCACTGACTGGAGGGGTATAGTTAATCACTGACTGGAGGGGTATAGTTAATCACTGACTGGAGGGGTATAGGGTATAGTTAATCACTGACTGGAGGGGTATAGTTAATCACTGACTGGAGGGGTATAGTTAATCACTGACTGGAGGGGTATAGTTAATCACTGACTGGAGGGGTATAGTTCATCACTTACTGGAGGGGTATAGTTAATCACTTACTGGAGGGGTATAGTTAATCACTGACTGGAGGGGTATAGTTAATCACAGACTGGAGGGGTATAGGGTATAGTTAATCACTGACTGGAGGGGTATAGTTAATCACTGACTAGAGGGGTGTAGTTAATCACTGACTGGAGGGGTATAGTTAATCACTGGTTGGAGGGGTATAGTTAATCACTGACTGGAGGGGTATAGTTAATCACTGACTGGAGGGGTATAGTTAATCACTGACTGGAGGGGTGTAGTTAATCACTGACTGGAGGGGTATAGTTAATCAATGACTGGAGGGGTATAGTTAATCACTGACTGGAGGGGTAGTGTTAATCACTGACTGGAGGGGTATAGTTAATCACTGACTGGAGGGGTATAGTTAATCACTGACTGGAGGGGTATAGTTCATCACTGACTGGAGGGGTATAGTTAATCACTGACTGGAGGGGTATAGGGTATAGTTAATCACTGACTGGAGGGGTATAGTTAATCACTGACTGGAGGGGTATAGGGTATAGTTAATCACTGACTGGAGGGGTATAGTTAATCACTGACTGGAGGGGTATAGTTAATCACTGACTGGAGGGTTATAGGTTATAGTTAATCACTGACTGGAGGGGTATAGTTAATCACTGACTGGAGGGGTATAGTTCATCACTGACTGGAAGGGTATAGTTCATCACTGACTGGAGGGGTATAGTTAATCACTGACTGGAGGGGTGTAGTTAATCACTGACTGGAGGGGTGTAGTTAATCACTGAATAGAGGGGTATAGTTAATCACTGACTGGAGGGGTATTGTTAATCACTGACTGGAGGGGTATAGTTAATCGCTGACTGGAGGGGTATAGTTAATCACTGACTGGAGGGGTATAGATAATCACTGACTGGAGGGGTATAGTTAATCACTGACTGGAGGGGTATAGTTAATCAATGACTGGAGGGGTATAGTTAATCACTGACTGGAGGGGTATAGTTAATCACTGACTGGAGGGGTATAGTTAATCACTGACTGGAGGGGTATAGTTAATCACTGACTGGAGGGGTATAGTTAATCACTGACTGGAGGGGTATAGTTAATCACTGACTGGAGGGGTATAGTTAATCACTGGTTGGAGGGGTATAGGGTATAGTTAATTACTGACTTGAGGGGTATAGTTAATCACTGACTGGAGGGGTATAGGGTATAGTTAATCACTGACTGGAGGGGTATAGTTCATCACTGACTGGAGGGGTATAGTTAATCACTGACTGGAGGGGTATAGTTAATCACTGACTGGATGGTATAGGGTATAGTTAATCACTGACTGGAGGGGTATAGTTAATCACTGACTGGAGGGGTATAGTTAATCACTGACTGGAGGGGTATAGGGTATAGTTAATCACTGACTGGAGGGGTATAGTTAATCACAGACTGGAGGGGTATAGGGTATAGTTAATCACTGACTGGAGGGGTATAGTTAATCACTGACTGGAGGGGTATAGTTAATCACTGACTGGAGGGGTATAGTTAATCAATGACTGGAGGGGTATAGTTAATCACTGACTGGAGGGGTATAGTTAATCACTGACTGGAGGGGTATAGTTAATCACTGACTGGAGTGGTATAGTTAATCACTGACTGGAGGGGTATAGTTAATCACTGACTGGAGGGGTATTGTTAATCACTGACTGGAGGTGTATTGGGTATAGTTAATCACTGACTGGAGGGGTATAGTTAATCACTGACTGGAGGTGTATAGTTAATCACTGACTGGAGGGGTATAGTTAATCACTGACTGGAGGGGTATAGGGTATAGTTAATCACTGACTGGAGGGGTATAATTAATCACTGACTGGAGGGGTATATGGTATAGTTAATCACTGACTGGAGGGGTATAGTTAATCACAGACTGGAGGGGTATAGGGTATAGTTAATCACTGACTGGAGGGGTATAGTTAATCACTGACTGGAGGGGTGTAGTTAATCACAGACTGGAGGGGTATAGTTAATCACTGACTGGAGGGGCATAGGGTATAGTTAATCACTGACTGGAGGGTTATAGTTAATCACTGACTGGAGGGGTATAGTTCATCACTTACTGGAGGGGTATAGTTAATCACTTACTGGAGGGGTATAGTTAATCACTGACTGGAGGGGTATAGGGTATAGTTAATCACTGACTGGAGGGGTATAGTTAATCACTGACTGGAGGGGTATAGTTAATCACTGACTGGAGGGGTGTAGTTAATCACAGACTGGAGGGGTATAGTTAATCACTGACTGGAGGGGTATAGGGTATAGTTAATCACTGACTGGAGGGGTATAGTTAATCACTGACTGGAGGGGTATAGTTAATCACAGACTGGAGGGGTATAGGGTATAGTTAATCACTGACTGGAGGGGTATAGTTAATCACTGACTGGAGGGGTGTAGTTAATCACAGACTGGAGGAGTATAGGGTAGAGTTAATCACTGACTGGAGGTGTATAGGGTATAGTTAATCACTGACTGGAGGGGTACAGTTAATCACTGACTGGAGGGGTATAGTTCATCACTAACTGGAGGGGTATAGTTAATCACTGACTGGAGGAGTATAGGGTAGAGTTAATCACTTACTGGAGGGGTATAGTTAATCACTGACTGGAGGGGTATAGTTAATCACTGACTGGAGGGGTATAGTCAATCACTGACTGGAGGGGTATAGTTAATCACTGACTGGAGGGGTATAGGGTATAGTTAATCACTGACTGGAGGGGTATAGTTAATCACTGACTGGAGGGGTATAGTTAATCACTGACTGGAGGGGTATAGTTAATCACTGACAGGAGGGGTATAGTTCATCACTGACTGGAGGGGTATAGTTAATCACTGACTGGAGGGGTATAGGGTATAGTTAATCACTGACTGGAGGGGTATAGTTAATCACTGACAGGAGGGGTATAGTTAATCACTGACTGGAGGGGTATAGTTAATCACTGGTTGGAGGGGTATAGTTAATCACTGACTGGAGGGGTATAGTTAATCACTGACTGGAGGGGTATAGTTAATCACTGACTGGAGGGGTGTAGTTAATCACTGACTGGAGGGGTATAGTTAATCAATGACTGGAGGGGTATAGTTAATCACTGACTGGAGGGGTAGTGTTAATCACTGACTGGAGGGGTATAGTTAATCACTGACTGGAGGGGTATAGTTAATCACTGACTGGAGGGGTATAGTTAATCACTGACTGGAGGGGTATAGTTAATCACTGACTGGAGGGGTATAGGGTATAGTTAATCACTGACTGGAGGGGTATAGTTAATCACTGACTGGAGGGGTATAGGGTATAGTTAATCACTGACTGGAGGGGTATAGTTAATCACTGACTGGATGGGTATAGGGTATAGTTAATCACTGACTGGAGGGGTATAGTTAATCACTGACTGGAGGGGTATAGTTAATCACTGACTGGAGGGTTATAGGTTATAGTTAATCACTGACTGGAGGGGTATAGTTCATCACTGACTGGAAGGGTATAGTTCATCACTGACTGGAGGGGTATAGTTAATTACTGACTGGAGGGGTGTAGTTAATCACTGACTGGAGGGGTGTAGTTAATCACTGAATAGAGGGGTATAGTTAATCACTGACTGGAGGGGTATTGTTAATCACTGACTGGAGGGGTATAGTTAATCGCTGACTGGAGGGGTATAGTTAATCACTGACTGGAGGGGTATAGATAATCACTGACTGGAGGGGTATAGTTAATCACTGACTGGAGGGGTATAGTTAATCAATGACTGGAGGGGTATAGTTAATCACTGACTGGAGGGGTATAGTTAATCACTGACTGGAGGGGTATAGTTAATCACTGACTGGAGGGGTATAGTTAATCACTGACTGGAGGGGTATAGTTAATCACTGACTGGAGGGGTATAGTTAATCACTGACTGGAGGGGTATAGTTAATCACTGGTTGGAGGGGTATAGGGTATAGTTAATTACTGACTTGAGGGGTATAGTTAATCACTGACTGGAGGGGTATAGGGTATAGTTAATCACTGACTGGAGGGGTATAGTTCATCACTGACTGGAGGGGTATAGTTAATCACTGACTGGAGGGGTATAGTTAATCACTGACTGGAGGGGTATAGTTAATCACTGACTGGGTGGTATAGGGTATAGTTAATCACTGACTGGAGGGGTATAGTTAATCACTGACTGGAGGGGTATAGTTAATCACTGACTGGAGGGGTATAGGGTATAGTTAATCACTGACTGGAGGGGTATAGTTAATCACAGACTGGAGGGGTATAGGGTATAGTTAATCACTGACTGGAGGGGTATAGTTAATCACTGACTGGAGGGGTATAGTTAATCACTGACTGGAGGGGTATAGTTAATCACTGACTGGAGGGGTATTGTTAATCACTGACTGGAGGTGTATTGGGTATAGTTAATCACTGACTGGAGGGGTATAGTTAATCACTGACTGGAGGGGTATAGTTAATCACTGACTGGAGGGGTATAGTTAATCACTGACTGGAGGGGTATAGTTAATCACTGACTGGAGGGGTATAGTTAATCACTGACTGGAGGGGTATAGTTAATCACTGACTGGAGGGGTATAGTTCATCACTTACTGGAGGGGTATAGTTAATCACTTACTGGAGGGGTATAGTTAATCACTGACTGGAGGGGTATAGTTAATCACAGACTGGAGGGGTATAGGGTATAGTTAATCACTGACTGGAGGGGTATAGTTAATCACTGACTAGAGGGGTGTAGTTAATCACTGACTGGAGGGGTATAGTTAATCACTGGTTGGAGGGGTATAGTTAATCACTGACTGGAGGGGTATAGTTAATCACTGACTGGAGGGGTATAGTTAATCACTGACTGGAGGGGTGTAGTTAATCACTGACTGGAGGGGTATAGTTAATCAATGACTGGAGGGGTATAGTTAATCACTGACTGGAGGGGTAGTGTTAATCACTGACTGGAGGGGTATAGTTAATCACTGACTGGAGGGGTATAGTTAATCACTGACTGGAGGGGTATAGTTAATCACTGACTGGAGGGTTATAGGTTATAGTTAATCACTGACTGGAGGGGTATAGTTAATCACTGACTGGAGGGGTATAGTTCATCACTGACTGGAAGGGTATAGTTCATCACTGACTGGAGGGGTATAGTTAATCACTGACTGGAGGGGTGTAGTTAATCACTGACTGGAGGGGTGTAGTTAATCACTGAATAAAGGGGTATAGTTAATCACTGACTGGAGGGGTATTGTTAATCACTGACTGGAGGGGTATAGTTAATCGCTGACTGGAGGGGTATAGTTAATCACTGACTGGAGGGGTATAGATAATCACTGACTGGAGGGGTATAGTTAATCACTGACTGGAGGGGTATAGTTAATCAATGACTGGAGGGGTATAGTTAATCACTGACTGGAGGGTATAGTTAATCACTGACTGGAGGGGTATAGTTAATCACTGACTGGAGGGGTATAGTTCATCACTGACTGGAGGGGTATAGTTAATCACTGACTGGAGGGGTATAGTTAATCACTGACTGGAGGGGTATAGTTAATCACTGGTTGGAGGGGTATAGGGTATAGTTAATTACTGACTTGAGGGGTATAGTTAATCACTGACTGGAGGGGTATAGGGTATAGTTAATCACTGACTGGAGGGGTATAGTTCATCACTGACTGGAGGGGTATAGTTAATCACTGACTGGAGGGGTATAGTTAATCACTGACTGGGTGGTATAGGGTATAGTTAATCACTGACTGGAGCGGTATAGTTAATCACTGACTGGAGGGGTATAGTTAATCACTGACTGGAGGGGTATAGGGTATAGTTAATCACTGACTGGAGGGGTATAGTTAATCACAGACTGGAGGGGTATAGTTAATCACTGACTGGAGGGGTATAGTTAATCACTGACTGGAAGGGTATTGTTAATCACTGACTGGAGGGGTATAGTTAATCACTGACTGGAGGGGTATAGTTAATCACTGACTGGAGGGGTATAGTTAATCACTGACTGGAGGGGTATAGTTAATCACTGACTGGAGGGGTATAGTTCATCACTTACTGGAGGGGTATAGTTAATCACTTACTGGAGGGGTATAGTTAATCACTGACTGGAGGGGTATAGTTAATCACAGACTGGAGGGGTATAGGGTATAGTTAATCACTGACTGGAGGGGTATAGTTAATCACTGACTAGAGGGGTGTAGTTAATCACTGACTGGAGGGGTATAGTTAATCACTGGTTGGAGGGGTATAGTTAATCACTGACTGGAGGGGTATAGTTAATCACTGACTGGAGGGGTATAGTTAATCACTGACTGGAGGGGTGTAGTTAATCACTGACTGGAGGGGTATAGTTAATCAATGACTGGAGGGGTATAGTTAATCACTGACTGGAGGGGTAGTGTTAATCACTGACTGGAGGGGTATAGTTAATCACTGACTGGAGGGGTATAGTTAATCACTGACTGGAGGGGTATAGTTAATCACTGACTGGAGGGTTATAGGTTATAGTTAATCACTGACTGGAGGGGTATAGTTAATCACTGACTGGAGGGGTATAGTTCATCACTGACTGGAAGGGTATAGTTCATCACTGACTGGAGGGGTATAGTTAATCACTGACTGGAGGGGTGTAGTTAATCACTGACTGGAGGGGTGTAGTTAATCACTGAATAAAGGGGTATAGTTAATCACTGACTGGAGGGGTATTGTTAATCACTGACTGGAGGGGTATAGTTAATCGCTGACTGGAGGGGTATAGTTAATCACTGACTGGAGGGGTATAGATAATCACTGACTGGAGGGGTATAGTTAATCACTGACTGGAGGGGTATAGTTAATCAATGACTGGAGGGGTATAGTTAATCACTGACTGGAGGGTATAGTTAATCACTGACTGGAGGGGTATAGTTAATCACTGACTGGAGGGGTATAGTTCATCACTGACTGGAGGGGTATAGTTAATCACTGACTGGAGGGGTATAGTTAATCACTGACTGGAGGGGTATAGTTAATCACTGGTTGGAGGGGTATAGGGTATAGTTAATTACTGACTTGAGGGGTATAGTTAATCACTGACTGGAGGGGTATAGGGTATAGTTAATCACTGACTGGAGGGGTATAGTTCATCACTGACTGGAGGGGTATAGTTAATCACTGACTGGAGGGGTATAGTTAATCACTGACTGGGTGGTATAGGGTATAGTTAATCACTGACTGGAGCGGTATAGTTAATCACTGACTGGAGGGGTATAGTTAATCACTGACTGGAGGGGTATAGGGTATAGTTAATCACTGACTGGAGGGGTATAGTTAATCACAGACTGGAGGGGTATAGGGTATAGTTAATCACTGACTGGAGGGGTATAGTTAATCACTGACTGGAGGGGTATAGTTAATTACTGACTGGAGGGGTATAGTTAATCAATGACTGGAGGGGTATAGTTAATCACTGACTGGAGGGGTATAGTTAATCACTGACTGGAGGGGTATAGTTAATCACTGACTGGAGTGGTATAGTTAATCACTGACTGGAGGGGTATAGTTAATCACTGACTGGAGGGGTATTGTTAATCACTGACTGGAGGTGTATTGGGTATAGTTAATCACTGACTGGAGGGGTATAGTTAATCACTGACTGGAGGTGTATAGTTAATCACTGACTGGAGGGGTATAGTTAATCACTGACTGGAGGGGTATAGTTAATCACTGACTGGAGGGGTGTAGTTAATCACTGACTGGAGGGGTATAGTTAATCACTGACTGGAGGGGTATAGGGTATAGTTAATCACTGACTGGAGGGGTATAATTAATCACTGACTGGAGGGGTATATGGTATAGTTAATCACTGACTGGAGGGGTATAGTTAATCACAGACTGGAGGGGTATAGGGTATAGTTAATCACTGACTGGAGGGGTATAGTTAATCACTGACTGGAGGGGTGTAGTTAATCACAGACTGGAGGGGTATAGTTAATCACTGACTGGAGGGGTATAGGGTATAGTTAATCACTGACTGGAGGGGTATAGTTAATCACTGACTGGAGGGGTATAGTTCATCACTTACTGGAGGGGTATAGTTAATCACTTACTGGAGGGGTATAGTTAATCACTGACTGGAGGGGTATAGGGTATAGTTAATCACTGACTGGAGGGGTATAGTTAATCACTGACTGGAGGGGTATAGTTAATCACTGACTGGAGGGGTGTAGTTAATCACAGACTGGAGGGGTATAGTTAATCACTGACTGGAGGGGTATAGGGTATAGTTAATCACTGACTGGAGGGGTATAGTTAATCACTGACTGGAGGGGTATAGTTAATCACTGACTGGAGGGGTATAGGGTATAGTTAATCACTGACTGGAGGGGTATAGTTAATCACTGACTGGAGGGGTATAGTTAATCACTGACTGGAGAGGTATAGTTAATCACTGACTGGAGGGGTATAGTTCATCACTTACTGGAGGGGTATAGTTAATCACTTACTGGAGGGGTATAGTTAATCACTGACTGGAGGGGTATAGTTAATCACAGACTGGAGGGGTATAGGGTATAGTTAATCACTGACTGGAGGGGTATAGTTAATCACTGACTGGAGGGGTATAGTTAATCACTGACTAGAGGGGTGTAGTTAATCACTGACTGGAGGGGTATAGTTAATCACTGGTTGGAGGGGTATAGTTAATCACTGACTGGAGGGGTATAGTTAATCACTGACTGGAGGGGTATAGTTAATCACTGACTGGAGGGGTGTAGTTAATCACTGACTGGAGGGGTATAGTTAATCAATGACTGGAGGGGTATAGTTAATCACTGACTGGAGGGGTAGTGTTAATCACTGACTGGAGGGGTATAGTTAATCACTGACTGGAGGGGTATAGTTAATCACTGACTGGAGGGGTATAGTTCATCACTGACTGGAGGGGTATAGTTAATCACTGACTGGAGGGGTATAGGGTATAGTTAATCACTGACTGGAGGGGTATAGTTAATCACTGACTGGAGGGGTATAGGGTATAGTTAATCACTGACTGGAGGGGTATAGTTAATCACTGACTGGAGGGGTATAGTTAATCACTGACTGGAGGGTTATAGGTTATAGTTAATCACTGACTGGAGGGGTATAGTTAATCTCTGACTATAGGGGTATAGTTCATCACTGACTGGAAGGGTATAGTTCATCACTGACTGGAGGGGTATAGTTAATCACTGACTGGAGGGGTGTAGTTAATCACTGACTGGAGGGGTGTAGTTAATCACTGAATAGAGGGGTATAGTTAATCACTGACTGGAAGGGTATTGTTAATCACTGACTGGAGGGGTATAGTTAATCGCTGACTGGAGGGGTATAGTTAATCACTGACTGGAGGGGTATAGATAATCACTGACTGGAGGGGTATAGTTAATCACTGACTGGAGGGGTATAGTTAATCAATGACTGGAGGGGTATAGTTAATCACTGACTGGAGGGGTATAGTTAATCACTGACTGGAGGGGTATAGTTAATCACTGACTGGAGGGGTATAGTTAATCACTGACTGGAGGGGTATAGTTAATCACTGAATGGAGGGGTATAGTTAATCACTGACTGGAGGGGTATAGTTAATCACTGGTTGGAGGGGTATAGGGTATAGTTAATTACTGACTTGAGGGGTATAGTTAATCACTGACTGGAGGGGTATAGGGTATAGTTAATCACTGACTGGAGGGGTATAGTTCATCACTGACTGGAGGGGTATAGTTAATCACTGACTGGAGGGGTATAGTTAATCACTGACTGGATGGTATAGGGTATAGTTAATCACTGACTGGAGGGGTATAGTTAATCACTGACTGGAGGGGTATAGTTAATCACTGACTGGAGGGGTATAGGGTATAGTTAATCACTGACCGGAGGGGTATAGTTAATCACAGACTGGAGGGGTATAGGGTATAGTTAATCACTGACTGGAGGGGTATAGTTAATCACTGACTGGAGGGGTATAGTTAATCACTGACTGGAGGGGTATAGTTAATCAATGACTGGAGGGGTATAGTTAATCACTGACTGGAGGGGTATAGTTAATCACTGACTGGAGGGGTATAGTTAATCACTGACTGGAGTGGTATAGTTAATCACTTACTGGAGGGGTATAGTTAATCACTGACTGGAGGGGTATTGTTAATCACTGACTGGAGGTGTATTGGGTATAGTTAATCACTGACTGGAGGGGTATAGTTAATCACTGACTGGAGGTGTATAGTTAATCACTGACTGGAGGGGTATAGTTAATCACTGACTGGAGGGGTATAGGGTATAGTTAATCACTGACTGGAGGGGTATAATTAATCACTGACTGGAGGGGTATATGGTATAGTTAATCACTGACTGGAGGGGTATAGTTAATCACTGACTGGAGGGGTGTAGTTAATCACAGACTGGAGGGGTATAGTTAATCACTGACTGGAGGGGCATAGGGTATAGTTAATCACTGACTGGAGGATTATAGTTAATCACTGACTGGAGGGGTATAGTTCATCACTTACTGGAGGGGTATAGTTAATCACTTACTGGAGGGGTATAGTTAATCACTGACTGGAGGGGTATAGGGTATAGTTAATCACTGACTGGAGGGGTATAGTTAATCACTGACTGGAGGGGTATAGTTAATCACTGACTGGAGGGGTGTAGTTAATCACAGACTGGAGGGGTATAGTTAATCACTGACTGGAGGGGTATAGGGTATAGTTAATCACTGACTGGAGGGGTATAGTTAATCACTGACTGGAGGGGTATAGTTAATCACAGACTGGAGGGGTATAGGGTATAGTTAATCACTGACTGGAGGGGTATAGTTAATCACTGACTGGAGGGGTGTAGTTAATCACAGACTGGAGGAGTATAGGGTAGAGTTAATCACTGACTGGAGGTGTATAGGGTATAGTTAATCACTGACTGGAGGGGTACAGTTAATCACTGACTGGAGGGGTATAGTTCATCACTAACTGGAGGGGTATAGTTAATCACTGACTGGAGGAGTATAGGGTAGAGTTAATCACTTACTGGAGGGGTATAGTTAATCACTGACTGGAGGGGTATAGTTAATCACTGACTGGAGGGGTATAGTCAATCACTGACTGGAGGGGTATAGTTAATCACTGACTGGAGGGGTATAGGGTATAGTTAATCACTGACTGGAGGGGTATAGTTAATCACTGACTGGAGGGTTATAGTTAATCACTGACTGGAGGGGTATAGTTAATCACTGACAGGAGGGGTATAGTTCATCACTGACTGGAGGGGTATAGTTAATCACTGACTGGAGGGGTATAGGGTATAGTTAATCACTGACTGGAGGGGTATAGTTAATCACTGACAGGAGGGGTATAGTTAATCACTGACTGGAGGGGTATAGTTAATCACTGGTTGGAGGGGTATAGTTAATCACTGACTGGAGGGGTATAGTTAATCACTGACTGGAGGGGTATAGTTAATCACTGACTGGAGGGGTGTAGTTAATCACTGACTGGAGGGGTATAGTTAATCAATGACTGGAGGGGTATAGTTAATCACTGACTGGAGGGGTAGTGTTAATCACTGACTGGAGGGGTATAGTTAATCACTGACTGGAGGGGTATAGTTAATCACTGACTGGAGGGGTATAGTTCATCACTGACTGGAGGGGTATAGTTAATCACTGACTGGAGGGGTATAGGGTATAGTTAATCACTGACTGGAGGGGTATAGTTAATCACTGACTGGAGGGGTATAGGGTATAGTTAATCACTGACTGGAGGGGTATAGTTAATCACTGACTGGATGGGTATAGGGTATAGTTAATCACTGACTGGAGGGGTATAGTTAATCACTGACTGGAGGGGTATAGTTAATCACTGACTGGAGGGTTATAGGTTATAGTTAATCACTGACTGGAGGGGTATAGTTCATCACTGACTGGAAGGGTATAGTTCATCACTGACTGGAGGGGTATAGTTAATCACTGACTGGAGGGGTGTAGTTAATCACTGACTGGAGGGGTGTAGTTAATCACTGAATAGAGGGGTATAGTTAATCACTGACTGGAGGGGTATTGTTAATCACTGACTGGAGGGGTATAGTTAATCGCTGACTGGAGGGGTATAGTTAATCACTGACTGGAGGGGTATAGATAATCACTGACTGGAGGGGTATAGTTAATCACTGACTGGAGGGGTATAGTTAATCAATGACTGGAGGGGTATAGTTAATCACTGACTGGAGGGGTATAGTTAATCACTGACTGGAGGGGTATAGTTAATCACTGACTGGAGGGGTATAGTTAATCACTGACTGGAGGGGTATAGTTAATCACTGACTGGAGGGGTATAGTTAATCACTGACTGGAGGGGTATAGTTAATCACTGGTTGGAGGGGTATAGGGTATAGTTAATTACTGACTTGAGGGGTATAGTTAATCACTGACTGGAGGGGTATAGGGTATAGTTAATCACTGACTGGAGGGGTATAGTTCATCACTGACTGGAGGGGTATAGTTAATCACTGACTGGAGGGGTATAGTTAATCACTGACTGGAGGGGTATAGTTAATCACTGACTGGGTGGTATAGGGTATAGTTAATCACTGATTGGAGGGGTATAGTTAATCACTGAATGGAGGGGTATTGTTAATCACTGACTGGAGGGGTATAGGGTATAGTTAATCACTGACTGGAGGGGTATAGTTAATCACAGACTGGAGGGGTATAGGGTATAGTTAATCACTGACTGGAGGGGTATAGTTAATCACTGACTGGAGGGGTATAGTTAATCACTGACTGGAGGGGTATAGTTAATCACTGACTGGAGGGGTATTGTTAATCACTGACTGGAGGTGTATTGGGTATAGTTAATCACTGACTGGAGGGGTATAGTTAATCACTGACTGGAGGTTTATAGTTAATCACTGACTGGAGGGGTATAGTTAATCACTGACTGGAGGGGTATAGTTAATCACTGACTGGTGGGGTGTAGTTAATCACTGACTGGAGGGGTATAGTTAATCACTGACTGGAGGGGTATAGGGTATAGTTAATCACTGACTGGAGGGGTATAATTAATCACTGACTGGAGGGGTATAGGGTATAGTTAATCACTGACTGGAGGGGTATAGTTAATCACAGACTGGAGGGGTATAGGGTATAGTTAATCACTGACTGGAGGGGTATAGTTAATCACTGACTGGAGGGGTATAGGGTATAGTTAATCACTGACTGGAGGGGTATAATTAATCACTGACTGGAGGGGTATAGGGTATAGTTAATCACTGACTGGAGGGGTGTGGTTAATCACAGACTGGAGGGGTATAGTTAATCACTGACTGGAGGGGTATAGGGTATAGTTAATCACTGACTGGAGGGGTATAGTTAATCACTGACTGGAGGGGTATAGTTCATCACTTACTGGAGGGGTATAGTTAATCACTTACTGGAGGGGTATAGTTAATCACTGACTGGAGGGGTATAGGGTATAGTTAATCACTGACTGGAGGGGTATAGTTAATCACTGACTGGAGGGGTATAGTTAATCACTGACTGGAGGGGTGTAGTTAATCACAGACTGGAGGGGTATAGTTAATAACTGACTGGAGGGGTATAGGGTATAGTTAATCACTGACTGGAAGGGTATAGTTAATCACTGACTGGAGGGGTATAGTTAATCACAGACTGGAGGGGTATAGGGTATAGTTAATCACTGACTGGAGGGGTATAGTTAATCACTGACTGGAGGGGTGTAGTTAATCACAGACTGGAGGGGCATAGTTAATCACTGACTGGAGGGGTATAGTTAATCACTGACTGGAGGGGTATAGTTAATCACTGACTGGAGAGGTATAGTTAATCACTGACTGGAGGGGTATAGTTAATCACTGGTTGGAGGGGTATAGGGTATAGTTAATTACTGACTTGAGGGGTATAGTTAATCACTGACTGGAGGGGTATAGGGTATAGTTAATCACTGACTGGAGGGGTATAGTTCATCACTGACTGGAGGGGTATAGTTAATCACTGACTGGAGGGGTATAGTTAATCACTGACTGGAGGGGTATAGTTAATCACTGACTGGAGGGGTGTAGTTAATCACTGACTGGAGGGGTATAGTTAATCAATGACTGGAGGGGTGTAGTTAATCACTGACTGGAGGGGTATAGTTAATCACTGACTGGAGGGGTATAGTTAATCACTGACAGGAGGGGTATAGTTCATCACTGACTGGAGGGGTATAGTTAATCACTGACTGGAGGGGTATAGTTAATCACTGACTGGAGGGGTATAGTTAATCACTGACTGGAGGGGTACAGTTAATCACTGACTGGAGGGGTATAGTTAATCACTGACTAGAGGGGTGTAGTTAATCACTGACTGGAGGGGTATAGTTAATCACTGGTTGGAGGGGTATAGTTAATCACTGACTGGAGGGGTATAGTTAATCACTGACTGGAGGGGTATAGTTAATCACTGACTGGAGGGGTATAGTTAATCACTGACAGGAGGGGTATAGTTCATCACTGACTGGAGGGGTATAGTTAATCACTGACTGGAGGGGTATAGGGTATAGTTAATCACTGACTGGAGGGGTATAGTTAATCACTGACAGGAGGGGTATAGTTAATCACTGACTGGAGGGGTATAGTTAACACTGACTGGAGGGATATAGTTAATCACTGGTTGGAGGGGTATAGTTAATCACTGACTGGAGGGGTATAGTTAATTACTGACGGGAGGGTAGAGTTAATCACTGACTGGAGGTGTATAGGGTATAGTTAATCACTGACTGGAGGGGTACAGTTAATCACTGACTGGAGGGGTATAGTTCATCACTAACTGGAGGGGTATAGTTAATCACTGACTGGAGGAGTATAGGGTAGAGTTAATCACTGACTGGAGGGGTATAGTTAATCACTTACTGGAGGGGTATAGTTAATCACTGACTGGAGGGGTATAGTTAATCACTGACTGGAGGGGTATAGTTAATCACTGACTGGAGGGGTATAGTTAATCACTGACTGGAGGGGTATAGGGTATAGTTAATCACTGACTGGAGGGGTATAGTTAATCACTGACTGGAGGGGTATAGTTAATCACTGACAGGAGGGGTATAGTTCATCATTGACTGGAGGGGTATAGTTAATCACTGACTGGAGGGGTATAGGGTATAGTTAATCACTGACTGGAGGGGTATAGTTAATCACTGACAGGAGGGGTATAGTTAATCACTGACTGGAGGGGTATAGTTAATCACTGACTGGAGGGGTATAGTTAATCACTGACTGGAGGGGTACAGTTAATCACTGACTGGAGGGGTATAGTTAATCACTGACTAGAGGGGTGTAGTTAATCACTGACTGGAGGGGTATAGTTAATCACTGGTTGGAGGGGTATAGTTAATCACTGACTGGAGGGGTATAGTTAATCACTGACTGGAGGGGTATAGTTAATCACTGACTGGAGGGGTGTAGTTAATCACTGACTGGAGGGGTATAGTTAATCAATGACTGGAGGGGTATAGTTAATCACTGACTGGAGAGGTAGTGTTAATCACTGACTGGAGGGGTATAGTTAATCACTGACTGGAGGGGTATAGTTAATCACTGACTGGAGGGGTATAGTTCATCACTGACTGGAGGGGTATAGTTAATCACTGACTGGAGGGGTATAGGGTATAGTTAATCACTGACTGGAGGGGTATAGTTAATCACTGACTGGAGGGGTGTAGGGTATAGTTAATCACTGACTGGAGGGGTATAGTTAATCACTGACTGGATGGGTATAGGGTATAGTTAATCACTGACTGGAGGGGTATAGTTAATCACTGACTGGAGGGGTATAGTTAATCACTGACTGGAGGGTTATAGGTTATAGTTAATCACTGACTGGAGGGGTATAGTTAATCACTGACTGGAGGGGTATAGTTCATCACTGACTGGAAGGGTATAGTTCATCACTGACTGGAGGGGTATAGTTAATCACTGACTGGAGGGGTGTAGTAATTCACTGACTGGAGGGGTGTAGTTAATCACTGAATAGAGGGGTATAGTTAATCACTGACTGGAGGGGTATTGTTAATCACTGACTGGAGGGGTATAGTTAATCGCTGACTGGAGGGGTATAGTTAATCACTGACTGGAGGGGTATAGATAATCACTGACTGGAGGGGTATAGTTAATCACTGACTGGAGGGGTATAGTTAATCAATGACTGGAGGGGTATAGTTAATCACTGACTGGAGGGGTAGTGTTAATCACTGACTGGAGGGGTATAGTTAATCACTGACTGGAGGGGTATAGTTAATCACTGACTGGAGGGGTATAGTTCATCACTGACTGGAGGGGTATAGTTAATCACTGACTGGAGGGGTATAGGGTATAGTTAATCACTGACTGGAGGGGTATAGTTAATCACTGACTGGAGGGGTATAGGGTATAGTTAATCACTGACTGGAGGGGTATAGTTAATCACTGACTGGATGGGTATAGGGTATAGTTAATCACTGACTGGAGGGGTATAGTTAATCACTGACTGGAGGGGTATAGTTAATCACTGACTGGAGGGTTATAGGTTATAGTTAATCACTGACTGGAGGGGTATAGTTAATCACTGACTGGAGGGGTATAGTTCATCACTGACTGGAAGGGTATAGTTCATCACTGACTGGAGGGGTATAGTTAATCACTGACTGGAGGGGTGTAGTTAATCACTGACTGGAGGGGTGTAGTTAATCACTGAATAGAGGGGTATAGTTAATCACTGACTGGAGGGGTATTGTTAATCACTGACTGGAGGGGTATAGTTAATCGCTGACTGGAGGGGTATAGTTAATCACTGACTGGAGGGGTATAGATAATCACTGACTGGAGGGGTATAGTTAATCACTGACTGGAGGGGTATAGTTAATCAATTACTGGAGGGGTATAGTTAATCACTGACTGGAGGGGTATAGTTAATCACTGACTGGAGGGGTATAGTTAATCACTGACTGGAGGGGTATAGTTAATCACTGACTGGAGGGGTATAGTTAATCACTGACTGGAGGGGTATAGTTAATCACTGGTTGGAGGGGTATAGGGTATAGTTAATTACTGACTTGAGGGGTATAGTTAATCACTGACTGGAGGGGTATAGGGTATAGTTAATCACTGACTGGAGGGGTATAGTTCATCACTGACTGGAGGGGTATAGTTAATCACTTACTGGAGGGGTATAGTTAATCACTGACTGGAGGGGTATAGTTAATCACTGACTGGGTGGTATAGGGTATAGTTAATCACTGACTGGAGGGGTATAGTTAATCACAGACTGGAGGGGTATAGGGTATAGTTAATCACTGACTGGAGGGGTATAGTTAATCACTGACTGGAGGGGTATAGTTAATCACTGACTGGAGGGGTATAGTTAATCAATGACTGGAGGGGTATAGTTAATCACTGACTGGAGGGGTATAGTTAATCACTGACTGGAGGGGTATAGTTAATCACTGACTGGAGTGGTATAGTTAATCACTGACTGGAGGGGTATAGTTAATCACTGACTGGAGGGGTATTGTTAATCACTGACTGGAGGTGTATTGGGTATAGTTAATCACTGACTGGAGGGGTATAGTTAATCACTGACTGGAGGGGTATAGGGTATAGTTAATCACTGACTGGAGGGGTATAGTTAATCACTGACAGGAGGGGTATAGTTAATCACTGACTGGAGGGGTATAGTTAATCACTGACTGGAGGGGTATAGTTAATCACTGACTGGAGGGGTACAGTTAATCACTGACTGGAGGGGTATAGTTAATCACTGACTAGAGGGGTGTAGTTAATCACTGACTGGAGGGGTATAGTTAATCACTGGTTGGAGGGGTATAGTTAATCACTTACTGGAGGGGTATAGTTAATCACTGACTGGAGGGGTATAGTTAATCACTGACTGGAGGGGTGTAGTTAATCACTGACTGGAGGGGTATAGTTAATCAATGACTGGAGGGGTATAGTTAATCACTGACTGGAGGGGTAGTGTTAATCACTGACTGGAGGGGTATAGTTAATCACTGACTGGAGGGGTATAGTTAATCACTGACTGGAGGGGTATAGTTCATCACTGACTGGAGGGGTATAGTTAATCACTGACTGGAGGGGTATAGGGTATAGTTAATCACTGACTGGAGGGGTATAGTTAATCACTGACTGGAGGGGTATAGGGTATAGTTAATCACTGACTGGAGGGGTATAGTTCATCACTGACTGGATGGGTATAGGGTATAGTTAATCACTGACTGGAGGGGTATAGTTAATCACTGACTGGAGGGGTATAGTTAATCACTGACTGGAGGGTTATAGGTTATAGTTAATCACTGACTGGAGGGGTATAGTTAATCACTGACTGGAGGGGTATAGTTCATCACTGACTGGAATGGTATAGTTCATCACTGACTGGAGGGGTATAGTTAATCACTGACTGGAGGGGTGTAGTTAATCACTGACTGGAGGGGTGTAGTTAATCACTGAATAGAGGGGTATAGTTAATCACTGACTGGAGGGGTATTGTTAATCACTGACTGGAGGGGTATAGTTAATCGCTGACTGGATGGGTATAGTTAATCACTGACTGGAGGGGTATAGATAATCACTGACTGGAGGGGTATAGTTAATCACTGACTGGAGGGGTATAGTTAATCAATGACTGGAGGGGTATAGTTAATCACTGACTGGAGGGGTAGTGTTAATCACTGACTGGAGGGGTATAGTTAATCACTGACTGGAGGGGTATAGTTAATCACTGACTGGAGGGGTATAGTTCATCACTGACTGGAGGGGTATAGTTAATCACTGACTGGAGGGGTATAGGGTATAGTTAATCACTGACTGGAGGGGTAGAGTTAATCACTGACTGGAGGGGTATAGGGTATAGTTAATCACTGACTGGAGGGGTATAGTTAATCACTGACTGGATGGGTATAGGGTATAGTTAATCACTGACTGGAGGGGTATAGTTAATCACTGACTGGAGGGTTATAGGTAATAGTTAATCACTGACTGGAGGGGTATAGTTAATCACTGACTGGAGGGGTATAGTTCATCACTGACTGGAAGGGTATAGTTCATCACTGACTGGAGGGGTATAGTTAATCGCTGACTGGAGGGGTGTAGTTAATCACTGACTGGAGGGGTGTAGTTAATCACTGAATAGAGGGGTATAGTTAATCACTGACTGGAGGGGTATTGTTAATCACTGACTGGAGGGGTATAGTTAATCGCTGACTGGAGGGGTATAGTTAATCACTGACTGGAGGGGTATAGATAATCACTGACTGGAGGGGTATAGTTAATCACTGACTGGAGGGGTATAGTTAATCAATGACTGGAGGGGTATAGTTAATCACTGACTGGAGGGGTAGTGTTAATCACTGACTGGAGGGGTATAGTTAATCACTGACTGGAGGGGTATAGTTAATCACTGACTGGAGGGTATAGTTCATCACTGACTGGAGGGGTATAGTTAATCACTGAATGGAGGGGTATAGGGTATAGTTAATCACTGACTGGAGGGGTAGAGTTAATCACTGACTGGAGGGGTATAGGGTATAGTTAATCACTGACTGGAGGGGTATAGTTAATCACTGACTGGATGGGTATAGGGTATAGTTAATCACTGACTGGAGGGGTATAGTTAATCACTGACTGGAGGGGTATAGTTAATCACTGACTGGAGGGTATAGTTCATCACTGACTGGAGGGGTATAGTTAATCACTGAATGGAGGGGTATAGGGTATAGTTAATCACTGACTGGAGGGGTAGAGTTAATCACTGACTGGAGGGGTATAGGGTATAGTTAATCACTGACTGGAGGGGTATAGTTAATCACTGACTGGATGGGTATAGGGTATAGTTAATCACTGACTGGAGGGGTATAGTTAATCACTGACTGGAGGGGTATAGTTAATCACTGACTGGAGGGTTATAGGTTATAGTTAATCACTGACTGGAGGGGTATAGTTAATCACTGACTGGAGGGGTATAGTTCATCACTGACTGGAAGGGTATAGTTCATCACTGACTGGAGGGGTATAGTTAGTCACTGACTGGAGGGGTGTAGTTAATCACTGACTGGAGGGGTGTAGTTAATCACTGAATAGAGGGGTATAGTTAATCACTGACTGGAGGGGTATTGTTAATCACTGACTGGAGGGGTATAGTTAATCGCTGACTGGAGGGGTATAGTTAATCACTGACTGGAGGGGTATAGATAATCACTGACTGGAGGGGTATAGTTAATCACTGACTGGAGGGGTATAGTTAATCACTGACTGGAGGGGTATAGTTAATCACTGACTGGGTGGTATAGGGTATAGTTAATCACTGACTGGAGGGGTATAGTTAATCACTGACTGGAGGGGTATAGTTAATCACTGACTGGAGGGGTATAGGGTATAGTTAATCACTGACTGGAGGGGTATAGTTAATCACAGACTGGAGGGGTATAGGGTACAGTTAATCACTGACTGGAGGGGTATAGTTAATCACTGACTGGAGGGGTATAGTTAATCAATGACTGGAGGGGTATAGTTAATCACTGACTGGAGGGGTATAGTTAATCACTGACTGGAGGGGTATAGTTAATCACTGACTGGAGTGGTATAGTTAATCACTGACTGGAGGGGTATAGTTAATCACTGACTGGAGGGGTATTGTTAATCACTGACTGGAGGTGTATTGGGTATAGTTAATCACTGACTGGAGGGGTATAGTTAATCACTGACTGGAGGTGTATAGTTAATCACTGACTGGAGGGGTATAGTTAATCACTGACTGGAGGGGTATAGTTAATCACTGACTGGAGGGGTGTAGTTAATCACTGACTGGAGGGGTATAGTTAATCACTGACTGGAGGGGTATAGGGTATAGTTAATCACTGACTGGAGGGGTATAATTAATCACTGACTGGAGGGGTATAGGGTATAGTTAATCACTGACTGGAGGGGTATAGTTAATCACAGACTGGAGGGGTATAGGGTATAGTTAATCACTGACTGGAGGGGTATAGTTAATCACTGACTGGAGGGGTGTAGTTAATCACAGACTGGAGGGGTATAGTTAATCACTGACTGGAGGGGTATAGGGTATAGTTAATCACTGACTGGAGGGGTATAGTTAATCACTGACTGGAGGGGTATAGTTCATCACTTACTGGAGGGGTATAGTTAATCACTTACTGGAGGGGTATAGTTAATCACTGACTGGAGGGGTATAGGGTATAGTTAATCACTGACTGGAGGGGTATAGTTAATCACTGACTGGAGGGGTATAGTTAATCACTGACTGGAGGGGTGTAGTTAATCACAGACTGGAGGGGTATAGTTAATCACTGACTGGAGGGGTATAGGGTATAGTTAATCACTGACTGGAGGGGGATAGTTAATCACTGACTGGAGGGGTATAGTTAATCACAGACTGGAGGGGTATAGGGTATAGTTAATCACTGACTGGAGGGGTATAGTTAATCACTGACTGGAGGGGTGTAGTTAATCACAGACTGGAGGGGTATAGTTAATCACTGACTGGAGGGGTATAGGGTATAGTTAATCACTGACTGGAGGGGTATAGTTAATCACTGACTGGAGGGGTATAGTTCATCACTTACTGGAGGGGTATAGTTAATCACTTACTGGAGGGGTATAGTTAATCACTGACTGGAGGGGTATAGGGTATAGTTAATCACTGACTGGAGGGGTATAGTTAATCACTGACTGGAGGGGTATAGTTAATCACTGACTGGAGGGGTATAGGGTATAGTTAATCACTGACTGAAGGGGTATAGTTAATCACTGACTGGAGGGGTATAGTTAATCACTGACTCGAGGGGTACAGTTAATCACTGACTGGAGGGGTATAGTTAATCACTGACTGGAGGGGTATAGTTAATCAATGACTGGAGGGGTATAGTTAATCACTGACTGGAGGGGTAGAGTTAATCACTGACTGGAGGGGTATAGTTAATCACTGACTGGAGGGGTATATCGTCTGCGGTTCTGAGGCTTGTTGGACGTACTGCCAAATTCTCTAAACCAGCTGATCGTAGAGAAGTGAACCTTCTATTTTCTGGAAACAGCTCTGGTGGACATTCCTTCAGTCAGGATACCAATCGCATGCTCCCTCAAATCTTGAGACATCTTTGGCATTGTGTTGTGAGACAAAATTGCACATTTTTGAGTGGCTTTTTATCGTCCCCAGCACAAGGTGCACCTTTTTCATCAGCTTACTGATATGCCACACCTGTCAGATTGATGGATTATCTTGTCAAATGAGAAATACTGACTAACATGGATGTAAACAAATTTATGCACTTAATTTGATTTGAAATACGCTTTATGTGAGTATGGATATTTTTTGGGAACTTTTATTTCGGGTAATGAAAATGTGTTTATATTTCTGTTCTGTCTATAATAATATATGACATTTAGCAGACACTTTCATACAAAGTAACTTACAGTCATGCATGCATTCATTAATTATACGTATGGGAGGCCCCAGGAATCGAACGTACTATCATTGGTGTTGCAAGCACTACTCTCTACCAACTGAGTCATAGAGGACCACATCACACACTGGCTGGAGGGGTATAGTTAATCACTGACTGGAGGGGTTTAGTTAATCACTGACTGGAGGGGTATAGGGTATAGTTAATCACTGACTGGAGGGGTATAGTTAATCACAGACTGGAGGGGTATAGGGTATAGTTAATCACTGACTGGAGGGGTATAGTTAATCACTGACTGGAGGGGTATAGTTAATCACTGACTGGAGGGGTATAGTTAATCAATGACTGGAGGGGTATAGTTAATCACTGACTGGAGGGGTATAGTTAATCACTGACTGGAGGGGTATATTTAATCACTGACTGGAGTGGTATAGATAATCACTGACTGGAGGGGTATAGTTAATCACTGACTGGAGGGGTATTGTTAATCACTGACTGGAGGTGTATTGGGTATAGTTAATCACTGACTGGAGGGGTATAGTTAATCACTGACTTGAGGTGTATAGTTAATCACTGACTGGAGGGGTATAGTTAATCACTGACTGGAGGGGTGTAGTTAATCACTGACTGGAGGGGTATAGTTAATCACTGACTGGAGGGGTATAGGGTATAGTTAATCACTGACTGGATGGGTATAGTTAATCACTGACTGGAGGGGTATAATTAATCACTGACTGGAGGGGTATAGGGTATAGTTAATCACTGACTGGAGGGGTATAGTTAATCACAGACTGGAGGGGTATAGGTTATAGTTAATCACTGACTGGAGGGGTATAGTTAATCACTGACTGGAGGGGTGTAGTTAATCACAGACTGGAGGGGTATAGTTAATCACTGACTGGAGGGGTATAGGGTATAGTTAATCACTGACTGGAGGGGTATAGTTAATCACTGACTGGAGGGGTATAGTTCATCACTTACTGGAGGGGTATAGTTAATCACTGACTGGAGGGGTATAGTTAATCACTGACTGGAGGGGTATAGGGTATAGTTAATCACTGACTGGAGGGGTATAGTTAATCACTGACTGGTGGGTTATAGTTAATCACTGACTGGAGGGGTATAGTTAATCACTGACTGGAGGGGTACAGTTAATCACTGACTAGAGGGGTGTAGTTAATCACTGACTGGAGGGGTATAGTTAATCACTGGTTGGAGGGGTATAGTTAATCACTGACTGGAGGGGTATAGTTAATCACTGACTGGAGGGGTATAGTTAATCACTGACTGGAAGTTGTGTAGTTAATCACTGACTGGAGGGGTATAGTTAATCAATGACTGGAGGGGTATATTTAATCACTGACTGGAGGGGTAGAGTTAATCACTGACTGGAGGGGTATAGTTAATCACTGACTGGAGGGGTATAGTTAATCACTGACTGGAGGGGTATAGTTCATCACTGACTGGAGGGGTATAGTTAATCACTGACTGGAGGGGTATAGGGTATAGTTCATCACTGACTGGAGGGGTATAGTTAATCACTGACTGGAGGGGTATAGGGTATAGTTAATCACTGACTGGAGGGGTATAGTTAATCACTGACTGGATGGGTATAGGGTATAGTTAATCACTGACTGGAGGGGTATAGTTAATCACTGACTGGAGGGGTATAGTTAATCACTGACTGGAGGGTTATAGGGTATAGTTAATCACTGACTGGAGGGGTATAGTTAATCACTGACTGGAGGGGTGTAGTTAATCACTGACTGGAGGGGTGTAGTTAATCACTGACTGGAGGGGTATAGTTAATCACTGACTGGAGGGGTATAGTTAATCACTGACTGGAGGGGTATAGTTAATCGCTGACTGGAGGGGTATAGTTAATCACTGACTGGAGGGGTATAGATAATCACTGACTGGAGGGGTATAGTTAATCACTGACTGGAGGGGTATAGTTAATCACTGACTGGAGGGGTATAGTTAATCACTGACTGGAGGGGTATAGTTAATCACTGGCTGTAGGGGTATAGTTAATCACTGACTGGAGGGGTAGAGTTCATCACTGACCATCTGTCCAGTACTGTTGAAACTGCGTTTCATCCGTTTAGAGCACACCTCTCCAGCTTTGCAGTGGCCATCGAACGAGAGCATGTTCCCATGGAAGTTGGTTTTGATGCCGAACTGCAGTCAGGTCAAGACCCTGGTGAGGATGACGAGCATGCAGATCAACTTCCCTGAAGCACTTTCTGACAGTTTGTACAGCAATTCCTCAGTTGTGCAAACCCACAGTTTCATCAGCTGTCCGGGTGGCTGGTCTCAGATAATCCCGCAGATGAAGAAGCTTAATGTGGTGGATCTGTGCCGGTGTGGTTACATATCGTCTGCGGTTCTGAGGCTTGTTGGACGTACTGCCAAATTCTCTAAACCAGCTGATCGTAGAGAAGTGAACCTTCTATTTTCTGGAAACAGCTCTGATGGACATTCCTTCAGTCAGGATACCAATCGCATGCTCCCTCAAATCTTGAGACATCTTTGGCATTGTGTTGTGAGACAAAATTGCACATTTTTGAGTGGCTTTTTATCGTCCCCAGCACAAGGTGCACCTTTTTCATCAGCTTACTGATATGCCACACCTGTCAGATTGATGGATTATCTTGTCAAATGAGAAATACTGACTAACATGGATGTAAACAAATTTATGCACTTAATTTGATTTGAAATAAGCTTTATGTGAGTATGGATATTTTTTGGGAACTTTTATTTCGGGTAATGAAACTGTGTTTATATTTCTGTTCTGTCTATAATAATATATGACATTTAGCAGACACTTTCATACAAAGTGACTTACAGTCATGCATGCATTCATTAATTATACATATGGGAGGCCCCAGGAATCGAACGTACTATCATTGGTGTTGCAAGCACTACACTCTACCAACTGAGTCATAGAGGACCACATCACACACAATTGTGTTGATTTGATCATGATTTTCCTCAGTCATAGTATATAGAATTTTCAAATCACACAAAGTTTGATGGCTCTGTCATTACCAGCATTAAGAAGATAATATCTCATCAATATTTACTGCAATTTCAAGTTCTTCAAATTACCGCATGCAGTAGACACTTTTTAACAGTTGAGATGCTCATTTCAGCTTGACTTGAGTCCACGCCCCTCCAATAGCTGACAAATTAGAACCCTTTTTGACAGCGCAATTTAGGGCACACTAATCGGATTTGACAAGGGCATATTATTCCCAACAAATATGCATAATTCACCCCGTAAAATGGAACGTATAAAATTGGAAAAAAATAGCAAAGAGAGACAAAGTAGATTTACACGGTTCGCTAGTTTGAAAATGTGGTATCATATTCTCTCACATATCCTCTCACGGAGTGCCGCACTTGCTGCCTGGCTGGCTGCGTGAAAAGACAGCACAGAAGTGTAACAATGGATATCAGTAGAAAGTGCTTTAAAGTTAAAGCTGATGGATGGCTTGTCAAAATAAATAATTGTGAAAGTGGGTCTGCGTGCTTAGAGGCGGGAGAGCGGGATCTAGTGTAGAGCAGAGCAGGAGCAGAGGATGATGGGTAGTGACAGGGGTCTGTCAACGTAGTAGCTGCCCAGAGTATTGTGAAGACTGGGGCTGTGACCCAAATGGCAACCTTTTCCCGATATAGTCCACTACTTTTGACCAGGGCCCTCTGATCAAAAGTAGTGCACTATATAGGGAAAAGGTTGCCATTTGGGATGCGAGCTGGCGCTAGAAAGTGGCTGGCAGAACAGAACAGAAAAGGCTGGCTGTCAGAGCAGGAAAGTGCATTTAAATACATCCAGACGAAACTGAATCCGCCTGTCAGGCCTGCTCAGCCATTCGCAGAGAGAGTACGGGGAAAAGGAATATGGTGGCATAGGTATAGACAGACATGGACTGGGTCATGTCTGTGGGCTGGTTACTGGGCTGGTTACAGGTACAGTACCAGTCCTTTATGGAGACAGATCATCAGCTAGTCGTGTCTACAAGGCTGTGTCCCATATGACGTCCTATTCTCTATATCGTGTGCACTGTTTGACCAGGGCCCGTAGGTTTCTGGTCAAAAGTAGTGCATTATGCATTATACAGGAAATGGTGCCACTTGGGACACAGCCGTAGTCTATACCAGTTATAGGTTATTGTTCCACAACCCCCCCCCCCCCATCACCTCTCTCTCTCTATCAATGTAATTCAATAAAGCCTGTTATCTTTGAAGATCATAGCTTTGAACTTGTGGTAGGCAGGCCCTGGGTTGTTTTACAGTTAACCTGCACGTATGTTCTGTATATGGAATTGAAATAATACTGTAAACTCTAAGTCATTTTTTAGATTGGTGGGGTCAATAGTAAGACAGTACCGCTATGTGTGGTTTGTGTGTCCATGTTCGCGTGTGTGTGTGTGTGCGTGCGTGTGTGAGCGTGTGTGTGTGCGTGGGTGCTTGTGTGTTTGTGTGTGTGGGTGTGTGTGTGTGTGTGTGTGTGTGTGTGTGTGTGTGTGTGTGTGTGTGTGTGTGTGTGTGTGTGTGTGTGTGTGTGTGTGTGTGTGTGTGTGTGTGTGTGTGTGTGTGTGTGTGCGCATGTGTGTGTGCGTGTTATATAAAACTGTCAGGGTGATATATTGGGGGGGATGATATATATATAGAGTGACCTAACGAAGGGAGGGGGTTCCCCTCCCAGACAGACAGTTAATAGAACCAAGAGGGGTCTCATTGAGAAAGGCTGTAAAGAGGGGTCTCATTGAGAAAGGCTGTAAAGAGGGGTCTCATTGAGAAAGGCTGTAAAGAGGGGTCTCATTGAGAAAGGCTGTAAAGAAGGGTCCCATTGAGAAAGGCTGTAAAGAGGGGTCTCATTGAGAAAGGCTGTAAAGAGGGGTCTCATTGAGAAAGGCTGTAAAGAGGGGTCTCATTGAGAAAGGCTGTAAAGAGGGGTCCCATTGAGAAAGGCTGTAAAGAGGGGTCTCATTGAGAAAGGCTGTAAAGAGGGGTCTCATTGAGAAAGGCTGTAAAGAGGGGTCTCATTGAGAAAGGCTGTAAAGAGGGGTCTCATTGAGAAAGGCTGTAAAGAGGGGTCTCATTGAGAAAGGCTGTAAAGAGGGGTCTCATTGAGAAAGGCTGTAAAGAGGGGTCTCATTGAGAAAGGCTGTAAAGAGGGGTCCCATTGAGAAAGGCTGTAAAGAGGGGTCTCATTGAGAAAGGCTGTAAAGAGGGGTCTCATTGAGAAAGGCTGTAAAGAAGGGTCCCATTGAGAAAGGCTGTAAAGAGGGGTCTCATTGAGAAAGGCTGTAAAGAGGGGTCCCATTGAGAAAGGCTGTAAAGAGGGGTCTCATTGAGAAAGGCTGTAAAGAGGGGTCTCATTGAGAAAGGCTGTAAAGAGGGGTCTCATTGAGAAAGGCTGTAAAGAGGGGTCTCATTGAGAAAGGCTGTAAAGAAGGGTCCCATTGAGAAAGGCTGTAAAGAGGGGACTCATTGAGAAAGGCTGTAAAGAGGGGTCCCATTGAGAAAGGCTGTAAAGAGGGGTCTCATTGAGAAAGGCTGTAAAGAGGGGTCTCATTGAGAAAGGCTGTAAAGAGGGGTCCCATTGAGAAAGGCTGTAAAGAGGGGTCCCATTGAGAAAGGCTGTAAAGAGGGGTCTCATTGAGAAAGTCTGTAAAGAGGGGTCTCATTGAGAAAGGCTGTAAAGAGGGGTCTCATTGAGAAAGGCTATAAAGAGGGGTCTCATTGAGAAAGGCTGTAAAGAGGGGTCCCATTGAGAAAGGCTGTAAAGAGGGGTCTCATTGAGAAAGGCTATAAAGAGGGGACTCATTTAGAAATGAAAGGCTGTTTGCACTATCAATATGACAAATCAGGAGTCGACAATCCATTGATCTGAGATCAGAGATGACACTTTACAAATTCTGCAATAATCATGACAAATGAGAAGAGGCCCTGCAGGCGGAGCATTATCAATAATCAGAACAGAGAGAGAAGAGGCCCTGCAGGCGGAGCATTATCAATAATCAGAACAGAGAGAGAAGAGGCCCTGCAGGCGGAGCATTATCAATAATCAGAACAGAGAGAGAAGAGGCCCTGCAGGCGGAGCATTATCAATAATCAGAACAGAGAGAGAAGAGGCCCTGCAGGCGGATCATTATCAATAATCAGAACAGGGAGAGAACAGAGAGCGTGGAGAAGAAATGCCAAGGTCAGAGAGGAACCCAATGGCTCCCACACTGAAATTCAATGTGGTCGGATGCTATGTATGCCTCTCAAATGAGAGGCACTTGATAAGCAGACATTGAATATCCCTTTGAGCATGGTGAAGTTATTCATTACACTTTTGATGGTGTATCAATACACCCAGTTTGGGCTCCGAGTGGCACAGCGGTCTAAGGCCCTGCATCTCAGTACAAGAGGAGTCACTACAGTCCCTGGTTTGATTGCAGGCTGCATCACATCCGGTCATGATTAGGAGTCCCATAGCTGCGGCGCACAATTGGCCCAGCGTCGTCCGGGTTTGGCCGAGGTAGGCCGTCATTGTAAATAAGAATTTGTTCTTAACTGACTTGCCTAGTTAAATAAAGGTTCAATAAAATGTACAACAACAACAAAAAACACTAAAAAGATACAGGCGTCCTACCTAGCTTGGTTGGCCGGAGAGGAAGGAAATGGCTGTGATAAGAGAGAACTGAGGATCAACAACATTGTAGTTACTCCACAATACTAACGTAAATGACAGAGTGAAAAGAAGAAAGCCTGTACAGAATAAAAATATTTCCAAAACCTGCATCTGTTTACAATAAGGCACTAAAGTAAATGTGAAAAAGAATTGACAAAGAAATTCATTTTATGTCCTGAATACAAAGTGTTATGTTTGGGGCAAATCCAACACAACACATCACTGAGCACCACTCTTCATATTTTCAAGCATGGTGGTGGCTGCATCATGTTATGGGTATGCTTGTCATCGGCAAGGACTAGGGAGTTTTTTAGGATAAAAATAAACTGAATTGAGCTAATCACAGACAAAATCCTAGAGGAAATCCTGGTTCAGTCTGCTTTCCATCAGACACTGGGAGACAAATATACACTGGAGTTGCTTAGCAAGACGACATTGAATGTTCCTGGAATTTAAAAAAAGAATAATGTGAAAATATTGTACAATCCAGGTGTACAAAGCTCTTAGACTTACCCAGAAAGACTTACAGCTGTCATCGCTGACAAAGGTGATTCTAACATGTATTGACACGGTTGTGAATGCTTATGTAACTGAGATATCTCTGTATTTATTTTTCAATGAATTAGCAAAATTGTGTATTGTGTGTTGATGGGGGCGGAAAAAAAACTAGTTAATCCAATTATGAATTAAGGCTGTAACACAACAAAATGTTAAATAAGTCAAGGGGTATAAATACTTTTTTAAAGGCACTGTATATGAAAAACCTTCAATAGTAAAATATGGCTAACTTCTTTTGCTTTCTTAGCTTGCCTCTTAGCCGACTGGTGTTAGCTAGCTATATAGCTGCTGCTAGCATCCAGCTATCTACAAGCAGTGCTGCTGTTGCACAGCAACCAAGTTGCTGGACCTGGTTTTAGAACTCTGAGATTCAGCTGAAAAATATGTTAGCATTGTCAAAAAATGCCACAAAAAGGTAGCACAACATTGAATGTCAATAGGCACATGAGAGCAATAAATTATTCATTTATTTAAAAAAAAAAACTGTTGCGCTTTGTTCACTTTTATAGTTAACTTGGCAAGTCAGTTAAGAACAATTATTTTTGCACGAACAGCAGCACACAACTGGTGGCTGTACAGAGGAGGTATACCCAGTGTGTAGTTACAAACTTCTTTAGTCCAAATGGAACCTAGTCTAATGGTCACCTTATGGACTGCGGTCTAGTTTTCATCCGATGTCTAGAATTTGAGCTAGGTGGTGGCAATAATCCTAACGACCCTGTAAAAAATCTGGTATGTGGATATGTTGTTCTCAATGACGGTTGAACGGATCATGACGAGATGCGCAGAGTGTGTTGTAACCCTACCAAGTTCATTTGCGAGGTTTCATCAACATTGGTGTCATATTGGCTTAGATCTGATCTGGTAGGGAGATTTGAATTTAACATTGAGCATCAACCAATGCCATACTATTGTGGGGCCCATAATACACAGGCTGCCTCCCAAATGACCCCATAGCTCAAAAGTAGTGCACTATATAGGGAGTAGGGTGCCATTTGGGACACCGACACACTTTTAGGATTGGGACTTGGTGGTTGGACAAAGTTGTTTTTGTTCTATCTAGCTTTCAATTCTCTCAACCCTTTTTCCAAGGAACACATTCACAGTATGGAAAGTGTATGTAGTTCTGCCGTTGAGCTGTTCTTGTCTAATGATGTTCTGTATTATGTCATTCTGTATTATGTTTCATGTTTTGTTTGGACCCCAGGAAGAGTAGCTGCTGCTTTTGCAACAGCTAATGGGGATCTATAATAAAATACCAAATACCAAAGGTATAGTTGAATGTTGACATTGTAGTTCTGAATGTGACATTTTGAAGTGTTTTGGATGTGGGCTTACTCAACTAAGAACACATCACAACTTACGCTTCAAAATGCAGAGACAATATGAATAGCTCAGATACATTAACAAAACATTGTGACTATATTAATGATGAACTTTTGGCTCCAAGATTAGAATTTAACTCTAATGATTAACCTTTTATTGCAGTAGGCTAAATCATTGTTTCTTGGAAGTCTTAAATACATCTACATTGAAACAAAAGTACACCCTTCACACACATGGTTATAGGCTTACAAAAAGAAGACACCTGTACCATGTCAGAGTTTGCGTCCCAATATTACACTTTATGTACATCACAGAAGCCTGAAATATACTGCTCAAAAAAATAAAGGGAACACTTATACAACCCATCCTAGATCTGAATGAAAGAAATAATCTTATTAAATACTTTTTTCTTTACATAGTTGAATGTGCTGACAACAAAATCACACAAAAATAATCAATGGAAATCCAATTTATCAACCCATGGAGGTCTGGATTTGGAGTCACACTCAAAATTAAAGTGGAAAACCACACTACAGGCTGACCCAACTTTGATGTAATGTCCTTAAAACAAGTCAAAATGAGGCTCAGTAGTGTGTGTGGCCTCCACGTGCCTGTATGACCTCCCTACAACGCCTGGGCATCCTCCTGATGAGGTGGCGGATGGTCTCCCAAGGGATCTCCTCCCAGACCTGGACTAAAGCATCCGCCAACTCCTGGACAGTCTGTGGTGCAACGTGGCGTTGGTGGATGGATCAATGCATTCCTCTTGCAGGAACTGCTGACACACTCCAGCCACATGAGGTCTAGCATTGTCTTGCATTAGGAGGAACCCAGGGCCAACCGCACCAGCATATGGTCTCACAAGGGGTCTGAGGATCTCATCTCGGTAACTAATGGCAGTCAGGCTACCTCTGGCGAGCACATGGAGGGCTGTGCGGCCCCCCAAAGAAATGCCACCCCACACCATGACTGACCCACCGCCAAACCGGTCATGCTGGAGGATGTTGCAGGCAGCAGAACGTTCTCCACGGCGTCTCCAGACTCTGTCACGTCTGTCACGTGCTCAGTGTGAACCTGCTTTCATCTGTGAAGAGCACAGGGCGCCAGTGGCGAATTTGCCAATCTTGGTGTTCTCTGGCAAATGCCAAACGTCCTGCACGGTGTTGGGCTGTAAGCACAACCCCCACCTGTGGACGTCGGGCCCTCATACCACCCTCATGGAGTCTATTTCTGACCGTTTGAGCAGACACATGCACATTTGTGGCCTGCTGGAGGTCATTTTGCAGGGCTCTGGCAGTGCTTCTCCTGCTCCTCCTTGCACAAAGGCGGAGGTAGCGGTCCTGCTGCTGGGTTGTTGCCCTCCTACGGCCTCCTCCACGTCTCCTGATGTACTGGCCTGTCTCCTGGTAGCGCCTCCATGCTCTGGACACTACGCTGACAGACACAGCAAACCTTCTTGCCACAGCTCGCATTGATGTGCCATCCTGGATGAGCTGCACTACCTGAGCCACTTGTGTGGGTTGTAGACTCCGTCTCATGCTACCACTAGAGTGAAAGCACCGCCAGCATTCAAAAGTGACCAAAACATCAGCCAGGAAGCATAGGAACTGAGAAGTGGTCTGTGGTCACCACCTGCAGAACCACTCCTTTATTGGGGGTGTCTTGCTAATTGCCTATAATTTCCACCTGTTGTCTATTCCATTTGCACAACAGCATGTGAAATTTATTGTCAATCAGTGTTGCTTCCTAAGTGGACAGTTTGATTTCACAGAAGTGTGATTGACTTGGAGCTACATTGTGTTGTTTAAGTGTTCCCTTTATTTTTTTGAGCAGTGTATAACTAAACTGTTTGACATAGAAACCCCGGATTTTCCACCCTTGAGGCCACTAGATGGCGATTTGGTTATTTGACTGCAGGAAAGGGCTGTGGATCTGCCCCTTGATGGGCTGGGATCTGTTAAGGGTTATTTCTAAACACACACCTACATGGGTTAGGGTTACACACACACACACACACACACACACACACACACACACACACACACACACACACTCCAGGGAGAACTTGCCTCAGCATGGTGGATGGGCAAACTTCTAATCCGTTTTAGCAGTCCTATCTGAAAGTATCTTATTCCAATATATTAGCCATTGTGTCTGATACACAAGGTGACCCTGGCTGACTTAATGGTATAATCCATTATCAAGTAATAAAGTCAATGGATGTCTGTCTATTTGGGCAATTCATTGTAGTGTCATTAGTTAGCTCTCTTTTTCATTAATTGTAGGGCCATTAGAGTTAACTATCTTTTCATTTAGGCTTGGCAAGACACATTAAAACTAATGTTCTTAGTTTTCTACTGTTAAAGTAGAATGGAAGGAAATTGCAACGGAGCTGACAGAAAGTCCTTTTCCAAGTGAAACAGCCAAACACTCTCTGAAAGGTTTGAGTTCATCTCCGATGCCGAATAGATCGATACAGACAACAATAACAAAAAAACACCCAGGGTGATTATAGCCTAGCTTTTTGCTTGGCATAGATAAACTAACCTATCAGGTAGCTCGTTCACCTGGGGTAACCAATCACTTCAGTCGTTGAGGCTCCTGGTTCAAATGGGGGGTGCGAGATCAAAGAGCCGAGAGGGGTCATGTACTGCCCTATCACGTCCCTCTGATTGACATGTCATTCTGGCTTTGGGACCTGACTTGTGACTCCCGTGTGGGAGCAGATGATGCACATTTCAGAGGAGGTGTGCTTTCTGTCGTCTCTGTACCAAACTAGCACGGTGCTGTTAAAAACATGCAGGGTATTTGTCTGGTGGAAATGGACTGGGAGGAGGTTGGGGTGAGGGAAGTGGAAAACAATGACATGTTTAGTGGATACTCGATACACAAATGTATCTGTTTAGTCGTACACATTGGTCAGGATTTAAGGAGTATTTGTAATAGAGTATACACATGGCATTACCATAGGTCTAGACTGCACCGCTTTTCTGATCGTTGTTCATAGACCACCATGCTGCACTTGTTGACGCAATAAAGTATAGCATTCATACAGGATGTGTTGGTCTTTGAACATAATTTAAAAAATATTAGAATTACCACTGGACCAAAGCAATGTAGTGCTATAACATGCTTGTGTGTCCGATCTCTTCTCTCATAATCTCGTTGTATTTCCTCTGATACTATATAAAAAAAGCCTAATTAATCAGGTTATTATCTCACTGACACTGCTGCAGCAGAACAACACACTCCCTTTGTCTTTGCAGTGTAGGAACGGTAAAGCATAGTTCCTGTTTTTCTGTATCTGTAAGGAGAAACCAGCCCAAGGTAAAACGATGACTGCGACTTGGCACAAGATTAAACGGCCCCTCTGCAAAGTCGATTAATAATTCTCATATTACGTCCCAAATGGCAGCCTATTCCCTATATAGTGCACTACTTTTGATCTGGTCTATATAGAGAATAGGGTGCCATTTGGGATGAAGCCTATATAGAATCTGCTGTATTTGAACTCCTCTCACGGGGAGAGGAGGAGAGGAGGAAGAGGAGGGGAGGGGAGGAGGAGAGGAGGAGAAGGAGTGGAGGAGAGGAGTAGAAGGAGAGGAGGGGAGGAGGGGAGAGGAGGACTGGAGGAGAGGAGGGTGTTTTTTTCTTCCTGGGCGTAGCTTTTCCAAGGCACCACATTGTCTGTCAGGCCTCAGAGCTATGGCGGTGATTTGGTCTCCATCACATGAGCCTGGTGTCCAGCTGATGGAACTGCCAAGCAGGATATGGGGAGAATTTGTCACTTTTGACAGGGAGATAATTGCAGATACTTAACAAAATAGGAAGAATATTGAGCATTACAGTCACACAGACAAACCAGGGTTTGGAGATTACAAGGGAGTATATTTGCTGCTTGCGGATGATGCAACTTCAATTTGTTGCATGTATTCGGATTGTAATTTGTATTTGAGAAAAATAAATTGTTTATCCAATTATTAGATGATAATGGCCACAGTAAACCATTGTTGTACATTTGCTATTGAGAGAAGTATTTGTATTTTCTTAGTTTAATTCATTTGATACCATGTCAAAATATGACCTAAATAATGTATTTTTATTTTCAATCCAGACATGGGAGGAGGCTTAATGGGTATGTTTACCCTACTGTACGTGTGAAGTGTGACATGTAGGCTTCACTATGTGTTATATACCATAGAAACAATGTGTGATATACTATAGAAACAATGTGTGATATACTACGGAAACAATGTGAGATATACTATAGAAACAATGTGTGATATACCATAGAAACAATGTGTGATATAATATAGAAACAATGTGTGATATAATATAGAAACAATGTGTGATATACTACAGAAACAATGTGTGATATACTACAGAAACAATGTGTGATATACTACAGAAACAATGTGTGATATACTATAGAAACAATGTGTGATATACTATAGAAACAATGTGTGATATACTACAGAAACAATGTGTGATATACTACAGAAACAATGTGTGATATACTACAGAAACAATGTGTGATATACTACAGAAACAATGTGTGATATACTACAGAAACAATGTGTGATATACTACAGAAACAATGTGTGATATACTACAGAAACAATGTGTGATATACTATAGAAACAATGTGTGATATACTACAGAAACAATATGTGGTATACTACTGAAACAATGTGTGATATACTATAGAAACAATGTGTGATATACTATGGAAACAATATGTGATATACTACAGAAACAATGTGTGATATACTACAGAAACAAGGTGTGATATACTACAGAAACAATGTGTGATATACTATAGAAACAATGTGTGATATACTATAGAAACAATGTGTGATATACTACAGAAACAATGTGTGATATACTACAGAAACAATGTGTGATATACTATGGAAACAATATGTGATATACTACAGAAACAATGTGTGATATACTATGGAAACAATATGTGATATACTACAGAAACAATGTGTGATATACTACAGAAACAATGTGTGATATACTATAGAAACAATGTGTGATATACTATGGAAACAATATGTGATATACTACAGAAACAATGTGTGATATACTATGGAAACAATATGTGATATACTACAGAAACAATATGTGATATACTACAGAAACAATATGTGATATACTATAGAAACAATATGTGATATACTATAGAAACAATGTGTGATATACTATGGAAACAATATGTGATATACTACAGAAACAATGTGTGATATACTATGGAAACAATATGTGATATACTACAGAAACAATATGTGATATACTACAGAAACAATATGTGATATACTATAGAAACAATGTGTGATATACTATGGAAACACAGTTAGCGGTCAATACGCTGGATGGGTGAAATTTTCTGTTGAAGGTAAGAAAGAAAACCGTTTGTACACCATTAACTCTCAACACTTTCCTGAAAACCTCTGGCACACCAATCATGCCTGAGCATCTTTTAGTACTCCTGCTCTCAAACACCCCGACCAGCTCCTGTGGCTGTCGTCAAGTCAACGAGTTGAGTGGAATCATACAGTTGTGCTATTGAGAACCGTTATGATCAGCAGTGCACTAAAGTACAACACCATTTGGGACAAAACATCCCTCCCTGTCTGTTGAGATTAAAAGGTTATTTCCACCCCTCATTATTTCTCTGTTGAACATATCTACGTTGTATTTGATTTCTACCTTGCATCTGGTAGAAGGACATATATAGTATGAGGATGTTCTAGAAGTTTTATTGGATAGGTCCCAAATTGAACCCTATACCATATTTAGTGCACCATGTTTGACTGGTCAAAAGTTGTTGCATTATATGAAAATTGTGTCAAATGGGACGTAATCATTGTTCCCTTTTGAGTCTTAGTAGGCAAACTAGACAGGTCACATTACACAGCTGTAATATATGTACCAGGAAGACCAACTGGTAGCTAGCTAGCCAGAGATAAGGGGAAATGTGCCAGAAACAAACTCAGCTGTGGGGTTTAGGGAATTATCTCTCTATAATTGCCAGTGCTGGGGTCAGAGAGCAGAGCAGAGGACTCATCTCTCCCAGCCCCTGTATGGATCCCAAATTCCACTCGGTTTCCTTTATAGTGCACTACTTTTGACCAGAGGCCTATGGGCCCCGGTCAAAAGTAGTGCACTATACAGGGAATAAGGTGCTATTTGGGATGTAGTCCTGGTCCTGTCCTCCTGTATGCTAACACTCAACAGAGCACTGGGTTGAACTGGGACTGTCTGAGCCAGAGAGAGCCAGAGAGAACCAGAGAGATGGAGGCTAGCTATCTCACAGCAACAAGGTAACCTAGCTGAACCTAGCCTACTGCCGCCACAGTGGGAGGGGAGAGAATACTGAAGAAGTCAGTCAGAGAGGGGATTTGGGCAGATATAATGTACCTACATAAAACACAAGTTGTCTGTTCTGTGACTTCAGTGGGATGGGAGCGAGGTCCACAAAGAAGTACTGCTGTTGTTTCAGTTGGTGATGTATTTACTTGTGTTGTTTCAGTTGGTAATGTATTTACTTGTGTTGTTTCAGTTGGTAATGTATTTACTGCTGTTGTTTCAGTTGGTAATGTATTTACTGCTGTTGTTTCATTTGGTAATGTATTTACTGCTGTTGTTTCAGTTGGTAATGTATTTACTGCTGTTGTTTCAGTTGGTAATGTATTTACTGCTGTTGTTTCAGTTGGTAATGTATTTACTGCTGTTGTTTCATTTGGTAATGTATTTACTGCTGTTGTTTCAGTTGGTAATGTATTTACTGCTGTTGTTTCATTTGGTAATGTATTTACTGCTGTTGTTTCAGTTGGTAATGTATTTACTGCTGTTGTTTCAGTTGGTAATGTATTTACTGCTGTTGTTTCATTTGGTAATGTATTTACTGCTGTTGTTTCATTTGGTAATGTATTTACTGCTGTTGTTTCAGTTGGTAATGTATTTACTGCTGTTGTTTCATTTGGTAATGTATTTACTGCTGTTGTTTCAGTTGGTAATGTATTTACTGCTGTTGTTTCAGTTGGTAATGTATTTACTGCTGTTGTTTCAGTTGGTGATGTATTTACTGCTGTTGTTTCAGTTGGTAATGTATTTACTGCTGTTGTTTCAGTTGGTAATGTATTTACTGCTGTTGTTTCAGTTGGTAATGTATTTACTGCTGTTGTTTCAGTTGGTAATGTATTTACTTGTGTTGTTTCAGTTGGTGATGTATTTACTGCTGTTGTTTCAGTTGGTGATGTATTTACTGCTGTTGTTTCAGTTGGTAATGTATTTACTGCTGTTGTTTCATTTGGTAATGTATTTACTGCTGTTGTTTCAGTTGGTAATGTATTTACTTGTGTTGTTTCAGTTGGTAATGTATTTACTGCTGTTGTTTCAGTTGGTAATGTATTTACTTGTGTTGTTTCAGTTGGTAATGTATTTACTGCTGTTGTTTCAGTTGGTAATGTATTTACTGCTGTTGTTTCAGTTGGTAATGTATTTACTGCTGTTGTTTCAGTTGGTTTGGGGTTTCATGTGCAGTTTGTGTATTGAACATGTGGTGAATTATATTTCCTGGCCTTATGTTATAAGTTTATGAGGATAAGCGAAAGGATTTATCAGTTAATATAGCATGAAATGTTTGGATTGTATTTCATTGACGTAATCTTGAAATCCTCATTATGTACTGAAATCGAATATCACCAACTGGGTTTGTGATCAAACATGCATATGCTAGTGACGGTGGATGGATAGGTGGAGAGGTTGAATACCTTGGTTCCACTCTATAACAGATAGGCTTCAGTCCTCAGTCTTCTCCCAGACTACCTCTACATCCCAAACAGCACCCTACTCCCTTTGTAGTGCACTACTTTTGACCAGGGCCATGGTCAAAATTAGTGTACTATTGTAGAACTAGGGTGCCATTTTGTACAAAGACCCAGACTCTACTTCTGGATAACTACCACTAATGAAGGGATCCTTTAAGACGTCTCCAGCAGGTGGCACCCAGCCCAGTAAGGCATCACAGATTAGGTCAGTGGAATGTACGTCTACGCTACGTCTGTCCGGTTGGCTGCTGGGAAGCCTGACTGGCGATTGCTGCATGATGGATGACTGCTTGGTGTTTGGGGCTTTTTGGCTCGGTTTCTGCTGATGTAAAAAGGGTTTTCTAAATACATTTGATTGATTGATTGACTGCTGGAATGTGCTTCTGCCTGGCACTCGGTATTGTGAAATCTTTTCATTTTCACCGTTAGACGGGGGCCCACGAATGAAGGGGATTGATGAATGAGGCAGCCAAGTGTCAGAAACACCCTTCCTTTTCGCTGTTGGGCTGTGTCCCAAATGGTACCCTATTCCCTATATGGTGCCTTACTTTTGACCAGAGCCAAGGGTGGGATATGTTGTTGTAAACCAGTGGGAACCCCGTGGTACATTCTGGAAAGAGAGAGGACATTTTAATAGTGGATGGAATGGGTTACCAGGTGACAGTGTTCCATGATGAACATTCTGCTTCCATCTGGTTGGTGGAGGTTTGACCTCTGACACCAGACACACGTTTGGGGGGGGGGCTCCACATCCACAAGGGAATCACAATTATCACATGGGGGTTGGAGGAAGCTTTGGTACGTACTAAAGGGTAAAATAAAAACTGTCCTTAAAATAAGTTTCTAAAACCCACTGATGGAGTACATAACAATATCATCAAGGCAGAGTCCAGGGCGTACAATAAAAAAAGCCAGGAAGAAAAATGAGTCTCGTAAAAATTGTGCATAGTCACAGCCTTTTTGTTCCTCCCAATCTCCTTCCCTCTCTCTGCTTCCCTGGGCTCGTCTCTCTCTCGTTCTCTGTGTTGTGTTCTGACCTTGCAGCTTCTGTGCCCCATCCATCTTGGGCTGCTTAGCCATTTCACTGGATTCATACTGTGCACGATTAACGCAATTCATCACCACAATCATCCTCGATTCAACACCCCTTTCCAATGAATGTTTTGGCATCCAGTTAATTTTCTGCTGATGATTTATCAAATTATAATTACCATATTCTGAATGAGCCATTCATTACATTGATACATGATAATGATGCCAAAGTAGATTGAATTTTAAGTAAGTTATCTGCGATTATAACATATGTGTTATTGTGAGTAATGTTTTACAATCTGTTCTTTTACAGGGCCAGGAAACTCCTGGGACTGATCCGTCCCTAACGATATAATAATCAATGCAGAATAATAATCAATGTTGTTTATTAAATATTTTCTTCACAAATTGTTTAGCCAGGGCACACGGAGCATGAAAAAAGTTCAATTAAATTCAAAGGCTCTGATTTAAGATATTGAGTAATTAAAGTATGCACTAATTAAATCATGGCTTCAGTCACAGTCCTACATAGAGATAAAAAGCAAGGACTTTCAGACGTTGCAATGAGACTCAAAATTGAGTTCAGTTGCATCCTGTTTCCATTGATCATCCTTGAGATGTTTCTACAACTTGATTGTAGTCCACCTGTGGTAAATTCAATTGATTGGACATGATTTGGAAAGTCACACATCTGTCTATATAAGGTCCCACAGTTGACAGTGCATGTCAGAGCAAAAACCAAGCCATGAGGTCGAATTTGTCCGTAGAGCTCCGAGACAGGATTGTGTCGAGGCAGAGATCTGGGGAGGGGTACCAAAACATTTCTGCAGCATTCAAGATCTCCAAGAACACAGTGGCCTCCATCATTCTTAAATAGAAGAAGTTTGGAACCACCAAGACTCCTAGAGCTGGCCACCCAGCCAAACTGAGCAATCGGATGAGAAGGGCGGGAGGTGACCAAGAACCCTATGGTCACGCTGACAGAGCTCCAGAGTTCCTATGTGTAGATGGTAGAACCTTCCAGAAGGACAACTATCTATGCAGCACTCCAACAATCAGGTTTTTATGGTAGAGTGGCCAGACGGAAGCCACTCCTCAGTAAAAGGCACATGACAGCCCACTTGGAGTTAAAATTGCTTCCAGCAGCATCTGGCCTCCCATCCAGTGACTGACCAGGACCAACCCTGCTTAGCTTCAGAAGCAAGCCAGCATTGGGATGCAGGGTGGTATGCTGCTGGCAAATGCTCCTGGGTTAGCTCTGCGGTTGCGGACAGTGCTGGATGCTGCTGGATGCCACCTCTACACCTTTTCGTCTAATTCCTGCCGTGCTAGAGATGCTCTGGTCAACTGTAAGTGCTGTTATTGTGAAGAAAATCACCATCTGGCAGTCCGACGAATGGATCTGGGTTTGGCTTTTATTTTTTATTTTTATTTAATCTTTGTTTAACTTGGCAGGTCAGTTAAGAACAAATTCTTATTTACAATGACGGCCTACACCGGCCAAACCTGGACGACGCTGGGCCAATTGTGCGCCGCCCTATGGGACTTCCAATCACGGCCGGTTGTGATGAAGCTTGGATCCGAACCAGGGTGTCTGTAGTGACGCCTCTAGCACTGAGATAGAGCTGTTATAGCAGCAAAGAGAAGACCAACTCCATATTAATTGCCATGATTTTGGAATGAACTGGTTGACGAGCAGGTGTCCACGTTAGCGGTGTATACTGTATATACATCCAACATAGCTACTGTAGTAGGTCAACGCTGCGTGCTGGAAAACGTTAGGCAATTCAAGTAGGCTTTGTGGTGCTCATGTGATTTTCTTTTCAGACCAATGTCTACTTCTCACAAAAAACGTTGTTTTTTGTTTTTAATACAGTATATAGATCAGATGTTGTGTACCTAATGTGTCAAAAGCAATGATGAGCTAGTCTACAGGGAGGAGGTGAAAGCCTTGGCGGAGTAATACCAGGAAAATAACCTCTCCCTCAACATCAACAAAATGATGGAGCAGATTGTGGACTTCAGGAGACAGCAGAGAGAGCACGCCCCAAGCTTGCCCTGAACCCTGCCCTGAACTTTTCACTGTCACTAGCCTCCCCCAATACCCTGCCCTGAACTTAGTCACTGTAACTGGCCTCCCCCCAGTACCCTGCCCTGAACTTTTCACTGTAACTGGCCTCCCCCCAATACCCTGCCCTGAACCTTAGTCGCTGTCACTAGCCTCCCCCCAATACCCTGCCCTGAACCTTAGTCGCTGTCACTAGCCTCCCCCGAATACCCTGCCCTGAACCTTAGTCGCTGTCACTAGCCTCCCCAGAATACCCTGCCCTGAACCTTAGTCGCTGTCACTAGCCTCCCCCGAATACCCTGCCCTGAACCTTAGTCGCTGTCACTAGCCTCCCCCGAATACCCTGCCCTGAACCTTAGTCACTGTCACTAGCCTCCCACCAATACCCTGCCCTGAACCTTAGTCACTGTCACTAGCCTCCCCCGAATACCCTGCCCTGAACCTTAGTCACTGTAACTGGCCTCCCCCGAATACCCTGCCCTGAACCTTAGTCACTGTAACTGGCCTCCCCCCAATACCCTGCCCTGAACCTTAGTCACTGTAACTGGCCTCCCCCCAATACCCTGCCCTGAACCTTAGTCACTGTAACTGGCCTCCCCCCAATACCCTGCCCTGAACCTTAGTCACTGTAACTGGCCTCCCCCGAATACCCTGCCCTGAACCTTAGTCGCTGTTGACTGTTCTACCCGCTGGTACTCTAGAGTGATTGAACACTAGTCATTTTAATAATGTTTACATACTGTTTCACCCACTTTATATGTATATACTGTTTTCTAGTCATGGCTCATCCTATAATTTATTTTATTTTTTCTGGATTATGGGTGTATTTTTTTTATTTGATAGATATTACTGCGCTGTTGGAGCTAGAAAGATAAACACCTGCGATAACATCTGCAAATCTGTGTATGCAACCAATAAACGTTGATTTGATTAACAGCGTAAGGTTGTTAGGCTTCTTTGAAAAACAATACAATATGTACTAATACCTTAATGTGTTTTATTATTTTAGTGATTAAGGAGTCGTAGGAGGGGCGTCTCTTTCTGTCAGACCATATTAACTGTGACTGGTGTATGGTCTCATGGCCTAGTCTTGAAACCTCTTGCTTCACTGGCTAATTCGAGGCTACATTCAGATTTAATGAATTGTCTGAACAGTTTACGACATGCCAAAACCCACAAGTATTTTATTTTGCCAGTGTGGATTACTACAGAGCCCTTGGTGAAAAGTAGTGCATTATAAAGGGAATGTGGTGACATTTAGGATGCACGCATGTCAACGTAGGATGAAGAAACACTGTTAGGCAATTCATTCATCCAGTTCTGCATGTCCAGCGGAATGGGGTCAAATACCTCGTTCCGCTTTTAACGGGGTCAGTGTCAGTAGTGGTGGAAAAAAGTATGCAATTGTCATACTTGAGTAAAAGTAAAGATACCATAATAGTAAATGACTCAAGTGTAAGTCACACAGTAAAATTCTACTTGAGTAAAAGTCTATAAGTATTTGGTTTTAAATATACTTAAGTATCAAAAGTAAATGTATTTAGTAAAACATAATTAAGTTTCAAAATAAAAGTAAAAGTATAAATTATTTCAAATTCTTTATAATAAGAAAACCAGACGGCATCATTACATTTGTTAAAGTTTTTATATATACGGATAGCCAGGGGCACTCTCCAAAACTCAGACATAATATGCAAATGCAGCATTTGTGTTTAGTGAGTCCACCAGATCAGAGGCAATAGGGATGTTCTCTTGATAAGTGTGTGAATAGGACCATTTTCCTGTCCTGCTAACCGTTCAAAATGTAATGAGTTCTTTTGGGTGTCAGGGAAAATATATGGAGTAAAAAGTAAATGATTTTCTTTAGGAATGTAGTGAAGTAACAGCAAACATTGGCAAAAATATAAATAGTAATGTGAAGTACAGATACCCCAAAAAACAACTTAAGTCACATGATGACAGGAGGCATTTCTCCAAGGGCCTAAAGTTTTGATGGTTCTGTGATGATGATAAGAGCATTTTGCAGAACCCACATTTATTACATTATTATAATTGTTGTATTATAGTTTTTTGCATACAGCTGTTGGTGGCTTATCTAATTCAGGTGAAAGTGTTAGATTAATGTATTTTGGCATAATAATGGATAACTTGGCCCGTGTAAATGAGAAAGCCTCCAAGACTTCTTTAGTGAAGTGTTAAGATCCGTGGACATCTGGCTTTGTTGGCCCTTATAGTCTACTTACCAGGGGATTGATTTGGCTGTCCACTTCTATGTTGCTCTCACTCCCACCAATTCTAGGCAGGCTAAGCGGTCAAATTGAGCCATTTTGTTTCACTTTCAAATAAACTTAAACCTACTATGGTGATTCTTCATTCATTGCGGCTCTCTTATCCCTCAAAACCAACCCCCAAACCCTCTCTCTTTCTCTATTTCTCTCTCCACCTCTCTCTTTCCTTCTCTCTCAATTCAATTTCAATTTAAGGGGCTTTATTGGCATGGGAAAAATATGTTAACATTGCCAAAGCAAGTGAAATAGATAATAAACAAAAGTGAAATAAACAATAAAACATGCAGAGTAAACATTACACTCACAAAAGTTCCAAACGAATAAAGACATTTCAAATGTCATATTATGTCTATATGCAGTGTTATGACGATGTGCAAATAGTTAAAGTACACAAGGGAAAAAAAAAGAAAAAAAAATATAAGTTGTATTTACAATGGTGTTTGTTCTTCACTGGTTGACCTTTTCTTGTGGTAACAGGTCACAAATCTTGCTGCTGTGATGGCACACTGTGTTATTTCACCCAGTAGATATGGGAGTTAATAAAATTTGATTTGTTTTGGAATTCTTTGTGGGTCTGTGTAATCTGAGGGAAATATGTGTCTCTAATATGGTCATACATTTGGCAGGAGGTTAGGAAATGCAGCTCAGTTTCCACCTCATTTTATGGGCAGCATGCACATAGCCTGTATTCTCTTGAGAGCCAATAGCAAGGCTATGCTCACTGAGTCTGTACATAGTCAAAGCTTTCCTTAATTTTTGGTCAGTCACAGTGGCCAGGTATTCTGCCAATGTGTACTCTCTGTTTAGGGCCAAATAGCATTCTACTTGCTCAGTTTTTTTGTAAATTCTTTCTAATGATGTCAAGTCATTATCTTTTTGTTTTCTCATGTTTTGGTTGGGTCTAATTGTGTTGCTGTTCTGGGTCTCTGTGGGGTCTGTTTGTATTTCTGAACAGAGCCCTAGGACCAGCTTGCTTAGGGGACTCTTCTCCAGGTTAATTTCTCTGTAGGTGATGGCTTTGTCTTGGAAGGTTTGGGAATCGCTTCCTTTTAGGCTCTTTTCTGGATTTTGATAATTAGCGGGTATTGGACTAATTCTGCTCTGCATTAATTATTTGGTGTTTTACGTTGTAGACTGAGGACATTTTTTCAGAATTCTGCATGCAGTCTCATGTTGGTGTTTGTCCCATTTTTTTAATTCTTGATTAGTGAGCAGACTCCAGACCTCACAACCATAAAGGGCAATGGCTTCTATAACTGATTCAAGTATTTTGAGCCAGATCCTAATTGGTATTTAGAATTGTATGTTCCTTTTGATGGCATAGAAGGCCCTTCTTGCCTTGTCTCACAGATCGTTCACAGCTTTGTGGATGAAACCTGTGATGTTGATGGTATGTATCATTTTGTGTGTGCTCTAGGGCAATGGTGTCTAGATGGAATTTGTATTTGTGTTCCTGGCAACTGGACCATTTCTGGAACACCGTTATTTTTGTCTTAATGAGATTTACTGTCAGGGCCCAAGTCTGATCATCAGCAAACAGTAGACATTTGACCTCTGATTCTAGTAGGGTGAGGCCAGGTGCTGCAGACTGTTCTAGTGCCCTCGCCAATGTGTTGAAATATATGTTGAAGAGGGTGGGGCTTAAACTACATCCCTGTCTCACCCCCTGGCCCTGTGGAAAGAAATGTGTGTGTTTTTTTGCCAATTTTAACCGCACACTTTTTCTTTTTGTACATGGATTATATAATGTTGTATGTTTTTTTCCCCAACACCACTTTCCATCAATTTGCATAGCAGACCCTCATGACAAATTGAGTGGAAAGCTTTTTTGAAATCAACCAAGCATGAGAAGACATTGCCTTTGCTTAGGTTTGTTTGTTTGCCAATTAGCGTGTGCAGGGTGAATACGTGGTGTGTCGTACAGTAATTTATTGGGGTCAAATTTATCTACACTTTTGTGGATTGGGGAAGATGCCAGAGCTGAGGATGAAGTTAAAGAGTTTCAGTATAGCCATTTGGATTTTGTGGTCTGTATATTTTATCATTTAATTTAGGATACCATCAACCTCACAGGCCTTTTTGGGTTGGAGGATTTTGTATTTTGTCCTGTAGTTCATTCAATATAATTGGAGAATCCAGTGCGTTCTGGTAGTCTTTATTATTTGATTTTAAGATTTGTATTTGATCATGTATATGTTTTTGCTGTTTGTTCTTTGTTATTTATCCAAAAAGATTGGAGAAGTGGTTTATCCATACATCTCCGTTTTGGATAGATAACTCTTCGTGTTGTTGTCTGTTTGGAGTTTTCCAATTTTCCCAGAAGGGGTTGGATTCTATGGATTCGTCAATTACATTGAGCTAATTTCTGACGTGCTGTTCCTTCTTTTTCCATTGTGTACTTCTGTATTGTTTTAGTGATTCACCATAGTGAAGGCGTAGGCTCAGGTTTTCTGTGTCTCTATGTTTTCTTTCTTAGGTTTTTGCATTCTTCATCAAACCATTTGTCATTGTTGTTAATTTTCTTAAGTTGTCTGCTTGAAAATGTTTTATTTGATATGGAAGCTGAGAGGTCAAATGTACTTTTTAGGTTTTCTACTGCCAAGTTTACACTTTCACTATTACAGTGAAACATTTTTTCCAGGAAATTGTCTAGAAGGGATTGAATTTGTTGTTGCCTAATAGTTTTTTGGCAGATTTCCACACTACTTTCCTTCCTTCTATAGCATTTGTTAATATTATTCAGTTCTTTTGATTTGATACATCATGATTGAGCATAGCTCTGTTCAAGTAGACTGTGATTTTGCTGTGATCTGATAGGGGTGTCAGTGGACTGACTTTGAGCACTCTAAGAGACTCTGGGTTGAGGTCAGTGATAAAGTAGTCTACAGTACTACTGCCAAGTGATGAGCTATAGGTGTACTTACTGTACCTGTAGGTGTCCCCTCTATGTACAGAGCTGCTGTCGTAGTTGTGCCTAGGGGGGAATATGGGGGAGGGAATACTGTCACCTCCAGGTACTGTAGGTATTTCTCCCCCTGTGTGCTGAGGGTCCCGGGTTCTTGTCCAGTTCTGGCTTTTAAGTCACCACAGACTAGTACATGTCCCTGGGCCTGGAAATGGTTGATCTCCCCCTCTAGGAGGGATTAGCTGTCATCGTTAAAGTATGGGAACTCTATTGGGGGATATAGGTAGCACACATGAGGACATTTTTCTCTGTTGAGATTATTTCCATATTAATTTCTAGCCAGATATAACAGGTTCATGTTTTGACTAATTTAATAGAGAGAGTTAGGTCTGCGCTATACCAAATTAGCATACCCCCTGAGTCTCTTCTCTGTTTCACACCTGGTAGTTTGGTGGATGGGACTACCAGGTCTCTGTAACCTAGAGGACAACCAGTGTTTACCATGCTTCTTGTAAGATGACAATGTCTGAATTTCAATGTCTTTGATGAAGTCTGGGTTCCTGCTCTTTAGGCCAAAGGCAGATGACCTCAGACCTTGTATATTCCAGATGAGGAAAAGTTTTGTGTTGCATAGTGTCTAATGTTGTTTTTGTGTGATTTAGGCCTGGACCATCACAGTAGGTGTGATCAGAGCATGTTGAGCATCTGATACATACCTCTTAGGTCGCAGGATGGGGCTTGGCCATGTGTAATAATGGGGGTTGGGCCTGTTGCTCTGCTCACGGCCTGGGCATATGTCTTGCTGTCATGTTGAGGTCTTTGACGCAGGGGCGGGGGGCATGGGGTGGGCAGAAGGGGCATAGGTCTGATATGGGGGGGCCTATATAGGGTGTGGCCAGGGTTTGCTTGGGGTGGTCTCTCTCTCTCTCTTACTCTTTCTCTCTTCCTCTCCCCTCACCTCCTCAGTTCCCCAGCTCTATAGCTAAATGCATCTTGGGTAATCTTGTGAGAAAAAAATGTTTATTTATTTATTTATATAGCCCTTCGTACATCAGCTGATATCTCAAAGTGCTGTACAGAAACCCAGCCTAAAACCCCAAACAGCAAGCAATGCATGTGAAAGAAGCACGGTGGCTAGGAAAAACTCCCTAGGAAAAACTCCCTAGAAAGGCCAAAAACCTAGGAAGAAACCTAGAGAGGAACCAGGCTATGAGGGGTGGCCAGTCCTCTTCTGGCTGTGCCGGGTGGATATTATAACAGAACATGGTCAAGATGTTAAAATGTTCATAAATGACCAGCATGGTCAAATAATAATAATCATAGTAGTTGTAGTCGAGGGTGCAACAAGCACGTCCGGTGAACAGGTCAGGGTTCCATAGCCGCAGGCAGAACAGTTGAAACTGGAGCAGCAGCACGGCCAGGTGGACTGGGGACAGCAAGGAGTCATCATGCCAGGTAGTCCTGAGGCATGGTCCTAGGGCTCAGGTCCTCCGAGAGAAAGAAAGAAAGAGAGAAAGAGAGAATTAGAGAGAGCATATTTAAATTCACACAGGACACCGGATAAGACAAGAGAAATACTCCAGATGTAACAGACTGACCCTAGCCCCCCGACACATAAACTACTGCAGCATAAATACTGGAGGCTGAGACAGGAGGGGTCAGGAGACACTGTGGCCCCATCCGATGAAACCCCCGGACAGGGCCAAACAGGCAGGATATAACCCCACCCACTTTGCCAAAGCACAGCCCCCACACCACTAGAGGGATGTCTCTAACCACCAACTTACCGTCCTAAGACAAGGCCGAGTATAGCCCACAAAGATCTCCGCCACGGCACAACCCAAGGGGGGGGGGGGGGGGGGGGGGCGCGCCAACCCAGACAGGAAGACCACGTCAGTGACTCAGCCCACTCAAGTGACGCACCCCTCCCATGGACGGCATGGAAGAACACCAGTACGCCAGTGACTCAGCCCCTGTAATAGGGTTAGAGGCAGAGAATCCCAGTGGAGAGAGGGGAACCGGCAAGGCAGCGACAGCAAGGGCGGTTCGTTGCTCCAGCCTTTCCGTTCACCTTCACACTCCTGGGCCAGACTACACTCAATCATAGGACCTACTGAAGAGATAAGGGCCTGCCTGTGTTTCTAGTTTCCACTCCTGGCTTGTCAGGGCCAATCTGTGACCATTTGGTGTGAAGTGTGGGCAGCAGCAGACTCTGCTGAGGGACTTAGCCTATGGGCCCTGGTCAAAAGTAGTTCATTACACAGGGAGGGCAGACTCAGTGTGGGGGCGCCGAAGGTCAAGGCCTGGCATTTGATGTGGCTTTTATTAATCTGCTTCTGTGGCTTTTCTCTCCTTTCTTTGACTAAATTGTTTGAAGATTTACTGTAAGGGAAGCTGGGGCTGCATTCTGTAGTTCTTACTGTTTTTTAAATTTTACTAGGCAAGTCAGTTAAGAACAAATTCTTATTTTCAATGACAGCCTAGGAACAGTGGGTTAACTGCCTTGTTCAGGGGCAGAACGACAGATTTTTACCTTGTCAGTTCAAGGATTCGATCTTGCAACCTTTGAGTTGCTAGTCCAATGCTCTAACCACAAGGCTACCTGCCACCCCAAACTGTAAGGGAAGCTGGTCTGCATTCTGTAGTTATAACTGTAAGGGAAGCTGGGGAGCATTCTGTAGTTCTTATTGTAAGGGAAGCTGGGTAGCATTCTGTAGTTATAACTGTAAGGGAAGCTGGGGATGCATTCTGTAGTTCTTACTATAAGGGAAGCTGGGGCTGCATTCTGTAGTTATAACTGTACGGGAAGCTGGGGAGGGATTCTGTAGTTATAACTGTAAGGGAAGCTGGTGCTGCATTGTGTAGTTATAACTGTAAGGGAAGCTGGGACTGCATTCTGTAGTTATAACTGTACGGGAAGCTGGTGCTGCATTCTGTAGTTATAACTGTAAGGGAAGCTGGGACTGCATTCTGTAGTTATAACTGTAAGGGAAGCTGGGAGTGCATTCTGTAGTTATAACTGTACGGGAAGCTGGGAATGCATTCTGTAGTTATAACTGTAAGGGAAGCTGGGGGCTGCATTCTGTAGTTCTTACTGTAAGGTAAGCTGGGGCTACATTCCAAATGGTACCCTATTACCTATTTAGTGTACTACTTTTGACCAGGGCCCATAGGGCTCCCATAGGGCTCTGGTCAAAAGAAGTGCACTATAGAGGGTATAGTGTGCCATTTGGGATGAACTTACCCCTGCTGTCCAGACTGAACATCCCAGCCAGGCAGGAGGCCTGGGGCCCCAGGATGAGGACACATTATGGCCCTGCTTGTCCAGACTGAACGTCCCAGCCAGGCAGGAGGCCCGGGGCCCCAGGATGATGACACATTATGGCCCTGCTTGTCCAGACTGAACGTCCCAGCCAGGCAGGAGGCCCGGGGCCCCAGGATGATGACACATTATGGCCCTGCTGTCCAGACTGAACGTCCCAGCCAGGCAGGAGGCCCGGGGCCCCAGGATGATGACACATTATGGCCCTGATTGTCTAGACTGAACGTCCCAGCCAGGCAGGAGGCCCGGGGCCCCAGGATGATGACACATTATGGCCCTGCTTGTCCAGACTGAACGTCCCAGCCAGGCAGGAGGCCCGGGGCCCCAGGATGATGACACATTATGGCCCTGCTTGTCCAGACTGAACGTCCCAGCCAGGCAGGAGGCCCGGGGCCCCAGGATGATGACACATTATGGCCCTGCTTGTCCAGACTGAACGTCCCAGCCAGGCAGGAGGCCCGGGGCCCCAGGATGATGACACATTATGGCCCTGCTTGGACAAAGGCCTGTTTTCATAAGATGGAGGCAGATTCGCCTTCCATAACAATTAGGGATTTTGTTTTCAATGCAATCTGGTGTGCTTTGTCAAAGCCAGGTTAAAAATGGTCTCAGTTGCAAATGGCACAATATTCCCTATTGTAGTGCACTACTTTGGACCAGAGCACCCTAGTCCCTTTATAGTGCACTACTTTGGAACAGAGTACTGGCCCATAGGGTTCTGGTCAAAAGTAATGCACTTTTTAGGGAATATGGTTAAATTTTGGACTCAGACATGTCCTTTTCCAAAAATGACTACGTAACTGCTCTCTTTTCTCATGAAATACCAGTAACAAATAGGCTATTACAATTCAACACTGGAACAGTACGGTGTTAGCACGACAGACCTGAACCAATATATCTTGCTTTTTTTAACCTTTATTTAACTAGGCAAGTCAGTTAAGAACACATTCTTATTTACAATGACGGCCTAGGAACAGTGGGTTAACTGCCTTGTTCAGGGGCAGAACAACAGATTTTTACCTTGTCAGCTCGAAGATTCATTCTTGCAACCTTTCGGTTACTAGTCCAACGCACTAACCACTAGGCTACCTGCCACCCTAGTGCTCTGGTTCATTGCAGTACAAACACTCCCCCGAGTGAAGTTTATGCTCTTTAGCTTGTTAAATTGCCTTCGACAATCAAGGTATTCAGAGCAGTAGAAATAACCCCATAAGAGCCAGACACTATGTAGAATGGGTTTCTATGACCAGTAAATAACAATGGCTGTGAAATCACACTGAGGAACCTCATAGCAGTATAACAAAAATCTATATAAAACAATGGTAGGCTATATGAGGATTTTGTTCTAGAATCTATATTGCTTGCGTCAGTGTTCCTCCAGTTCCGCCTGCTCTTGATGGCTGTCACCCCAGAGGTGGAGATAAACAATAGGCCTATTTGAAAACAAAGAACTGGTTATGGGGGAACATTTAATCCCAGTTTGACGTGTCAGCAGGCTGCATGGGCGACAGCTTTCAGGAGAGCCCTTTGAAGTGGCAGTCTTTTCAGAGTCTAGGCTCATTACACAATAAAGAACACTTCACATGTGACTGAAGTGGCTTGGGAAAAGACGGGCTAATGATGTTGACAGCAACAGGCGAATTACAAGTGAATTTGACTAGGCCTGCTGAGTTCTTTCTCTCTCTCTCTCTCTCTCTCTCTCTCTGTGAGGCTTGCTGTTTTTCAATAATAGAGAAGAAGAAGAGCCATCTTTTGTTTTAGCATTGGGGTCTGGGTGAGCTTGCGGTACAACAAATACGACAAGAAGGATTTTGTATGAGTACAATGTAATGAATGGGAAAACACACCAATGTTAAATAAATATGCATTACGATATATTTACTTGGTATTTTCCCCAATAGAAAACAATCTAATTTACAGCTCCTCTCCAGTGCGACGCACATTGTGAGACCAGGTTATTAACGCACTAACACTCAAAAAGTGTCATCCAATTTACAACAGGAAATGGTGTTAGTGACTGTCGTAATGCATGTCAGAAAGAGCAGCTCAATACCAATAAAAAATATACCAGTTCCTTGACCCGAATACCACCAATGATAAACTGTCGCCTGTCTTCAAAAAGCCACCAAAGTTGTCAACACCCAATCTTCTTCCAACTGAGAAGGCAGTGCAGTAAAGTAATGTTGACAAGTAGACTTGTTTCATTAACACTTTGTTCGTGGCATTCTGAAGCGGTACAAACCACCTAAGTATGTATTTTCTTAATTTAATGTAACACGGTTTAATTAATGTTCAACTAATGATGTACAAATAATGACAATCCATTTATTTCAAGTCTGAAATCCTAGTTTGGTGTCTGTCATTATAGTGGAATCCAATCTTACTATTTTCCTTATTTAGCCTAAACATAGCTATCACATTCACATTAAATAATGACCTTTGTTCTTTATGGCTTTGGTATAAAACAAAGTGAGGCTGGACTAACACTTTACCAGATGTGAAGGTCTGAACTCTTTTCAATGGGCTATACATCAGTTAGCCATCTCTTTCTTTATCACGTCCCAACAATAGGCGGACGAATCTCTTTGAACATGAGACTGTGAGTAAGAGGACAGGAATGTGAATGACATGGCAAACACACATAAGAGGAGCAAGAGGCACCTGTGAGGACAATAGCTTCTACAGGGAGGAGGGTGAACAAGATGAACACAAGGGTAGCCCTTGTCAAAAGTAGTGCACTATATAAGGAATAGGGTGCTGTTTGGGATGCACAAAGGGAGCTGGAAACCTTTTAATAAATGCTAATTACCTTACCAGATGAACAGTGGGGATTTGTGTAAGCGAGAGGGTGAGAGATCAAAGGTAGCTGGGTTTGCTAGCTGGGTCAGGTAGCTGGGTCAGGTAGCTGGGTTAGCTAGCTGCACGTTTGACTGTGTTGAGTCAGATACTAATAAGCATAGGGATAATGGGGTCCTGGAGAATGACAACCCAGGTGGTTAACACAACTTTCATCATTTTCTCAAGCAAGCCGCCCTGAGGCCTAATTCAAAATCAAATCAAATTGTATTTGTCACATGCAGCAAATACAGAAGGTGTAGACCTTACAGTGAAATGTTTACTGACAAGCACTTAACCATCAATGCACTTTTAAGAAAAATAATTTAAAAAAAAAAGAAATAAAAGTAACATAATTAAATAGCAGCAGTGAAATAACAATAGCAAGGCTATATACAGGGGGTACCGGTACAGAGTCAATGTGCAGGGGGCACCAGTTAATTCCAATTAAACAATCAGATGGGTTAATTTTCAATCATTTTGTGAAAGAGATTTATTAGCTACAGTAGGAGTTTCCTATCAAGAATAGTAACAGCACTGTTGAACATTTACGCTTGTGGTTGTATGGCTTTCATGTCTGGCATCAAGGCTTATACAAGATATAATGTCTCTGTGGGGAAAAGTGAGTCTTTTCCCATAAGTCTTTTGTCCGTAAGGCACAGCTAGCTGTCTTACAAGTGGCTTTCACGTCTGGCATCAAGGCTTATACAAGATATAATGTCTCTGTGGGGAAAAGTGAGTCTTTTCCCGTAAGTCTTTTGTCCATAAGGCACAGCTAGCTGTCTTACAAGTGGCTTTCAGAAGGCCTGATCTGGTTTTTGAAATCACTGATTAGATTCAGTGTGACTAGATGCTGGTGACTACTCACCATTATGTCTAGGTTGACTAAAAAATGAAATGTTTTGAAGCTGAAACACTTTTGTAACACAATGTAACCAAGAATAATGATATGACGTTATAAATTCAACACATTGAATAAATTGACTGTGACACTGTCAGAAGACATGAGATCCAGCAAGTCAGGGATATCATTTTTATGATTATATAAACCAGAGGGGGTGGCACGCTTCTCAGTATAAACCTACCAGGACCAGACAAAATATGTTATCTGCAAGTTTGACAGCCAGGTAGGTCATAGGTCAAAATCGTCTTAAAAAGTCAGTCAGTCCCATTCCCTTCAAATCCGATCCAGTATCACCTTCTAACCTACAGACAACCAATCCAGTGTCACATTCTTACCTTTGGGGAACCAATCCAATGTCACATTCTTACCTACAGACAACCAATTCAGCATCACATTCTTACATTCTTACCTACAAACAACCAATCCAGTGTCGCATTCTTACATTGTTACCTTTGGGCCACCTATGGTGCTCCCCTGATCCTTGGTCATTAATCAAAGCAGAGAGCTGTCCTGACTTCAGCCCCCTCAGCCCACATCCCTTGAAGTAGCCTGTCCTCTGCAGCATTAGGAAATCATTTGCTGCCTGATTCAATAAGCCATCAGCCCGGCCCGGCCCAGCAGACCTAATGACATGAGAATATTAACCTCACCACCCCCAAGAGCGGAGGCTGCAAAGTTAGCACTGGATCTGGCCCGGGGAAGCTAGTTATTCACTTAACCAAGGCCTGTGTCCCGAATGGCACCCTACTCCCTATGTAGTGCAACTACTTTAGACCAGAGCCTGCTCGCTCATCATGGCTGTCTCTGCCACTAAAACCCTTAACCACTCGACTCTGTAACGCTATTGTAACACAGACACTGGGAGTCAGGAAGCAAGTACAGGGGTTGAATTTAATAATACAAAAAAAATATGGAACAATACAAAACAAGAGTAGCATCTGGAAATGAGAAGCATAAGTAATACTGCCTGGGGAATGAACCAAAGGGAGTGACAGATATAGGGGAGGTAATCATAGAAGGTGATGGAGTCAAGGTGAGTCTCATGACGCGCAGGTGCGCGTAACGATGGTAGTAGGTGTGCGTAATTGTCACGACTTCCGCCGAAGTTGGCTCCTCTCCTTGTTCGGGTGGCGTTCGGTGATCGACATCACCGGCTTTCTAGCCATCGCCGCTCCATTTTTCATATTCCCATTTGTTTTGTCTTGTTCCATACACACCTGGTTTTCATTTCCCTAATCACACTGAATGTATTTAGTCCTCTGTTCCCCTCCATGTCTTTGTGTGAAATTGTTTTGATGTTATGTGGGTATTGTTACGCGCCAGACTTTTGTTAATGTTCCGTGTTTTGGGCACGTTGTATGTACTTCTGTGCGTTCGTTTGGACCGGAATTAAAAGTGCGCCTGTTAACTACACTCTGCTCTCCTGCACCTGACTTCGCCTCCAGTACACACCCGTAACAGAATTTCACACCACCATGGAGTCAGTAGGAGCAGGTACCCCGGTTAGAGGAGTCGAGGAGCACATCCAGGAACACTCTGCCATGTTACATCATCTTGGTGCCATGATGGATCCCGTTGTCCAGACTATGGACCGCTGGGAGAGACAGGATGTCTCTCCAGTGCCTCGACCAGCGCAACCGGGGTTACCTCTACCCGTCCCGGCCGGAGCCAGTCCCAGTGGGATGCGTCTCTCCCTTCCCAGGGAGTATGATGGGACGGCAGCACAGTGCCAGGGGTTCCTGCTACAACTGGACCTCTACCTGGCCACCGTTCACCCAGCTCCCTCAGGAAGGGAGAGAGTGTCCGCCCTCGTCTCATGCCTCTCGGGGAGAGCTCTGGAGTGGGCAAACGTCGTGTGGGGAGAAGGAGATGTGGCGTTGGACCACTTCGAGGAGTTCACCCGCCGCTTCCGGGCCGTCTTCGACCATCCGCCCGAAGGTAGAGAGGCGGGGAACGGCTCTTCAATTTGACGCAGGGGACCACTATCGATGCAGCCTGCGCGAGGACGTACGACGTGAGCTGGCCTGCAGGGATGCCACCATCACCTTGACCAACTGGTGGATTTGTCCATCCGGTTGGATAACCTGCTGGTCACCCGCGGACATCCAGAGGGGGCTCTGTCGGTTCCATCTTCCAGCACCCCTGCTCCGGTGCCCATGGAGTTGGGAGGGGCTGCGCGTAGGGAGGCTGGAGGAGGGGCCATCACGTGCACAATCTGTGGCCGCAGAGGGCACACTGCCGGTCGGTGCCGTGTCGGTCCCTCTGGGCGTCACTCATCCAGAGTATTTACTGGCAGCCTTGTTTGAATACATACATAGCTTATCTGTCTGAGTCCCTGATGGCACCCTTTTCCCTATACAGATGTAGGATCTTACATGAAGCCAGTTCACTACAGGAGGAAAATAATCAGGCAGAAAAAAGGAAATGTGAATTATTATGTGGATTATAATTAATGGACATTTTTGTAGGGGTTAATACATCGTATTGGTTGCCATTTGGGACGTGAGTCTGATGTACTAGATCTGGTGCTTGGAAGCTTGTCGTTGAGGCATTACAACCTCAATGTGGAGAACATGGCCTTTGGTTGCAGAGAGTGTTTCCACAAGCAAAGGCATCTCTGTGAGAGTCAAGAAATGATGCATTTCTGGAGCAAAATACAGTATTTTTTAACCAAGAAATATGACTTTAGTAATTTTAATATAATTATTTGTAATATGTTTTGCATTTTTCTTTCTCCTTTAGGAACTTATGTATTTGTAGTATTTGTGGAGAAAGAGGGCCATGAAGATGTTTTAATTTTATTTATGCATTCATCACGTCTTCAGTTATCGTTCTCTCAACATCTTACTACTACAGTGCCTTCTGAAAGTATTCAGACCCCTTGACTTTTTCCACATTTTGTTACATTACAGCCTTATTCTAAAATGGATTAAATTATTTTTAAATCCTCAGCAATCTACACGCAATACCCCATAATGACTAAGCAAAAACAGGTTTGTCAACATTTTTGCAAATTTATTACATACAAAAAACAGTAATACCTTATTTACATAAGTATTCAGACACTTTGCAATGAGACTCAAAATTGAGCTCAGGTGCATCCTGTTTCCATTGATAATCCTTGAAATGTTTCTACAACTTAATTGGAGTCCACCTGTGGTAAATTCAATTGATTGGACATGATTTAGAAAGGCACACACCTGTCTATATAAGGTCCCACAGTTGACAGTGCATGTCAGATGGAAGCCACTCCTTAGTAAAAGGCACATGACAGCCCGCTTGCAGTTTGCCAAAAGGCACCTAAAGACTCTCAGACCATGAGAAAAATGATTCTCTGGTCTGATGAAACCAAGATTGAACTCTTTGGCCTGAATGCCAAGTGTCACGCCTGGAGGAAACCTGGCACCATCCTTACGGTGAATCATAGTGGTGGCAGCATTATGCTATGGGGATGTTTTTCAGCTGCAGGGACTAGGAGACTAGTCAGGATCGAGGCAAAGATGAACTGAGCAAAGTACAGAGATCCTTGCTGAAAACCTGCTCCAGAGCAGGACCTCAGACTAGGGCGAAGGTTCACCTTCCAACAGGACAACGACCCTGAGCACACAGCCAAGACAACAAAGGAGTGGCTTCGGGACAAGTCTCTGAATGTCCTTGAGTGGCCCAGCCAGAGCCTGGACTTGAACCTGATCAAACATCTCTGGAGAGACCGGAAAATAGCTGTGCAGCAACGCTCACCATCCAACCTGACAGAGCCTGAGAGCATCTGCAGAAAAGAATGCGAGAAACTCCCCAAATACAGGTGTGCCGAGCGTGTAGCTTCGTACCCAAGAAGAATCAATGCTGTAATCGCTGCCAAAGGTGCTTCAACAAAGTTCTGAGTAAAGGGTCTGAATACTTTTAAATATTTATAAATGAGCAAAAATGGCTAAAAACTTGTTTTTGCTTTGTCATAATGGGGTATTGTGTGTAGATTGATGAGAAAAAAATAGAATTTAATCAATTTTAGAGGTTGTAACGTAACAAAATGTGGAAAAAGTCAAGGGGTCTGAATACTTTCCGAATGCATTGTGGGTTATATTGGTAATGTTTTCAAGGCTGTCAAAACCCCAAACTTTACCTCATACCTGGAGACATTTCAGAGACCCCTGAAATGACGCCAAGTGAAATCTAATTTGACACTTGAGAAAAAAGTGTTGTGACATGTGTCAGTGCAGGATGGCCTTACTACCCCGTCGTCACAGGTTGAGGACATGCAACCTGAAATGCATGTAAACTAATGGCCAGAGTGAGTGACGTTTCCTCCAATAAGCCCAAAGTGTTTGCCCGATGTCAGCAGAGTTTATCAATACGCATGTCTGCAAATGCACTCGTCTATCGATCCATCCATATCTGTCTGTCCGCTCATCCTACATCACCCTAGCTGTCTGTTGTCATTCACAGGACTCGCTTTGAAGAAGAAGAAGGAGGAGGATTGGTTCAGGAGGATTTTTTAGCATGTTCTCCTCTGCATGGAAAAGAGTTGGGTGTTTTGACTTAAAATAGATGTATTTTGTATTTTAAAAGAAAAAAGCCGGCCGAATACAGACAGCATTCTCAGTAATGGTTACAGAAACGTTTTACCTGCGATGACTGTGATACTGGAAGTATTCACACCCCTGAGTCAATACATGTTAGATTCACCTTTGTCAGTGATTATGTATTTCTGGGTAAGTCTCTAAGAGCTCAAGTTGGTTGTGGTTCATTGCTAGACAGCCATTTTCATGTCTTGCCATAGATTTTCAAGCCGATTTGAGCTACAGGCAGTTAGATTTGGGTATGTCATTTTAGGCAAAATTTGGAAAAAAAAAGGGTCAGATCCTTAAGAGGTTTTAAGTTTTTCTTTAAAAACACCCTAGTCCTTGTCGATGACAAACATACCCAAACAGGACGCATGCTTTGGAAAATGTTTTATTCTGTACAGGCTTCCATCTTTTCACTTAGTAATTTAAGTTAGTATTGTGTAGTAAATACAATGTTGATCCATCCTCAGTTTTCTCCTATCAAACTCTGTAACTATTTTAAAGTTACCATTGGCCTCTGAGCCGCCCTGAGCTGTTTCCTTCCTCTCTGGCAACTGAGTTAGGAATGCCGCCTGTATCTTTGTAGTGACTGGGTGTATTGATATACGTTAGATACATACCATTGAAAGTGTAATTAATAACTTAACCATGCTCAAAAGGATATCCAATGTATTTTTTTATACATTTTTTATCTACCAATAGGTGCCCTTCTTTGAGAGGTATTGGAAAACCTCCCTGGTCTTTATGGCTGAATCTGTTTTGAAATTCACTGCTTGACTAAGGGACCTCACAGATAATTGTATGTGTGGGGTACAGAGATGAGGTAGTCAATGAAAACTCATGTTTAACACTATTATTGAACACAAAGTGAGTTCCTGTAACTTATTATGTGACTTGTTATGCAGATTTGTACTCCTGAACTTATTTAGGCTTGCCATCACAAGGGGTTGAATGCTTATTGACTCAAGACATTTCAGCTTTTCATTGTTAATTCATTTGTATTTGTAATACATAATTCCACTTTTACATTGTGGTATTGTGTGTAGGCCAGTAACACAAAATCTTAATTTAATCCATTAAATTGAGGCTGTTACACAACAAAATATGGAAAAGGTCCAGGGGTGTGAAAACTTTCTGAAGGCACTGTACATTAACCTTTAGTTAATGTAGAACGAGCTCTTATCACACCATAGTGCCATAAAACGTTCTATACCAATGGAAGGTAAAAGGGGGACACAAAATTGTGAACCTCTATAAAGAAATGCTATTGAAAAGCATTTAATATTTTGAAAATACCTTTGAAAGCTGTCATTTGTATTTTGTTACAAAATAAATTGTAGTGTAGTTCAGCTCAGTGTAATACAGCATACAAAATACTCAAAAGTAATAAATACGTATTTGAAATACATGTAACAGCAATACTGCCCATCTCTTATCGTAGCTCAATAACCCAGCATCAACTGTAAGGTTCTGCTTTTCTTTTCTTAGTCAACCTTGTGTTCTTTTTCTTTGTGTTCTGGAATGTGGCCCTGTTTCTTTGTGTTCTGGAACGTAGCCCTGTTTCTTTGTGTTCTGGAATGTAGCCCTGTTTCTTTGTTTTCTGGAACGTAGCCCTGTTTCTTTGTGTTTTGGAACGTAGCCCTGTTTCTTTGTGTTTTGGAACGTAGCCCTGTTTCTTTGTGTTCTGGAACGTAGCCCTGTTTCTTTGTGTTCTGGAACGTAGCCCTGTTTCTTTGTGTTCTGGAACGTAGCCCTGTTTCTTTGTGTTCTGGAACGTAGCCCTGTTTCTTTGTGTTCTGGAACGTAGCCCTGTTTCTTTGTGTTCTAGAACGTAGCCCTGTTTCTTTGTGTTCTGGAACGTAGCCCTGTTTCTTTGTGTTCTGGAACGTAGCCCTGTTTCTTTGTGTTCTGGAATGTAGCCCTGTTTCTTTGTGTTCTGGAACGTAGCCCTGTTTCTTTGTGTTCTGGAACGTAGCCCTGTTTCTTTGTGTTCTGGAACGTAGCCCTGTTTCTTTGTGTTCTAGAACGTAGCCCTGTTTCTTTGTGTTCTGGAACGTAGCCCTGTTTCTTTGTGTTCTGGAACGTAGCCCTGTTTCTTTGTGTTCTGGAACGTAGCCCTGTTTCTTTGTGTTCTGGAACGTAGCCCTGTATCTTTGTGTTCTGGAACGTAGCCCTGTTTCTTTGTGTTCTGGAACGTAGCCCTGTTTCTTTGTGTTCTGGAACGTAGCCCTGTTTCTTTGTGTTTTGGAACGTAGCCCTGTTTCTTTGTGTTCTGGAACGTAGCCCTGTTTCTTTGTGTTTTGGAACGTAGCCCTGTTTCTTTGTGTTCTGGAACGTAGCCCTGTTTCTTTGTGTTCTGGAACGTAGCCCTGTTTCTTTGTGTTCTGGAACGTAGCCCTGTTTCTTTGTGTTCTGGAACGTAGCCCTGTCTTTAATTTTTGTTCATTGATTTCACCGATGTTCATTCCTCACCTGGTCTCATCAGCTCCCTATTCAGTTCAGTTCTTTCTGTTTGTATGTGTCACGACACCGACGGATGGTGGCGCCCCTCCTCGCCCGGGCGGCGCTCGGCGGTCGTCGTCGCCGGGCTACTAGCTGCCATCGATCCTGTTTCAATTTCTGTTGGTTAGGTCTAGGTTAGGCACACACCTGTTTTGTTTTAGTTGTTAGTGGGGGGGGGGGTATTTAGTTGAGCTAGGTAGGTTTGTGCTTTGTGAGTGATTGTCTATGTCAGGACTGATGTCGTTTTGAGGAACGTATATTTTCCCTCTGCCTGTGTTTTTTTTTGCCGCAGAGGTTTTGTGGGCTGCGTCCCTGCTTAGTGGTTCAGCGGGGTGTTTTTGGAGCATTTGTTTGTATGCGCCCTGCCCTACCGTGTTCAGACATTGTGGATGCCCATTAAAGTGTGTTCACGGACTTTCTGTCTCCTGCGCTTGACTCTGCCTCTCCTGCTTCCTTGAGCCAACCTTGACAGTATGGTTGTGAGGTTTTTTTTTTTTTTTTGACTGCCTACCTGTTTTTGACCATTGGCTGCCTGTGACCACGATTCCTGCCTTCTGCGAAGGCTTAATAAACATCTGCTGCGCTCTGCATGTGAATCTACACCTTTTTCTCCCTGAGTATTCATTACATCAACAACCCAACTTGGCTCTGGGAATGGGTTAAGTGACCCAACTGCTAGGTCAAAATAACCCGACATGTGTTCTGTCCAATATTGACACAAATTGAGTTGTTTTTAACCCAGTGTACAGGCTGCAATCGCAAGTCAATGTTATTTTGAAAATCTTGTATCTCTTTCCTGCAGTTAAATGACATAGTGGACTCATAGGTGGAATGTTATTCATATTTTTCATTGCTTCATAAATAATAATAAATAACACTTTCTATCATATTTCAGGTAAGACCCAGATGCAGACAGTGTCAAAGTAACAAAAGTGTATTACTAGTACAGGTTCAGGCAAAACGACAGGTCAAGGGCAAGCAGAGGTCAGTAATCCAGATCAGAATCAAAAGGTCCAGAATGGAAGGCAGTCTCAGGGTCATAGCAAGCAGGGGTCAGTAATCCAGTGAGTGTGACAAGGTCCAGAACGGCAGGCAGGGTCAGCGTAGGCAGAATGGTCAAAACTGTGAAAAACAGGAACTAGAACAGACAGAGCAAGGGGGAAAACGCCGGTAGGTTTCACGAAAACAAAACAGAGAACACAGGTATAAATACACAGTGGATAATGGCGAAGATTGATGACACCTGGAGGAGGGTGGAGACAAGCACAAAGACAGGTGAAACAGATCAGGGTGTGACAATTTAAAGCAGAAAATCCGGTGTTTCCATGTCAAGCAGTTTTGTTATGTATATGCTCCCTTGTAAAATAGTCCCCTATAAAGTGTAATATTGGGATGCAAAACTCAAACTTCAACTATATCTGTTATGGTACAGGTGCCTTCTTTTTTTGAAAGCACATAAGCATGTGTGAGGTGTATGCTATTCTTTCAAAGTAGATTTGTTTAAGACTACCAAGAAACACTCTGCATGACCCTGATTTAGCTCACTGCACTGAAAGGTTAAATCTAGTGGTCATTATGTGTCTGATAAATGCATCTTATGCAGAGTATATTATCCCCTCAGCAAGGACACTTCCATTGTTTTGTAGGAAAACATCTACCATTTAAATAAACAAAGCCTAGTGATTTATGTTGAATTTTTATGATTCTTGGCTATGACTATTTTGCTTATTAATGGCTGCAGATAGCTTCAGGTTGCAGGTTAGTTAGGACCCATAGGCCTAGTTGGTGCCATTAGCCCCTGGGGAGAGACTGGTGTAACCCTCTGTTAAGGTAACAAGGCCCTAGGTTAATTAATATGAATACCTAAGGCCTTGTCCTTCCAGATAAACCAACCAGAGATCTAAACACATGTTCTAGTCCCAAATGGCACCCCATTCCCTATATAGTGCACTACTTTTGACCAGGACCCATAGGGCTCTGGTTAAAAGTAGTGTACTATATAGGGAATAGGGTACCATTTAAGACACATCCTGAGATGGCGTAGTCGACATGTGACTGGGGTGAAGGCTGAGTGCAGTGCGGCATCCAGAGCAGAGAGTAGATGTCTCAAGGGAGGACGGTGTGCTCCTCTAGGTGAGACATAAACAAGATGGTGGACCCCGAGGTCCTTATTAAACTAAGAGGAGGAAGCTGAATGCACACACAGATCAATGCTCAACTCATAAATGTCCACAGGAAATAGTAATGGAGGATCTATTTTCAAACCTTATCCTGTCAATTAGTCAAGAAAATGTGTCATGGGCAATGGTGAGTGAATACTCAGACACTGATGGCATATTACTAATGAGTCAATGACTATGGAATAAGCGCAACAGTAAAAATGTAATGAAATCATGCAATAAAAAGCATCTTTCCTCTTGCTTATACTGTGCTATTTCATTAAATGTATAAAAAAAAGCTCATTATCTTTGAAAATGACAAATAGTTGTATGGAGCATATCGGTCACTATATTCTCCCTTGTAAAATTGTCCCCTCAATGGGACTTCCTGGGTAAATAAAGGTTAAATTAAATAAATAAAACCTAGCTACCACCCAGACTGCACTAAAAATGGTTGGGTCTCATCAGTCCCATGACAGTGAATTTAGATGATTAAATCAGTGGGTGCACGTAGCGGCGCTGACACAACAACAATTAATAAGCAACACCCAGTGCACCGCACCGCAGCTCCTTCTGCAGCTAATAACATTACACTGCAAAAATACCCTAATCAGACAGGTGGACAGGGATTTGAGAACACTTTGATTTGCTTACTGTGGAAGTCCGTACTATTGTTCTGCTGGGACTCAAAAACATGTGGGTAGGTTGTATTGTATTATATACAATTGGCTGCAGCCACAGTGTAAGGTAAGGTTCATACGCTATAAGTGTTATAAGTTGTCTATTTATCTTATTTTGGTACAACACTTACACATTATAGAGAGCTATTTCACCCAGATAAACATTCTGTAACAAGATATGCGAGCTTGTTGTCTTGTGAACACTTGTGAATCTCTCTCTCTCTCTCTCTCTCTCTCTCTCTCTCTCTCTCTCTCTCTCTCTCTCTCTCTCTCTCTCTCTCTCTCCTCCTCCTCCTCCTCCTCCTCTCTCTCTCCCTCTCTCTATTACTCTCACACACACACAACCACTCACATTTAAAAGCATTTCATATGAGGTTGTCAGCTGCAGCCATTTGAGGGAATCAAATACCCGAAGCTTTGTGCACATTTCATGGCTTGAACTTTGTACGGACCCGGAGTTCCTATGAATGTCACAGTTCATCATTCACCCAGTTGGAAGCCATGCATTCTGTTCGAGAGAGAGGTAGAGAGATGGGGGAGAGACACCAGAGAGAGACAGAAAGAGAGAGGGACACCCAGCACACAGGGAGACAAACAACTACCTGGAGGTGACTGCATTCCGTCCCCCATATGCCCCCCTACACACAACTACAACAACATAACCAACAAAAACGGGTCACAACTCCTGCAGCTCTGTTAGATGCTGGGTATGTACATAGTCAATGGTAGGCTTTGAGGGGACACCTTTGGTATGTTCACCTATAGCTCATCTCTTGGCAGTAGTACTGTAGACTACTTCATCACTGACCTCAACCCAGAGTCTCTTAGAGTGTTCACAGTCAGTCCACTGACATCCCTATCAGATCACAGCAAAATCACAGTCTACTTCAACAGAGCTATGATCAATCATGAGGCATCAAAGCCGAAGGAACTGAATAATATTAAGAAACGCTATAGAGGGAAGGAAAGTAGTGTGGAAATCTGACAAAAAACGTTTAGGCAAAAAACTAATTCAATCTATTCTAGACAATTTCCTGGACAAAATGTTTCACTATAATAGTGAAAGTGTAAACTTGGCAGTAGAAAACCTTAACAGCATATTTGACCTCTCAGCTTCCATATCAAATCTAAAAATTTAAAGCAGACAGCCTAAGATAATTGACAACAATGACAAATGGTTTGATGAAGAATGCAAAAACCTATGAAAGAAATTGAGAAACTATCCAACCAAAAACATAGAGACCCAGAAAACCTGAGTCTACGACTTCACTATTGTGAATCACTAAACCAATACCAAAATATGCTACGGAAAAGGAAGGAACAGCACGTCAGAAATCAGCTCAATGTAATCGAATAATTAATAGAATCTAACCACTTCTGGGAAAATTGGAAAACAAACAACAACACAAAGAGTGATCTATCCAAAACGGAGATGTATGGATAACCTCTCTAGGGTAGGGGGCAGTATTTGCACGGCCGGATAAAAAACGTACCCGATTTAATCTGGTTATTACTACTGCCCAGAAACTAGAATATGCATATAATTATTGGCTTTGGATAGAAAACACCCTAAAGTTTCTAAAATTGTTTGAATGGTGTCTGTGAGTATAACAGAACTCATATGGCAGGCAAAAACCTGAGAAGATTCCTTACAGGAAGTGGCCTCTCTGACCATTTCTTGGGCTTCTACACTCTCTTTATTGAAAACTGAGGATCTCTGCTGTAACGTGACACTTCCTACGGCTCCCATAGGCTCTCAGAAGGCGGCAAACCGGTGAATGATGCCTTTGGAGCCCCTGGCTGAAAAACAGTAGCGCATTTGGATAGTGGTCGATCAGAGAACCATGAGACTGAGGCGCGTGCACGAGGCGACACCATGTTTTAATTTTTTCGTCTTTGAACTAAAACAGGGTTTTCCTGGTCGGAATATTATCGTTTTTTTACGAGAAAAATGGCATAAAAATTGATTTTAAACAGCGGTTGACATGCTTAGAAGTACGGTAATGGAATATTTAGAATTTTTTTGTCACGAAACGCGTCGGGCGCGTCACCCTTCATCACCCTTCGGATAGTGTCTTGAACGCACGAACAAAACAGAGGATATTTGAACATAACTATGGATTATTTTGAACCAAACCAACATTTGTTATTGAAGTAGAAGTCCTGGGAGTGCATTCTGACGAATCGGGGTTTGGTGAGGGCCAAACTTGGTGGGTGTCAAATTAGCTAGCCGTGATGGCTGGGCTATCTACTCAGAATATTGCAAAATGTGCTTTTGCCGAAAAGCTATTTTAAAATCGGACATAGCGATTGCATAAAGGAGTTCTGTATCTATAATTCTTAAAATAATTGTTATGTTTTTTGTGAACGTTTATCGTGAGTAATTTAGAAAATTCACCGGAAGTTTGCGGTGGGTATGCTAGTTCTGAACGTCACATGCTAATGTAAAAAGCTGGTTTTTGATATAAATATGAACTTGATTGAACAAAACATGCATGTATTGTATAACATAATGTCCTAGGATTGTCATCTGACGAAGATCATCAAAGGTTAGTGCTGCATTTAGCTGTGGTTTGGGTTAATGTGACATTATATGCTAGCTTGAAAAATGGGTGTCTGATTATTTCTGGCTGGGTACTCTGCTGACATATTCTAATGTTTTGCTTTCGTTGTACAGCCTTTTTGAAATCGGACAGTGTGGTTAGATTAACGAGAGTCTTGTCTTTAAAATGGTGTAAAATAGTCATATGTTTGAGAAATTGAAGTAATAGCATTTCTAAGGTATTTGAATAACGCGCCACGGGATTCCACTGGCTGTTGAGTAGGTGGGACGATTTCGTCCCACATACCCTAGAGAGGATAAACCACTTCTCCAATCTTTTTGGCTCTATAGCAAAGAACAAACAGCAAAAACATATACATGATCAAATACAAATATTAGAATCAACAATCAAAGACTACCAGAACTCAGTAGATTCTCCAATTACATTGAATGAACTACAGGACAAAATACAAACCGTCCAACACAAAAAGGCCTGTGGGGTTGATGGTATCCTAAATTAAATGATAAAATATACAGAACACAAATTCTAATTGGCTATACTTAAACTCTTTAACATCATCCTTAGCTCTGGCATCTCCTCCAAAACTTGGAACCAAGGACTGATCACCCCAATCCACAAAATTGGAGAAAAATTTGATCCCCAATAACTACAGAAACTTGGGGAAAAAAACAGCAGACTCCTACATTTCCTCAGCGAAAACACTCTACTAAGCAAATATCAAATAGGCTTTTTACCAAATTATCGTACGACATTTCACGTTTTTACCTTGCACACCCGAATTGATCAACAAACTAACCAAAACAAAGGCAAAGGCCTCTCAGGCTTCGTTGATTATTAAAAAAGCTTTTGACTCAATTTGGCATGAGGTCATGCTATACAAATTGATGGAAAGTAAAGTTTTTGGGGAAAACATACGACATTATAAAATCCATGTACACAAACAACAAGTGTGGTGTTAAAATTTGTAAAAAAACACACACATTTCTTTCCCAGGATTGGGGGGTGAGACAGGGATGCAGCTTAAGCCCCACCGTCTTCAACATATGAATTGGTGAGGGGACAAGAACATTGTGCATCACCCGGCCTCACCCTACTAGAATCTGAAGTCAAATGTCTACTGTTTGCTGACGATCTGGTGCTTCTGTCCCAAACCAAGGAGGGCCTACAGCAGCACCTAGATCTTCTGCCAGCTTCTGTCAGACCTGGGCCCTGACAGTAAATCTCAGTAAGACAAAAATAATGGCATTTCAAAAAAGGTCCAGTTGCCAGGAACACAAACACAAATTCCATCTAGACACCGTTGCCATAGAACACACACAAAACTATACATACCTCGGCCTTAACATCAGGGCCACAGGTAACTTCCACAAAGATGTGAACGATCTGAGAGACAAGCCAAGAAGGGCCTTCTATGCCATCAATAGGAACATAAAATTTGACATACCAATTAGGATCTGGCAAAAAATACTTGAAACATTTATAGAACCCATTGCTCTTTATGGTTGTGAGGTCTGGGGTCCGCTCACACTAACCAAGATTCACAAAATGGGACAACCACCAAATTGAGACTCTGCATGCAGAATTCTGCAAAAATATCCTCCATGTACAACGTAAAACACCAAATAATGCATGCAGACCAGAATTAGGCCGATACCCGCTAATTATCAACATCCAGAAAAGAGACATTAAGTTCTACAACAACCTAAAAGGAAGCAATTTCCAAACCTTCCATAACAAAGTGTTCATCTACAGAGAAATCAACCTCGTCCGAAGTTACGACCGGACAGGGCCAACCAGGAAAGATATAACACCACCAGCTTTGCCAAAGAATAGCCCCTACACCACCAAAGGGATATCAACAGACCATTAAGTTACTACCTTGAGACAAGACCAAGAATAGCCTGCGAAGATCTCCTCCACCGCACAAGCCTGAGGGGGCGCAAGATCACATCAGTGACTCATCCCACTCATGTCGAGTATAGCGAAAAAAGCCTGGCACAACGTGAAGCACCCTTCCTATGGAAGGCATGGGAGAGTGGGCGCAGGCCAGTGACTCAGCCCCCTTAATAGGGCCAGAGGCAGAGAATCCCAGTGGAGAGAGGGGAACCGGCTAGGCAGAGACAGCAAGGGCAGTTCGTTGCTCCAGTGCCTTTCCGTTCACTTTCACACTCCTGGGCCAGACTACACTCAATCATAGAATCTACTGAAGAGATGAGTCTTCAATAAAGACTTTAAGGTTGAGACAGAGTCTGTGTCTCTCACATGGGTATGTAGACCATTCCATAAAAATGGAGCTCTATAGGAGAAAGCCCTGCCTGCAGCTGTTTGCTTAGAAATTCTAGGAACAATAAGGAGGCCTGCATCTTGTAACCTTAGTGTTCGTGTAGGTATGTACGGCAGGACGAAATTGGAGAGATAGGTAGGAGCAAGTCCAAGTAATGCTTTGTAGATTAACAGTAAAATCTTGAAATCAGCCATTGCCTTAACAGGAAGCCAGTATACAAAGGCTAGCACTGAAGAAATATCATCAAATGTTTTTGTTCTAGTTAAGATTTTAGCAGCCGTATTTAGCACAAGCTGAAGTTTATTTAGTGCCTTATCCTGGTAGATGGGGAGTAGAGCATTGCAGTAGTCTAATCTTCAAGTGATAAAAGCATGGATTGGCTTTTCTGCATTGTTTTTGGACAAAAATAAATGTTTGGCGCCTGTTAAGAACATGGAAAAAAGGAGCTCTTGAAATATTTTTGATATGTTCATCAAAAAACAGATCAGGGTCCAGAGTAACGCTGGGGTTCTTCACAGTTTCATTTGAGACAGCTGTACAACCATCGGAAATCAGTGTCAAATCCAACAGCAGATCTCTTTGTTTCTTGGGACCTAGAATTACAGTAGCATCTCTGTTTTGAGTTTAAAAGTTAAAAAAAATGCCACCATCCACCTCCTTATGTCTGGAACACAGGCTTCCAGGGTAGGTAATGTTTGGGCTTCACCATGTTTCATTGAAATGTACAGCTGTGTGTCGTCTGCATCGCAGTGAAAGATGACATCGTGTTTCTGAATGACATCACAAAGAGGTAGCATATAAAGTGAAAACAGTAGTGGTCCTAGAAAGGAATCTTGAGGAACACCAAAAGGTTATCATTGATTTGTCACAGGACAAACCATCCACAGAAACTAACTGATATCTTTCCGACAGATAAGAGCTAAACCATGCAAGAACTTGTCCCAGTAGACTAAATAGGGTTTCCAATTTCTCCAAAAGAATGTGGAGATCGATGGTGTCGAAATCGACACTAAGGTCTAGTCGCGCGAGGACAGATGGAGAGCCTTGGTCTGACATCATTAAAAGGTCAGTTACCAACTTCACGTTCTCAGTACTATGATGGGGTCTAAACCGGACCAGAGCACTTCATACACATTCAGGAAGGCAGTGAGTTGCTGAGCCACAGCTTTTTCTAAACTTTTTGACAAGAGTGGAAGTTTCGATATAGGCCGATAGTTTTCTCAGTTTTCTGGGTCAAGGTTTTACTTTTTCAGGGGAGGATTTATTACTGCCACATTTAGTGAGTTTAGTGCACATCCAGAAGATATAGAGAAGTTTATTATGTTCAACATAGGAGGGTCAAGCACATGAAGTAGCTTTTTCAGTAGTTTAGTTGGAATAGAGACCAGTAGAAAGCTGGAAGGATTAGAGGCCATGACTATTTTAGTGAATGTGTAGAAAGATAAAAAACTTGAGTGTCTCCATTGATCCTAGGTCCTGGCAGTTCTGTGCAGACTCAGGACATCTGAGCTTTGGATAAATACGCACATTCAAAAAGTATTCCTTAATTTGTTTTCTAATGATGATGATCTTTCCGTCGAAGAAGTTCATGAATTCATCACTGCTGAAATGAAGGCCATCCTAACTTGGGGAATGCTGCTTTTTACTTAGCTTTGCAACAGTATCAAAAATAATTGTAGGATTGTTTTTATTCTCCTCAATCAGCTTGGAAAAATAGGCTGATCGAGCAGCAGTGAAGAATTTTTGATATTGCACGGTACGGTCTTTCCAAGCTAGTCCGTTCCAATTTTCTGGAAGTTTGCTTCAGGTCTCGGGTATTTTCTGTATACGAGGGAGCTAGTTTATTGTGACATTATTGGTATCTTTTTACTGCAGGAAGGACATCACGCAAGGTTAACTTTAGATCCTTGGTTAGGTGGTTGACTGAGTTTTGTACTCCAACGTCCTTGGGTAGGTGGAGGGAGTCTGGAAGGGCATCGAGGAATGTTTGGGTTGTCCGAGAATTTATAGTGTGGCTTTTGATAATCCTTGGTTTAAATTCTTTTGATAATCCTTAGGGTCAAAGCAAATAATTCCTTGTGATTGCGAACGTAACACGATGGTGGTCCGATCGTACAGGATTATGAGGAAATGTTTTTAGATTCAAAATATCTATTCCACGGGACACAATTAGATCAAGGGTATTACTGTGGCAATGCGTAAGTCCCGAGACATGTTGGACAAAACCCATTGAGTCGATGATGGCTCCGACAGCCTTTTGGAGTGGGTCTGTGGACTTCTTCATGTGAATAATATAATAATCACAAACATTTGAATATATATGTCTACGAGGTCCGATAGGGAACTCAGCGATGAACACCGTATACGGCCCAGGAGGCCTCTAAACAGTAGCTCTAAAAAGTGGTTGAATAGGCTGCATACATTTCATGACAAGAACCTCAAAAGACAAAGAAAATCCCGTAAACTGAAATTTGCTGTCATAGATGTTAGCAACACCTCTGCCTTTGATGGATGTGTGGGGGATATGGTCACTAGTGTAACCAGAAGGAGAGGTCTCATTTAATGCAGTACAATCACAAAAAGTTTATGATCAGAGATTAGTTCATTAACTATGACTGCCCTAAAAAAAAAAAAAAAAAAAGATATATATAAATATGACTGCATTGGAAGTGATGGATCTAGCATTAAGTAGTCCTATTTTGAGATGTGAGGTATTATCACAAACTCTTTCAATAATGACAGGAATGGAGATCTTTATTCCAGTGAGGTTGCTAAAGTGAACACCGCCATGTTTAGTTTTGCCCGACAAAGATCGAAGCACAGATACTGCTCAATGGGGAAAACTGAGCTGACTACAGTGACTGTGCTAGGGGCAGACTCCACTAAGCCTGCCCTTCACGCTATATCATTGAGGAGCTAGAGTAGTTACAGCCCTGTCTATATTGATAGATAAAATGAGAGCACCCCTCCTGCTAGGTTGGAGTCTGTCACTCTTCAGCAGGCCAGGCATGGTCCTGTTTGTGGGTGAGTCCCAGAAAGAGGGCCAATTATTTACAAATGATATATTTTGGGAAAGGGCAGAAAACAGTTTTTCAAGCAGCAATTGAGTTATGAGAGTCTGCTGTAGACATCATCACTCTCCTTAACTGGGAAGGGCCAGAGACAATTACACGACGCCGACATATCTTTCTAGCTAGGTTATATTCTGAAGCGATGTTGCTCAAGGTAACCTCTGACTGTTTCATCCTCGTTGGCGTCGACTAGAATAATAATATCCATATACTTTCTGCACTCAGCAGTTTTAGCTTCAGCCAGCACCATCTTCAGATTAGCCTCTACGTTGGTAGCCCTGCCCCCTGGTAAACAGTGTAAGATCACTGGATGACTCTTTTTAAGTCTAATATTGCTGGTAATTGAGTCGCCAATTAACTAGGGTTTTCAATTTGTCAGAGCTAATGGTGGGAGACTGGGGGCCCAGTAAACAGGTGGAGGAGAGACCTGAGAAGGCTCAGGCTCTGACTTGTTGCTTAGTGGGGAAAACCGGTTGAAAGTTTCTGTCAGCTGAATGAGCAACACCGGTAGAGCATGCCAACAACATTTCTTTCAAGAAGCTGTGAGAAAAAAAATGGCTGCAGGGACTGTGCGGGGGGGGATTAACACTACTAGCTGTACTTACTGGGGGTCACAGATGCTGTTTCATGCTTTCCTACAGTTAAATTGCCCTTCCCTAACAATTGCGTCTGAAGCCGGGCTTGCAACTCGGCTATCCTCACCAAAGAAGATGGTTCTCCTACATATTATGAGTACAACAACTGCAATGAGAAAGCATCATCTTACTTAGCTTTTTTCGGCTGGTGGAGGTCTTGCAGATCCATGTCCAGCTAAAGCATACAGAGTGAATAAATGTAAATGACAAAAGTTGTGTGAGGACAAAACTTAGAGGTTAACTTTAACATGTAGAGTAAGAAATGTAGGCTCTGTTCATGACATTTCCATCTGCAACGGTCAACAACGTTTGGCTACTGAACATGGTCCTGTTTTTTACATGTTCCTGTACAGTATATGTAGATAGAGGAGGTGGGGGAAACAAGACAGAGACCTCTAGTGGATAATTACAATGCTATAGTAAAGATGTCAAGTTTAGGATGATATTCCCCACATCAACGGAGTTGCAGTAGAAAGGGTCGAGAGCTTCAAGTGTCCACATGACTAAGGAATTATCATGGTCAACACACTCCAACACAGTCACGAAGAAAGCACGACAATGCCTGTACCCCCTTAGGAGGCTGAAAAAGATTTGGCATGGGGCCTCAGATCCTCAAAAACGTTCTTCAGCTACACCATTGAGAGGATTTTGACTGGCTGCATCATTGGTATGGCAACTGCTTGGCACGCAAACGCTAAAGATGGTGGCGCATATGGCCCAGTACATCCCTGGGGCCGAGCTCCGTGCCAGCCAGGACCTCTATACCAGGTGATGTCAGTGGAAGGCCCTAAAAATTATCAAAGACTTCATCAATGTAAGTCATAGACTGTTCTCTCTGCCACCCTACGGCAAGCGGTACAGATGCACCAAGTCTGGAACCAACAGGACCCTGAAAAGCGTCTACCCCCAAGCCATAAGACTGCTAAATAATTAGTCCCGGTAGCTATTGGTTAACTATTTAACTATCTGCATTGATAATTTTTGCACTCTTTTGACTCAACACATACAGTACAGTACACTGCTGCTACTGTTGCCTAGTCACTTTATCCATATCTACGGTATATATACACTGTATGTGGACACCTGCTCGTCGAACATCTCATTCCAAAATCATGGTCATTAATATGGAGTTGATCCCCCCCTTTTGCTGCTGTAACTGCCTCCACTCTTCTGGGAAGGCTTTCCACTAGATGTTGGAACATTGCCGAAGGGACTTGCTTCCATTCAGCCACAAGAGCATTAGTGAGGTCGGGCACTGATGTTGGGCGATTAGGCCTGTCTTGCAGTCGGCATTCCAATTCATCCCAAAGGTGTTCGATGGGGTTGAGGTCAGTGCTCTGTGCAGGCCAGTCAAGTTCTTCCCCACCGATCTCGACAAATCATTTCTGTATGGACTTCACTTTGTGCACAGAGGCATTGTCATGCTGAAACAGGAAAGGGTCTTCCCCAAACTGTTGCCACAAAGTTGGAAGCACAGAATTGTCTGAATGTCATTGTATGCTGTAGCATAGTTCCTTCAGCTAAGCATGAAAAACAGCCCCAGACCATTATTCCTCCTCCACCAAACTTAACAGTTAGGCACTATGCATATGGACAGATCACGTTCTTCTGGCTTCCCCAAACCCAGATTCATCAGTCAGACTGCCAGATGGTGAAGCGTGATTCATCATTCCAGTGAACGCGTTTCCACTGCTCCAGAGTCAAATGGTGGCGAGCTTTACACCACTCCAGCCGACGCCTGGTATTTTGAAATGTAATCTTAGGCTTGAAGCATGAAGCTCCCAATGAACAGTTCTTGTGCTGATGTTGCTTCCAGAGGCAGTTTGGAACTCAGGAGTGAGTGTTGCAAACGAGGACAGACAATGTTTATGCTCTACGTGCTTCAACACTCGGTGGTCCCGTTTTGTGAGATTGTGTGGCCTACCACCTCACGGCTGAGTCATTGTTGCTCCTAGAAGTTACTACTTTACAATAACAGCACTTACAGTTGACCAGGGCAGCTCTAGCAGGGCACAGATTTGACAAACTGACTTGTTGGGAAGGTGGCATCCTATGATGGTGCCACGTTGAAAGTCCATTCTACTGCCAATGTTTGTCTATGGAGATTGCATGGCTGTGTGCTCGATTTTATACACCTGTCAGCAACGGGTGTGGCTGAAATAGCCGAATCCACTAATTTGAAGGGGTGTCCAAATACTCTTGGCCATATAGTGTTCCTCCATAAGCAAACACCAAGGCAGCACTCAGCGAACTGTACAAAATCATTAGCCAGCAAGAATCCTCACACCTGGAAGCCATTTTTATTGTCGCGGGTGACTTAACCAAGCCCGTCTAAAACAAATTTTGCCAAAATATCACCAAGTGTATCCTGCCCCACAAGAGAATCCAGCGTGCTTGACCATGTACATACAAACATACAACGCCATCCCCCACTTCGGCCAATCAGATCACGTCTCTCTGGTCATACTCCCTGCCTACAAGTAGCAACTCAAGAGGCAGCCACCAAAACAGAAAATAGTGAGGTGCCGGGACAGAGGAGTCTCAATGCTGCAGGATTGTTTTGAGAATACTGATTGGAATATTACGTGTAAATATTGGACTATAAATTCAGACTTCCTGTATTATATTTACAGTACGCTAACATGTATTATTCTATTCTACTGCCATTTACTTTATGTTTGTATTCTTATCTTTTATTGTTGCTTCATTGTCAAGACAAATAACCTGTAAGTAAGCATGTCGTTGGACAATGTGTACCATGCGTATCTCCTACATGCGAATAATAAAACGTGACACTTAGAAGATAGCCTCATATTATGTTGGAATTCAAAGATTCTATGTGATTGCTTGTCAATTCTTTCTAGCTGAATCTATGGGAATTCAATTTACAAGGTTGCTATAGGCTGAACTTCAGTGTGTCTTCAATGTTGTTCTCCCCTTGCAGGTGCCAGTGCCATCAGTGCTTGAACAGGGCTGTGTGTAGGGCGGAGTACCTGAATATGAATAGCTAATGCACACACACACAGCTAATGCACACACACATGAATGCACACACACACACACACACACACACACACACACACACACACACACACACACACACACACACACACACACACACACACACACACACACACCACACACACACACACACACACACACACACACACACACACACACACACACAGGGCCATTTGTATCCAGTACTACGTAAGTGGCGTTGTGTTTTGACACAATGGGCCTCATTTTCCAATTAGGTTAATGTATTAGTGATGGATACAATGTGAAGCAGTCATTTGTTTCTGCTTTGGAAAAGTTTTCTCAGCCTCAGCGATCACTAACCACTTTAGCATGCTCCATCCATCATTTTGTCAACGTTCTAATGTTCTAGGACCTAAACCACCTAGGAAATTAAAGAGAGGAACAAGGGACCAAGCAGCTGGCTCTTTTCACCATATGCCATATGACACATTTGGTGACTTAAATGCTGCACGACAACTGTCGTACCACAATCACTTTCTTTGGAAAGTTTGTTGAACACTGAGGTAAATTATGTCATGGTTAGAGAATTGTTTAGGAGTACACAGTTCACAATGAAGGAGTAGGCTACACAATGCACGTTGATCGCTGACTAGCTGTGTTTTTTCAAGCATGAAATAGAGATGGTGTTTTTCTCCTCATTTTCTCTCCAACTTCTTTTTTTTTAAATGAACACTTACTGTTTGAAAAGTAGACCCTGTTAATCAACCTCTAAATAAAAGCTCTGTTAGACCAAAACTAAACACTTCCCAGAATGCTTTCTGCCCCATTATTAACGACATCATGGAACATTAATTATGCTTTCAGACAGTCGGTCCATAATGGCACGTTAATGCTGCTGCCATCTGCCATTCTGCTCTTTGACCATGATTTAGAAATATATTTACTTTGACCAGTTCTCCTTAAGTGCTTTTTTCTTAACAATGCATGTTATATTAATAATTTACCATAGAGGAATACTGTACCTCCAGGCTTAAAGGAATCATTTGCTCTGGGCTGTAAAGGTTTAGAGGCTTTGTGGTTGGTTTTAGAAGGCATTATGTCATGATTGAAAGTGTATGTGGTTATTTGTGATACAATATTTGTAATGTGTAACATAGCTATACATCAATCAATGGATGTCGTGTCTGTGTAAGGTGATTGTTTGTCTGACAAGGTTAAGGCGGATGCAGGTCAGTGCCAGTCAGACAGGCAGGCAGGAAGTCAGGCCTTGGAATACAACTAAACCTTTTTTTATTTTTTTATTTGAATTATTTCACCTTTATTTAACCAGGTAGGCCAGTTGAGAACAAGTTCTCATTTACGACTGCGACCTGGCCAAGATAAAGAAAAGCAGTGCGACACAAACAACAACACAGAGTTACACATGGAATAAACAAACGTACAGTCAATAACACAATAGGAAAAAAAAGTCTATATACAGTGTGTGCAAATGGCGTGAGGATGTAAGGCAATAAATAGGCCATAGTAGCGAACATTGGAGTGATAGATGTGCAGATGATGTGCAAGTTGAAATACTGGTGTGCAAAAGAGAAAAAAAAAAAAATGGGGATGAGGTAGGTAGATTGGATGGGCTATTTACTGATGGGCTGTGTACAGCTGCAGCGATCAGTTAGCTGCTCAGATAGCTGATGTTTAAAGTTAGTGAGGGAGATATAAGTCTCCAACTTCAGCAATTTTTGCAATTCGTTCCAGTCATTGGCAGCAGAGAACTGGAAGCCTTGAATTTTCCTTAAACCTTGAATTTGCCTCGGAAATCAAACGAGTGCCCATGAGTGAATTTTTGGGAATTAAGTAAAAACGGAATGAAAGCAGATTATCATTTTATCCATTCAAAGAAATAGCTCAGCGTAAATCGGTTGAATTAACCCCAACGACCCCTGATCTCATTACATCCTCATTGTTCACACACCCTTACGGAAAAAAAACACATGACTTTCATGTGAACATGTCATCTCATGTGATCACGTGATTTAAAGTGAAGTTAATGTGATAACATTTGAAACAAGACGTGAAGCAACGTGATAAAATAAAACTGCACATGTGAGAAAACACAATCTCATGTGAAATTCATGTGAAATTAATGTGACAACATGGGGATGCAAAATATGAATATTTGATAACAGGAAACTACACGTGACAACAGGTGAGCACGTGAAAACACAATCTCATGTGAAATTAATGTGGCAACATGGGGATAGAACACTTCAATATGTGATACCATGACACTACGCATACGACAACATTTGAGCACATGTGAAAACCCAGGTGTCAAATGTAATTTAGAATAGTTTACTTTGAAAGGCATAGTTGACCGTAATTCAGTTTAAACAGTCATGGTCCCCTACAGGTTTTTTCTATTTCCCGGTTTGTTACAGGGACATCACCAAGGATGTTTTTAGGACATTCTTAGAACGTTGAGTCATTGTCCCCTATAAGTTTTTGTCTAGTTGTGGAGAAAATTCTGTAAATGTACAACTAGTTACTGTATTTTTACCACTAAATGCATGTGCTAATGGACATATGGTGCTGTATGCTTATTACTTGGGACTCAACCTCACTTGGGATTTGAACTCACAACCTCTCGGTTGCCACTGGGTGAAAAGGGTACATCAGGGATATCTTTACATGACAGTTTAAAAAAATATATATATATAGAATACAGACCATTTCCAATGCATACAGTGCATTCGGGAATGTATTCAGACCCCTTCCCTTTTCCACATTCTGTTACGTTACAGCCTTATTCTAAAATTGATTAAATACATTTTTCCCCTATCAATCTACACACAATAATGACAAAACATAATGACAAAACAAAAACAGGTTTTTAGAAAATTTTGCAAATGTATTAATAACAAAAAACAGAAATACCTTATTTCAAAAGTATTCAGACCCTTTGCTATGAGACTTGAAATTGAGCTCAGGTGCATCCTGTTTCCATTTATCATCCTTGAGATGTTTCTACATCTTGATTGGAGTCCACCTGTGGTCAATTCAATTGATTGGACATGATTTGGAAAGGCACACACCTGTCTATATAAGGTCCCACAGTTGACTGTGCATGTCAGAACAAAAACCAAGCCATGAGGTCAAAGGAATTGTCTGTAGAGGTCCGAGACAGGATGGTGTCAAGGCACAGATCTGGGGAAGGGCACCAAAAAATGTCTGAAGCATTAAAGGTCCCCAAGAACACAGTGGCCTCCATCATTCTTAAATGGAAGAAGTTTGGAACCACCAAGACTCTTCCTGGAGCTGGCCGCCCAGGCTAATTGAGCAATCGGAGGAGAAGGGCCTTGGTAAGAGAGGTGACCAAGAACCCGTTGGTCACTCTGACAGAGCTCCAGAGTTCCTATGTGGAGATGGGAGAATCTTCAAGAAAGACAACCATCTCTGCAGCACTCCATCAATCAGGCCTTTATGTTAGAGTGGCCAGACGGAAGCCACTCCTCAGAGTATGTCAAAAGGCACCTAAAATCTCTCAGACAATGAGAAACAAGATTCTCTGGTCTGATGAAACCAAGGTTGAACACTTTGGCTTTAATGCTAAGTATCACGTCTGGAGGAAACCTTGCACCATCCCTACAGTGAAGCATGTTGGTGGCAGCGTCATGCTGTGGGGATGTTTTTCAGCAGCAGGGACTGTGAGACTGCTCAGGATTGAGGGAAAGATGAACGGAGCAAAGTACAGAGAGATCCGTGATGAAAACCTGCTCTCAGGACCTCAGACTGGGGCGAAGGTTCACCATCCAACAGGACAACAACCCTAAGTACACAGCCAAGACAATGCCGGAGTGGCTGCAGGACAAGTCTCTGAATGTCCGTAAGTGGCCCAGCCATAGCCCGGACTTGAACCCGATCGAACATCTCTGGAGAGACCTGAAAATAGCTGTGCAGCAATGCTCCCCATTCAACCTGACACTGACAGAGCTTGAGAGGATCTGCAGAGAAGAATGGGAGAAACTTCCCAAATACAGGTGTGTCAAGCTTGTAGCGTCATACCCAAAAAGACTTGAGGATGTAAACGCTGCCAAAGGTGCTTCAACAAACTACTGAGTAAATGGTCTGAATACTTATGTAAATGTAATATTACATTTTTTTGTATGAATTAGCAAACATTTCTAAAACCAGTTTTTGCTTTGTCATTATGGGGAATTGTGTGTAGATTAGGAAATAAAATAATTGAATACATTTTAGAATAAGGCTAAAACTGGCCTTCTTTAGACTAGTTGAGTATCTGGAGCATCAGTCTCAACGTCAAAATTGAAGAGGTGACTCCAGGATGCTGGCCTTCTAGGTGAAGTTCCTCTGTCCAGTATCTTTGTTTATCACAGGGGATGTGGAATGGAGACCAAGATGCAGCGTGGATAGTGCTCATTCTTAACTCTTTAATGAATACACTTAAACAACAAAATAACAAAACGACCAACAACAGTCCCGTCAGGTACTCTAGACTAAATGGAAAACACTACCCACAAACCCCAAAGGAAAAACAGGCTGCCTAAGTATGGCTTCCAATCAGAGACAACGAAAGACACCTGCCTCTGATTGGAAACCATACCCGGCCAAACATGGAAAAACAACACATAGAAATAGAAAACTAGAACACTCCCACATAGAAACAGAAAACCCAAAAACCCACACAAAACAACCCCCTGCCACGCCCTGACCATATTACTATGGCAAATGACCTCATTACCTGGTCAGGACGTGACAGTGTTCTTTTGCCCATCTTAACTAGTCTAAAGAAGGCCAGTTTTATTGCTTCTTTAATCAGGACAACAGTTTTCAGCTGTTCTAACATATTTGCAAAAGGGTTTTCTAATGATCAATTAGCCTTTTAAAATGATAAACTTGGATTAGCTAACACAACGTGCCATTGAAACACAGAAGTGATGGTTGCTGATAATGGGCCTCTGTACGCCTACGTAGATATTCCAGACCATGGAGATAAACCATGACTAGCCATCATGTCTAGAATTTTCTGTACACTTCACATTTGTTATGACTCTTTTGTAGTGATTTGCAGCAGCATTGACAGCTGTGTTGACATGACAACTGGGTCGGAGTTCCGAAGAGAACGATAGGACGAGTCATGTAAACGTTTTTCTACTCACTGATTGGACATTGTGTACAGTCAGTTGCGTCAGTTGCTTGAAATATGATTGATTTCAATCTCTTGCGATGCAGTGCAACTAAGTTGCAGTTCATGTTTGTGGGTTGACACACAGAGCAACCAACATGCAACATTGTTGCAGAGCAACATACATTGCGTCCAGATTGCTTCGTGTGACATCGGTTACATGTGCGTGAATGCCCTCCTCTCAAAGGCGAAGAATAGCCAAGTACAACAAAATGACTAAGAATGCTCAAAACTGTAATTTCTAAAATTTTAAATTGATTTCTGCCGTTATGTTAATCTTTATTCATCGTCATTAAAGTTTCCAACTAATAAAAAAATGCCCACATGCTTGTGAAATGAAAACATTGAATTGATTTTATAGTGGTGGCCATGTAATAGATTACACAATGCCACAAAAACAGAAGAGCTATTATAGCCTTCTTCAAGTTTGTCCTCCTTTATTTATTTCAAATGAATACCAACATTTCCTGATCCCCTTTCCTTTATTTCTCATTCAGGTTGATATAGAAAGACGTGCCTGCTGTGGACAGTCCACAAGGAACGGACTTTATGTCTGTTGGAGTGACATCACATTCAACCACACAAGAGAGCTTCACACCCCTGAGTTTGCAGCTGACTAGCCCTCATCAGACAGCGGCAGGCACAAAGTCTTTAACATCTGGGTTTTCCTTGCCCTGGCACCCACATGGACACTACATCAGGTAAAGCTATTATTTTTGCTGTCATGATGTCCTGGCTATTTAAGTTTACATTAAATGTACGTTTTCGTTTGGGTCTACATACATAACGTATCAAATATTTGCATGACGTTCCCTCTACAACTACAATGGAGGGTGCATGCAGAGACATTTCCTGTACAACTACAACGGGCTACATAACAGGCAGTACAAATCATCACTTGTTTATGCCCTAAAGTTTCCGAGAACACAAGCTCGTCTGCAATGGAACCAGTAGGTTTCCAGAGGGGACACACGGTGGTCACAACAGACAGATATCCCCCCCATTCAAAAGATAACGAGAGAGTCCCATGCGGATGTTTAACATCAGTTCGACACCTGGCATAAATGTAAAGGTTAGTAGTCGATGAGGTCAAATGTTTATTCAACATACAACCTTTGTCTGTGACTAGACTGTATTGAATTAGCTGATTAGCCTTGATTTACTCTGCCACGTCATCCTTCTCTGTTGAAAAAATAGGACTGAAGAAATTGGTGGCTCTGGCCAATGTCAAGGACTTCAAAGACTTTATGCCTTGGGTGAAGAGTATCTGCAATCATCTGTGGTGGAGTTGTAGCTCATGTAGAGATAAAGAGATAAATATATATTTTATTTAAGTAGGCAAGTCAGTTAATAACAAATTGTTATTTTCAGTGATGGCCTACCTCAGGACAATTGTTCGCTGCCCTATGGGAGCTCCCAATCACAGCTGGATATGATGCAGCCTGGATTCGAACCAGTGTCTAAGATGCAGTGTCTTAGACCGCTGCGTCACTCAGGAGCCCATATAAATCAATAGTGGAACTGTATAAAGCTGGTCTCAAACCACTTTGAAGTGTTTGTGACTGCATCATCTGTCCCCGCTGGTGCCAAGAGGTCTAGGGCCATACATCTGCACAGTCTATCAGGAGCCAATAACCTTTCTCACCCTGACAGCTCCCACTCTTTCACCACTTCATTTTCCAGAGCTGTGTGCAAATATGAACAACACTTGTCTGTTGAACTCATGCCTGTTTGTGATCAGATGTCATTTTCAGGAGTTAAAGTGCAGGTTCAAGTCAATGCTCCATCACATCTGTGGGGTCCTTCGCTGGGAAGAAAAAGGAGTGGAACACCAATGTTACCATGGAGAGTTGACAGAGGACCAGCAGAGGAAGAAGGGGTGGCCATTGATTCTGGACTTCCTGACAGGCCGCCCCCACGTGGTAAGGGTAGGCAACAACACATCTGCCATGCTGATCCTCAACACTGGGGCCCCTCAGGGGTGTGTACTTAGTCCCCTCCTGTACTCCCTTTCACCCACGACTGCATGGCCAAACATGACTCCAACACCATCATTAAGTTTGCTGACGACACAACAGTGGTAGGCCTGATCACCGACAACAATGAGACAACCTATAGGGAGGAGGTCAGAGACAACAACCTCTCCCTCAATGTGAGCAAGACAAAGGAGCTGATCGTGGACTACAGGAAAAGGCAGGCCGAACAGGCGCCCATTAACATCGACGGGGCTGTAGTGGAGCGGGTTGAGAGTTTCAAGTTCCTTGTTGTCCACATCACCAACGAACTATCATGGTCCAAACACACCAAGACAGTCGTGAAGAGGGCATGACAACACCTTTTCTCCTCAGGAGACTGAAAAGATTTGGCATGGGTCCCCAGATTCTCAAAAAGTTCTACAGCTGCACCATCGAGAGCATCCTGACCGGTTGCATCACCGCCTGGTATGGCAACTGCTCGGAATCTGACCGTAAGGCGCTACAGAGGGTAGAGCGTACGGCCCAGTACATCACTGGGGTCAAGCTTCCTGCCATCCAGGACCTATATGCTGTACTAGGCGGTGTCAGAGGAAAGCCCAAGTCATAGACTGTTTTCTCTGCTCCAGCACGGCAAGCGGTACCGGAGCGCCAAGTCTAGGACCTAAAGGCTCCTTAACAGCTTCTACCCCCAAGCCATAAGACTATTTACATTGACACCCCCCCTCCTCCCAATTTGTTTTGTACACTGCTGCTACTCACTGTTTATTATATATGTATAGTCACTTCACCCCTACCTACATGTACAAATTACCTCAACTAACCAGTACCCCCGCACACTGCCTCAGTACCGGTACCCCCTGTATTTAGCCTGGTTATTGTTATTTTATTGTGTTACTTTTTAGTATTTTTTACTTTAGTTTATTTGGTAAATATTTTCTTAACTCTTTCTTGAACTGCACTGTTGGCTAAGGGCTTGTAAGTAAGCATTTTACGGTAAGGTCTACACTTATTGTATTCGGCACATGTGACAAATAAAGTTTCATTTCATTTGGCTACAGGAAGATTCACCAACCTACAACAGCCCGGTACATTCTGGTCATGGACAAATGCCTGTAGAATGATCTTAATCAGATGGCAGTGTTCAAGCACATGCAGGTATACACTATGTTTTGTTGGCTTTTATCAATTGACCTTTAGTATTCTAATGTTACTGATACATTGATCTGACTGCTTTATTGTATACACAATGCTATCATACTCAATGAATACTCTAATGAATCACTTATAGTAGGTAGTGACAAAACAGATGGTACTGGTTCAAATGGCATTCATTACTGTGATCTGACAGACTCGTAACAAAATACAATGTACTGGTTTATTAGAGTGAATTGACAACATTGGTTGGTTAGACAATGTATGGCTGTGAAGCTGGATCATCGAGAGTGTAATTACAACAGGCCCTTTACATCCTCTGCATCGTTGAATCCCATGTAGACTTCTGTCAGCGAGGGATATTTGCGGCGAATGGCACAAACAACACATGAAGGCAAGACTCTTCTGTTCCCTTGTCAGTGCCCAGTCAAGTACCAGTCTGTAAAAAAATCAACCTGTCTTGACTAAGAAAACAAATTGTTATTTGTGAGTAGCTAGATACAAAAAATGTAATCACTAGATAAAGTTTGATTTGATCAGAGTGCAATATATAAAACAGCAATTATCTTCTTTACACTTTGTTACTGTGCTGGGACAAGAAGAATAATGTCACTTAGCCGATGTCCATTCGGTCCAGCAGGTCTCGGCTGCTTCTAACAATTTATTGTCGGGGAAATGAAAGAAAGTCTCTGTAACACCACGACTGATGAGCGATCGAATAAAAATGGTCTTCTTCTACCTCAAAGTCCAACATGATTTTTCAAGTTTTAAAATGATTGGCAAATAAGAAAGCAAGCTAGCTAGATACGTTATCTACTAAAGTAAGTAACAACTGGCTGCCTCCCGGGAGTTTTGTTTATAAAACCACTCCAACCCAATAGTAATCCTTAAATGAGGAAGTTGATGGAATCACATTTCTTACGATTATAGGTAAAATTAAAACATTTATGAAATCTAAATTACTATGTAGAGTTTTTAAAGAGTATTAATGAACTTATACACAGCTTAGGAGTAGTTAGAAAGTCTACTTCCATGTTTTTGAGGGGAGCTGGCTAGTAGCTGGCTAGTACCTCATTTAACCATGGCAAGGTGACTGGTAATATAGCAGAATACAAACAGAGGAGTTCTTCCCTTTTGTAAGGCAATCAAACAGGCAAAATGTCAGTACAGAGACAAAGTGGAGTCGCAATTCAATGGCTCAGACACAAGACTTATGTGGCAGGGTCTATAGACAATCACAGACTACAAAGGGAAAACCAGCCACATTGTGGAAACCAACTTCTTGCTTCCAAATAATGCTAAACGCCCTTTTCGCCCACTTTGAGGATAACACTGTCACGGTTGTCGTCGGTAATGGAGGACCAAAACGCAGCAGGTATGTGTAAGCTCATCTTGACGTTTATTAATTTCCCAAAATGAACACCAAAATAACAAAACAAGTGAACAAACGATATACAGACAGTCTGACAAGGCTAAACACAGAACAATCTCCCACAAACACACAGACAAACACACCCAACTAATATAGGACTTCCAATCAAAGGCAACACCACACAGCTGCCTTCAATTGGAAGTCCACCCCAATTAACTCTACATAGAAACAGACTACCTAGACTAAACATAGAATTACATAAACATAGATCATAACCCAAAAACCCGGAAATACTAAATCAAACACCCTTTTACCAAAACACCACCCCGAACCACATAAAACAAATACCCTCTGCCACGTCCTGACCAAACTTCAATAACAATTAACCCTTATACTGGCCAGGACGTGACAAACACAGTCAGTAGTGGTCCTGGGGGGGGGGGGGGGGGGGGGGGGGCAGTGCCCCTGTGACAACAATTTTGGACACCCTTGTGGCCCCCCTAAATGTGGAGTACAAATTAATTTTTACAGCACAAATTTTTGCTATCGTTCTTTTTTTACATCCGTTATTAGACAGTGGCAACGCGGAACATGGTCTTTTGCCTGCTAATGCCTGCAATGCAGTGAAGAAAACGATATGACAACAATAACATCTAATGTAACTGGCCCCTCTAACAGTACAACTGGCCCCAGCTTGGCCCCCCCAGTTGAAATGGTCTAGAACCGCCACTGAACAGTGCCACCGACGCGGCCCGATACCAAAGACTGTGGGCTCTCCTTCTCCATGGCCGACGTGAGGAAGACATTTAAGTGTGTTAACCCTCGCAAGGCTGCCGGCATCCCTAACTGCGTCCTCAGAGTATGCTCAGACCAGCTAGCTGTAGTGTTTACGGACATATTCGATCTCTCTCTATCCCAGTCTGCTGTCCCCACTTGTTTCAAGATGTCCAGCATTGTTCCAATACCCAAGAAAGCAAAGGTAACTGAACTAAATTACTATTTCCCCGAAGCACTCACTTCTGTCATCATGAAGTGTTTTGAGAGGCTAGGATCATGTCACCTCTACCTTACCTAACACCCTAGACCCACTTCAATTTGCTTACCGCCCCAATAGATCCACAGATGATGCAATTTGCACACTGCCCTATCCCATCTGGAGAGGAATACATGTACAAGAATTCTGTTCATTGACTACAGCTCAGTATTCAACACCATAGTACCCTCCAAGCTCATCATTAAGCTCTGGCCCTGGGTCTGAATACCGCCCTGGGTCCTGGACTTCCTGATGGGCCCGCCCCCAGGGGGGGAGTTAGGAAACAACACCTCCACTTCGCTGATCCTCAACAACAGGGGTCATACTAGGGTGCGTGCTCAGCCCCCTCCTGTACTCCCTGTTCACCCATGACTGCGTGGCCACGTACGCCTTCAACTCAATCATCAAGTTTGCAGACGACACAACAGTAGTAGGCCTGATTACCAAAAATGACGAGACGGTCTACAGCGAGGAGGTGAGGGCTCTGGGAGTGTGGTGCCAGGAAAATAACGTCTAACCCAACGTCAACAAAACTAAAGAGCTGATCGTGGACTTCAGGAAACAGCAGAGGGAGCACCCCCTATCCACATTGACGGAACCGCAGTGGAGAAAAGCTTCAAGTTCCTCAGCGTACACATCATCACTGACGATCTGAAATCGTACACCCACACAGGCAGTGTGGTGAAGAAGCCGTAACAGCACCTCTTCAACCTCAGGAGGCTGAAGAAATTTGGCTTGGCCTCTAAAACCAACAAAAACTTTTAGAGATGCACAATTGAGTGCATCCTGTCAGGCTGTATCACTGCCTGGTACAGAAACTGCACTGTCTGCAACCGCAGGGCTCTCCAGAGGGTGGTGCGGGGGGCCAATTACCTTCCCTCCAAGACACCTACAGCACCCGATGTCACAGGAAGGCCAAAAAGATAATCAAGGACATCCGCTATCATCCAGAAGGCAAGGTCAGTACAGGTGCATCAAAGCTGGAACCGAGAGAATGAAAAACAGCTTCTATCTCAAGACTATCAGACTGTTAAATAGCCATCACTTGCCGTCTTCCACCCGGTTACGCAACCCTGCACCTTAGAGAATGCTGCCCTATATATATACATAGACATGGAATCACTGGTCACTTTAAAACCTCTCTGGGAAATGTGGGACACAAGCCATACAGAATCCCGCCATGTTGTGGAGTCAACCAAAGTCAGAAATAGTGTTATAAATATTCACTTACCTTTGATGATCTTCATCGGAATGCACTCCCAGAAATCTCAGTTCCACAATAAATGTTTGTTTTGTTTGATAAAGTTCATCTTATGTCCAAATACCTCCATTTTGTTCACGAGTTTAGTCCAGCATTGCAAATTCACTAAGCGCGCGAGTTTAGTCCAGACGAAAAGTCAAAATAGTTACATTACAGTTCGTAGAAACATGTCACACGATGTATAGAATCAATCTTTAGGATGTTTTTATCATACATATTCAATAATATTCCAACCGGACAATTCCTTTGTCTTTAGAATTGAAAGGAAAGGCAGCTCACTCTCACGGCCGCACGCATGACTGAGCTCATGCCAATTTTCCAGACACCTGATACAATCAGCTCTAATTTTCTTCCCATTCACAGTAGAAGCCTGAAACAACATTCTAAAGACTGTTGACATCTAGTGGAAGCCTTAGGAAGTGCAATATGACCCCACAGACACTGTATATTGGATAGGCAATCACTTGAAAAACTACAAACCACAGATTTCACACTTCCTGGTTGGATTTTTTCTCAGGTTTTTGCCTGCCATATGAGTTCTGTTATACTCACAGACATCATTCAAACTGTTTTAGAAACTTCAGAGTGTTTTCTATCCAAATCTAGTTCTAGATTATCTATCCAAATCTAAATATATGCATATTCTAGCTTTTGGGCCTGAGTAGCAGGCAGTTTACTTTGGGCACGCTTTTCATTCAAGCTACTCAATACTGCCCCCCTTTCCCAAATAAGTTAATAATGGACCACTAGTCACTTTAGTAATGTTTACATACTGCTTTCCTCATTTCATATGTATATACTGTAGCCTATTCTTCTGTATTTTAGTCATTGCCACTAATATTTATATATTTCTTAACTCCGTACTTTTACTTTAGATTTGCATGTATTGTTGTGAATTGTTAGATCCTACTGCACTGTTGGAGCTAGGAACACAAGCATTTCGCTTCACCCGCAATAACATCTGCTAAATATATGTATGTGACCAATAACATTTGATTTGATTTGATTTTACATAACCATTGACTTTCAGCAATTACGCTAAGCTAACAATATGCTACCTTCAACTTCCTTCAAACTGCACACGGAGACATAAAAAAGGTATCCATGTGTTTGTCTGACACTGGGCAAGTAGGATATTACCCACAATCACCACATCCTGAAGTATCCCTTTAAATGCGATATTCCAGCACCCTAATTTTGTGTCAAACTGAGACATGTACCACAAGTAGGTATAGAGGAGAGTTGGGAGGCATTTTACATTGACATTTTTTTTAACATTTTAGTCATTTAGCAGACGCTCTTATCCAGAGCGACTTACAGTAGTGAATGCATACATTTCATACATTCCATACATATATTTTTTTTCTTCTGTGCTGGCCCCCCGTGGGGGGGCCAGCACATGAGTTATTGAGCCTGTCCACCAGTTGAGAGGTTAGATGACAAAGGGAATAACAGAAAATAATAAATACATACAAATCATGTGTACGGCTTTAACTAGACAGTTTAGCTTAGTTTTTCTTGCTTGTGCTAGTGGTAACAGCAGCTTCTCAACTTAATCTAATTGTCTTTCTGTCACATCGTCATTAAGACCAATTAAACAACAGCCAAGGTCATTGTGGCTAATTAACACAAGGGAGAGGAGTCGCACGGTAATGAACTGGTGGCACGCACCACAGTAGGATCTGTAACCAACACACACACACGCCATGCAGCTGCCCTGCAGTAAGGTCAGACTAAAGGCAGCTAGCAAAAACAAAAACAACAATTAGAAAGATGACTCATCCTATTCTCATGATTCAGGTGAAATGACACCTCGTAAAACTGACTGTTAAACTTTAAAGTGCACGCAATTACTCATAATTGCCCCACGACTGATTTATAATCTTGGGGTGACAGGGTGTATGTGTGTGTGTGCGTGCGTGTGTGCTGCTTGATTATCGTACTCCAGGGAAAGTAATCCCCTAGCTTCATCCCTTATTGTGCAATTGTAATTACATTTCTTGTTTTTCTCAGATCATTATAAGATGTTGCCGTCTTAATTAAACAGATGGTATGTTTATAAACTGCTGCCTGGCTATCTGCCTTGCTATCATGCAGAAACGCACCACTAATTTGAATATAACGTATTTTGCCATTTATACTCTGCTGTTGTTGAAACACAATCAGGTGTGAAATAAATGTTGATTATCCTGTAGTTATTGTTGTTGTAGTAGTCGTAGTCACTGTTGCAGTAGTAGTACTAGTAGTCGTCGTCGTTGTAGTAGTAGTACTAGTAGTCGTCGTCGTTGTAGTACTAGTAGTCGTCATCGTTGTATTAGTAGTACTAGAAGTCCTCGTCATTGAAGAAGGAGTACTAGAAGTCGTCGTCGTTGTAGTAGTAGTACTAGTAGTTGTCAGTCATTGTAGTAGTAGTACTAGAAGTCGTCGTCATTGTTGTAGTACTAGAAGTCGCCTTTGTTGTAGTAGTAGTACTAGTAGTTGTCATCGTTGTAGTAGTAGTACTAGAAGTCGTCATCGTTGTAGTAGTAGTACTAGTAGTCGTCGTTATAGTAGTAGTACTAGAAGTCGTCATCGTTGTAGTATTAGAAGTAATCATCGTTGTAGTAGTAGTACTAGTAGTCGTCATCGGTGTAGTAGTAGTACTAGTAGTCATCGTTATAGTAGTATTACTAGAAGTCGTCGTCGTTGTAGTTGTAGTACTAGTAGTTGTCGGCGTCATTGTAGTAGTAATACTAGTAGTCGTCGTTGTAGTAGTAGTACTAGTAGTTGTCATCGTCGTAGTACTAGTTGTCGTTGTCATTGTAGTAGTAGTACTAGAAGTAGAAGTAGTACTAGTAGTCGTTGTTGTCGTAGTACCAGAAGTCGTCGTTGTAGTAGTAGTACTAGTATGTGTCGTAGTACTAGAAGTCGTCATCGTTGTGGTAATAGTACTAGTAGTCATAGTCATTATAGTAGTAGTACTAGTAGTTGTCGTCATTGTAGTACTAGGTGTCGTCGTCGTACTAGTCGTCGTTTTAGTAGTAGTACTAGTAGTCGTTGTCATTGTAGTAGTAGTACTAGTAGTCATCGTCTTTATAGTACTAGAAGTCGTTGTCGTTTTCGTACTAGTAGTTGTCGTCGTTGTAGTACTAGTATTCGTCATCATTGTAGAAGTAGTACTAGTAGTCGTTGTAGTAGTAGTACTTGAAGTCGTTGTTGTCGTAGTAGTAGTTCTCGAGTTTGTCGTCATTGTAGCAGTAGTACTAGTTGTCGTCGTCACTGTAGTAGTAGTACTAGTAGTCGTCATCGTTGTAGTACTAGTAGTCGTCGTCGTTATTGTAGTAGTACTATTAGTCGTCGTCGTTGTAGTACTAGTAGTCGTCGTCGTTATAGTAGTAGTACTAGTAGTCGTCGTCGTTATAGTAGTAGTACTAGTAGTCGTCTTCATTGTAGTACTAGTAGTCATTGTTGTTGTAGTACTACTAGTCGTCGTCGTTGTAATAGTAGTACTAGTAGTCGTCATCGTTGTTGTTCTAGTAGTCGTCGTTGTAGTACTAGTATTTGTCGTTGTTGTGGTACTAGTAGCCGTTGTATTACTAGTAGTCGTCGTTGTTGTAGTACTAGTAGTCGTTGTCATTGTAGTAGTAGTACTAGTAGTCATCGTCTTTGTAGTACTAGAAGTCGTTGTCGTTTTAGTACTAGTAGTTGTCGTCGTTGTAGTACTAGTATTCGTCATCGTTGTAGAAGTAGTACTAGTAGTCGTTGTAGTAGTAGTACTTGAAGTCGTTGTTGTCGTAGTAGTAGTTCTCGAGTTTGTCGTCATTGTAGCAGTAGTACTAGTTGTCGTCGTCACTGTAGTAGTAGTACTAGTAGTCGTCATCGTTGTAGTACTAGTAGTCATCGTCGTTATTGTAGTAGTACTATTAGTCGTCGTTGTTGTAGTACTAGTAGTCGTCGTCATTATAGTAGTAGTACTAGTAGTCGTCTTCATTGTAGTACTAGTAGTCATTGTTGTTGTAGTACTACTAGTCGTCGTCGTTGTAATAGTAGTACTAGTAGTCGTCATCGTTGTTGTTCTAGTAGTCGTCGTTGTAGTACTAGTATTTGTCGTTGTTGTGGTACTAGTAGCCGTTGTATTACTAGTAGTCGTCGTTGTTGTAGTACTAGTAGTCGTTGTCATTGTAGTAGTAGTACTAGTAGTCATCGTCTTTATAGTACTAGAAGTCGTTGTCGTTTTCGTACTAGTAGTTGTCGTCGTTGTAGTACTAGTATTCGTCATCATTGTAGAAGTAGTACTAGTAGTCGTTGTAGTAGTAGTACTTGAAGTCGTTGTTGTCGTAGTAGTAGTTCTCGAGTTTGTCGTCATTGTAGCAGTAGTACTAGTTGTCGTCGTCACTGTAGTAGTAGTACTAGTAGTCGTCGTTGTTGTAGTACTAGTAGTCGTCGTCGTTGAAGTAGTAGTACTAGTAGTCATCATTGTTGTAGTAGAAGTAGTACTAGTAGTAGTAGTAGTAGTGGTAGTCGTCATTGTTGTTGTAGTGCTAGTAGTCATCATTGTTGTTTCTGCTTTATTAGCTGCTGTTTTGGAGGGGTTTTCCCGGCCTGTATTTCAGAGCACTATATTGTTACATCAGGGCACTACATTGTCAGAGCAGAGAGCTATATTGTCAGAGCTGAGCACTATATTGTTACAGCAGAGCACTATATTGTTACAGCAGAGCGCTATATTGTTACAGCAGAGCGCTATATTGTTACAGCAGAGCGCAGTATTGTCACAGCAGAGCACTATATTGTTACAGCAGAGCACTCACTATATTGTCACAGCAGAGCACTATATTGTTACAGCAGAGCACTACATTGTTACAGCAGAGCACTATATTGTTACAGCAGTGCACTATATTGTTACAGCAGAGCACTATATTGTTACAGCAGAGCACTATATTGTCAGAGCAGAGCGCAGTATTGTTACAGCAGAGCACTATATTGTTACAGCAGAGCACTATATTGTTACAACAGAGCACTATATTGTTACAGCAGAGCACTATATTGTTACAGCAGAGCACTATATTGTTACAGCAGAGCACTACATTGTCAGAGCAGAGCACTATATTGTTACAGCAGAGCACTATATTGTTACAGCAGAGCACTATATTGTTACAGCAGAGCACTATATTGTTACAGAAGGACACTATATTGTTACAGCAGAGCACTATATTGTTACAACATGGCACTATATTGTCACAGCAGAGCACTATATTGGTATAGCAGAGCACTATATTGTTACAGCAGAGCACTATATTGTTACAGCAGAGCACTATATTGTTACAGCAGAGCACTATATTGTTACAGCAGAGCACTATATTGTTACAGCAGAGCACTATATTGTTACAGAAGGACACTATATTGTTCCTTTTCAGCCACTTGAATTCCTGTCCATCTGCCACCAACTAATACAGATGATAGATTCCTCCTTCATTAGCCGGCAGGGGGGGGGGTGTGTGTGTGTGTGTGTGTGTGTGTGTGTGTGTGTGTGTGTGTGTGTGTGTGTGTGTGTGTGTGTGTGTGTGTGGTGTGAAATTACCGAGTGACAACACATTACTCACTACCTTCCTGGCAGCTTGAATGCAACTAGGCTTTGTTAAGAAGAAAATAAAACATTCTTATGTGTCACTCTCCTCTTGTGAGAGGCTGCAATCAATCATGTTGATTGACAGGCCTGATAGGTTACAATGTTTACACAATGTGTAATGAACGATCGCGTTACCCACGCTATTGTTCATAGCCGCGTGAAGTAGGGGTGCTGGAGGTGCTGCAGCACCCCCTGGTGGTGAAAATGTAGAACTGAAGGAATTTGTGTCGTTGCAATAAAATAAAATAAACATTTTGTTGCATTATTGATATAAATAATAATTTGATTGGGGTAGGCAAGAGAAAAAACAAACATGTGATATTTATATATGGGCCCCATTCTGCATGGAGAGCTCTCAGCTCTCAGCTCTCAGCTCAGTTTTGAAGCGGTGCGCTCATGATATGCTCCTATCTATTCAGTTGTGAGGGTTTGGAGTTGGACACGCTGTTCGATAGACAGTTTAGTTTTAGTCGAGTCGGGTATCTCTCTCTCCCTCTCTGTCCCTCTCCCATCTCTCTTAGCTTGAGTTTCAAGTTTGGGGAAGCAAACTTTCACCATAAAAAATGCACCTTTATAATAAAGCATTCCATGCGGCTATCATTGCATTTGCAGACTTATGTAACATAGCCAACTATTCATAATGTGATGAGTAGATTGGATAGTCATAATTTAGGCTAATAATATAACTCAATCACTGTTCGCAAAAAAAGACTGTTCAACGCTGAGCAGGTAGTGGCGTAGAGTATACATATGCTATAGGTTAAATCAGATAGGTTTCTTCTCCTTTCTTTTTGTTTATAAACACATTTCATGCAATTCCACTACACTTTATATGACTGGAGACATTAGTGGACAGGCTACTGCTGACTCTGACAAACAGGTCAATAATAATCATTGTCTGCAACCATCTAATCCCCCTGAAAAGGGGAGACACAAAACTGTACAATATGACGTCCATCTAAGCCGGAGGATTAAATGATTGTCCAATAACAAAGTTTCAAGTGGCACTGATTGGTTGCGGCTGTCAGTTTGCCTTTCACAAATTTCAAAAATAGAATAGTGAGGAAGCATAGGCCTACCGTTTGAAAAGCAAATGCCTTCTGCTGAAAGCAGCAACATTGAGCGATTCTGAGCAAACAGCACTGTTTTTCAAAGTAGTTTATCTTGAGATATTGGCACGAGAGCATCGGCCATCACCGGTGAGTAGCCTACGCTTCATCATTGGGTGATTCAGTGTCACTGGAAAGTTTATGTTGTAGCCTACTGTAGCCTATACAATATACAGTACCTTCAGAAAGTATTCAGACCTCTTGACTTTTTTCACATTTTGTTACGTTACAGCTTTATTCTAGAATGGATAAACATTTAAAAAAAATTACGTTACCAATCTACACAAAATACCCCATTAAGACAAAGCAAAAAACGTTTTTTTGAAATGTTTGCTAATTTTATTGAAAAAAATAAATAAATGAAATATCACATTTACATAAGTATTCAGACCATTTACTCAGTAGTTTGTTGAAGCACCTTTGGCAGTGATTACAGCATCAAGTCTTCTTGGGTATGACACTACAAGCTTGGCACACCTGTATTTGTGGAGTTTCTCCCATTCTTCTCTGCAGATCCTCTCAAGCTCTGTCAGGTTGTATGGGGAGCATTGCTGCACAGATATTTTCAGGTCTCTCCAGAGATGTTCGATCGGGTTCAAGTCCGGGCTATGGCTGGGCCACTTAAGGACATTCAGAGACTTGTCCTGCAGCCACTCTTGCATTGTCTTGGATGTGTGCTTCTTTCTCATGGTCTGAGAGTCTTTGTGCCTTTTACTGAAGAGTGGATTCCGTCTGACCACTCTACCATAAAGGCCTGATTGATGGAGGGTTGCAGAGATGGTTGTCTTTCTGGAAAGTTCTCCCATCTCCGCAGAGGTACTCTAGAGCTCTGTCAGAGTGACCATCGGGTTCTTGGTCACCTCTCTGACTAAGGCCCTTCTCCCCTGATTGCTCAGTTTGGCCAGGCGGCCAGCTCTAGGAAGAATATTGGTGGTTCCAAACTTCTTCCATTTAACAATGATGGAGGCCACTGTGTTCTTTGGGACCTTTAATGCTGCAGACATTTTTTGGTACCCTTCCCGAGATCTGTGCCTCGACACAATCCTGTCTCGGAGCTCTACAGACAATTACTTCGACCTCATGGCTTGGTATTTGGACCTTATATAGAGAGGTTTGTGCCTTTTCCAAATCATGTTCAATCAATTGAATTTACCACAGGTGGACTCCAATCAAGTTGTAGAAACATCAAGGATGATCAATGGAAACAGGATGCACCTGAGCTCAATTTCGAGTCTTATAGAAAGGGTCTGAATACTTAAGTAAATAAGGTTTTTCATTATTTTTTTATATTTATACATTTGCTAAAATTTCTACAAACCTGTTTTCGCTTTGTGATTATGGGTTATTGTGTGTAGATTTTATTTAATCAATTTTAGAATAAGGCTGTAATGTAACAAAATGTGGATAAATTCTAAGGGTCTGAATACTTTCCCGAAGGCACTGCATATACAGTACCAGTCAAAAGTTTGGACACACCTACTCATTCAAGGGTTTTTCCTTATTTTTACTATTTTCTACATTGTAGAATAATACTGAATACATCAAAACTATGAAATAACACATATGGAATTATGTAGTAAGCAGAAAAGTGTTAAACAAATCAAAATATATTTTATATTTGAGATTCTTCAAAGTAGGCACCCTTTGCCAAAGTAGCCACAAATTAACTTTTAACATTGCACATCTGTTAATTGACATGCATTCCAGGTGACTACCTCATGAAGCTGGTTGAGAGAATGCCAAGAGTGTACAAAGCTGTCATCAAGGCGAAGGATGGCAACTTTGAAGAATCTAAAATATGAAATATGAAACACTTTTTTGGTTACTAAACGTCCCTTTTTCAGGACCCTGTCTTTCAAAGATAATTCGTAAAATCCAAATAACTTCACAGATCTTCATTGTAAAGGGTTTAAACACTGTTTCCCATGCCTGTTCAATGAACCATAAACAATTAATGAACATCCACCTGTGGAACGGTCGTTAAGACACAGCTTACAGACGGTAGGCAATTAAGGTCACAGTTATGAAAACTTAGGACACTAAAGAGGCCTTTCTACTGACTCTAAAAAAAAAACCCAAAAAGATGCCCAGGGTCCCTGCTCATCTGCGTGAACGTGCCTTAGGCATGCTGCAAGGAGGCATGAGGACTGCAGATGTGGCCAGGGCAATAAATTGCAATGTCCGTACTGTGAGACGCCTAAGACAGCGCTACAGGGAGACAGGATGGACAGCTGATCGTCCTCGCAGTGGCAGACCACGTGTAACAACACCTGCACAGGATCGGTACATCCGAACATCACACCTGCGGGACAGGTACAGGATGGCAACAACAACTGCCCGAGTTACACCAGGAACGCACAATCCCTCCATCACTGCTCAGACTGTCCGCAATAGGCTGAGAGAGGCTGGGCTTGTAGGCCTGTTGTAAGGCAGGTCCTCACCAGAAGTCACCGGCAACAACGTCGCCTATGGGCACAAACCCACCATCACTGGACCAGACAGGACTGGCAAAAAGTGCTCTTCACTGACGAGTCATGGTTTTGTCTCACCAGGGGTGATGGTCGGATTCGCATTTATTGTCGAAGGAATGAGCGTTACAATGAGGCCTGTACTCTGAAGCGCTATTGATTTGGAGGTGGGGGGTCCGTCATGGTCTGGGGCGGTGTGTCACAGCATCATCGGACTGAGCTTGTTGTCATTGCAGGCAATCTCAACGCTGTGCGTTACAAGGAAGACATCCTCCTACCTCATGTGGAACCCTTCCTGCAGGCTCATCCTGACATGACCCTGCAGCATGTGTAACCGATGTGAAATGGCTAGTTAGTTAGCGGTGGTGCGCGCTAATAGCATTTCAATCAGTGACGTCACTCGCTCTGAGACTTGAAGTAGGGTTTCCCCTTGTGTTGCAAGGGCCGCGGCTTTTGTGGCGCGATGGGTAACGATGCTTCGGTGGGTGTCAGTTGTTGATGTATGCAAGGGTCCCTGGTTCAAGCCCGGGTTGGGGCGAAGAGAGGGACGGAACCTACACTGTTACATTGATGCTGTTGACCCGGATCATTGGTTGCTGCGGAAAAAGGAGGAGGTCAAAGGGGGGATGAGTGTAAGCGATGTGAAATGGCTCGTTAGTTAGCGGTGGTGCGCGCTAATAGCATTTCAATCAGTGACGTCACTCGCTCTGAGACTTGAAGTAGGGTTTCCCCTTGCGTTGCAAGGGCCGCGGCTTTTGTGGCGCGATGGGTAACGATGCTTCGGTGGGTGTCAGTTGTTGATGTATGCAAGGGTCCCTGGTTCGAGCCCGGGTTGGGGCGAAGAGAGGGACGGAACCTACACTGTTACACATGACAATGCCACCAGCCATACTGCTCGTTCTGTGCATGATTTCCTGCAAGACAGGAATGTCAGTGTTCTGCCATGGCCAGTGAAGAGCCCGGATATCAATCGCATTGAGCATGTCTGGGACCTGTTGGACCGGAGGGTGAGGGCTAGGGCCATTCCCCCCAGAAATATCCGGGAACTTGCAGGTGCCTTGGTGGAAGAGTGGGGTAACATCTCACAGCAAGAACTGTGAGATGCACTGCAGTACTTAATGCAGCTGGTGGCCACATCAGATACTGACTGTTACTTTTGATTTTGAGCCCCCCCCCCCCCCCCCCCCCCCTTTGTTCAGGGACACATTATTCCACTTCTGTTAGTTACATGTCTGTGGAACTTGTTCAGTTTATGTCTCAGTTGTTGAATCTTGTTATGGTCATACAAATATTCACACGTTAAGTTTACTGAATATAAACGCAGTTGACAGTGAGAGGACGTTTCTTTTTTTGCTGAGCTTACATGATTCCATATGTGTTATTTCATAGTTTTGATGTCTTCACAATTATTCTACAATGTAGAAAATAGTAAAAATGTGGAAAAACCCTTGAATGAGTAGATGTGTCCAAACTTTTGACTGGTACTTTATGTGTGGAAATCTTAAAAACACACTGCTCACAGACCTGCCACGGAGATCGTTTACGTCCAGTGATTATAGTGTATATGCCTGTATTTACAATATATGCTTACGAATAAGTGTTTTTCTATTCATAATGTTGGTATGAAAACTCTTGTCTAGTAGTGATCGTTAAATATCAGGTAAATTCCCTTTTTACAGCCCATATCTCAGAACCAGTAACACAACTGTATTGATGTAATCATCCACACATTTACCACAACGTTAAGCAGAACCGAATAATAGTAATTGAGTCTGTCATTCCTTTAGCAATGTGTTCATAGCTTGAAACACTAGTCATTTATTCAAGACCGTTTCAACTAGCAAAGTTGCAATTATTTCCTGAATATCAACTTTGTATCATTAAGTTGCCTTGCTACTGAATAAAAACAAGCTAAAAGTTATCTATCGTTTTTCAAGGTCAGCTAACCTAAAAAGAAGGGCGACACCCTGTCATTTCTTTTTTTTTTTTTAAAGCGCCTCAATACTCGACAGACAGTACTGTTGATTGCTTTTCCACCTCTCACGGGAGAGGACACAAATTACCTTTAATCTCCCGGCGCGCCACTCAAAACAAGGACAAGTGTTCAAGTGGGCATGCTCTTGTCATCATTTTCATTTCAAGATGTCTTCTTTCTTTTCCAGCAACATACAGTGAATACAAAAGACATCCCTTATAAACACAACACCTTTCTAGTGAGCGAGAAGAAGTTGTACATGGTTCAAATAATTTTTCTCATTTGAAAAGAACCTCTCACACATTTTCTCCTTTCCAAAGATCCCAAAACACTTGTTTAATCAGGATAATCAACAAACACTCCTAATCCGTCAAGCAAGACCTTTAAGCTCTAACCAGCTCCCAGGGATGTTTAGTTATTTTGTATGACGATTAAAAAAAACTCTTGGCATGCTAAACATCTTTGTCGTACGAAGCTCTTCATTGGACATCTGCTGCAAACTGTCAGTAGCTCACTGCTAACCTGACCGTTCAAACTGGACTAGCTAACTAAATATCCCAGCCCTTTCTATTACAAACTCATGACCCCATCCTTGCATGACTTACCACAACTGTCAGTAAGGTCTTGTCAAACTGGTTTCACCTTAGTTACATAAAAAGACATAATTAACTTTAATAGCTTTGAAACTAATAGATGAAGCTAGAGCAATTGTTACAGTAACTATTCCAATGGTTAGGCTTATAGTCCCATGCCATATCATGACAGTATTATATTATAGCTGCCTGCCTGCCTGCCTGCCTGCCTGCCTGCCTGCCTGCCTGCCTGCCTGCCTGCCTGCCTGCCTGCCTGCCTGCCTGCCTGCCTGCCTGCCTGTGTGTCCATTTTTCCGTGTCATTATGTATCTCAGGTCATTAGTTAGCATTTTCAATGAATCAACCATGCCCACATAGTTTAGTTGACATGTTGATAGTGTCTCTGTATTATTCTAGTCTAGCCCTGCAGCAGTTGGAATGTTGATAGTGTTTCTGTATTATTCTAGTCTAGCCCTGCAGCAGTTGGAATGTTGATAGTATCTCTGTATTATTCTAGTCTAGCCCTGCAGCAGTTGGAATGTTGATAGTATCTCTGTATTATTCTAGTCTAGCCCTGCAGCAGTTGGAATGTTGATAGTATCTCTGTATTATTCGAGTCTAGCCCTGCAGCAGTTGGAATGTTGATAGTATCTCTGTATTATTCCAGTCTAGCCCTGTAGCAGTTGGAATGTTGATAGTATCTCTGTATTATTCTAGTCTAGCCCTGCAGCAGTTGGAATGTTGATAGTATCTCTGTATTATTCTAGTCTAGCCCTGCAGCAGTTGGAATGTTGATAGTATCTCTGTATTATTCTAGTCTAGCCCTGCAGCAGTTGGAATGTTGATAGTATCTCTGTATTATTCTAGTCTAGCCCTGCAGCAGTTGGAATGTTGATAGTATCTCTGTATTATTCTAGTCTAGCCCTGCAGCAGTTGGAATGTTGATAGTGTCTCTGTATTATTCTGGTATAGCCCTGCAGCAGTTTGAATGTTGATAGTATCTCTGTATAATTCTAGTCTAGCCCTGCAGCAGTTGGAATAATGATAGTATCTCTGTATTATTCTAGTCCAGCCCTGCAGCAGTTGGAATGTTGATAGTATCTCTGTATTATTCTAGTCTAGCCCTGCAGCAGTTGGAATGTTGATATTATCTCTGTATTATTCTAGTCTAGCCCTACAGCAGTTGGAATGTTGATAGTGTTTCTGTATTATTCTAGTCTAGCCCTGCAACAGTTGGAATGTTGATAGTATCTCTGTATTATTCTAGTCTAGCCCTGCAGCAGTTGGAATGTTGATAGTATCTCTGTATTATTCTAGTCTAGCCCTGCAGCAGTTGGAATGTTGATAGTATCTCTGTATTATTCTAGTCTAGCCCTGCAGCAGTTGGAATGTTGATAGTAGCTCTGTATTATTCCAGTCTAGCCCTGCAGCAGTTGGAATGTTGATAGTGTTTCTGTATTATTCCGGTCTAGCCCTGCAGCAGTTGGAATGTTGATATTATCTCTGTATTATTCTAGTCTAGCCCTGCAGCAGTTGTAATGTTGATAGTGTTTCTGTATTATTCTAGTCTAGCCCTGCAACAGTTGGAATGTTGATAGTATCTCTGTATTATTCTAGTCTAGCCCTGCAGCAGTTGGAATGTTGATAGTATCTCTGTATTATTCTAGTCTAGCCCTGCAGCAGTTGGAATGTTGATAGTATCTCTGTATTATTCTAGTCTAGCCCTGCAGCAGTTGGAATGTTGATAGTATCTCTGTATTATTCTAGTCTAGCCCTGCAGCAGTTGGAATGTTGATAGTATCTCTGTATTATTCTAGTCTAGCCCTGCAGCAGTTGGAATGTTGATAGTATCTCTGTATTATTCCAGTCTAGCCCTGCAGCAGTTGGAATGTTGATAGTGTTTCTGTATTATTCCAGTCTAGCTCTGCAGCAGTTGGAATGTTGATAGTATATCTGTATTATTCTGGTCTAGCCCTGCAGCAGTTGGAATGTTGATAGTATCTCTGTATTATTCTAGTCTAGCCCTGCAGCAGTTGGAATGTTGATAGTATCTCTGTATTATTCTAGTCTAGCCCTGTAGCAGTTGGAATGTTGATAGTATCTCTGTATTATTCCAGTTTAGCCCTGTAGCAGTTGGAATGTTGATAGTATCTCTGTATTATTCTAGTCTAGCCCTGCAGCAGTTGGAATGTTGATAGTATCTCTGTATTATTCTAGTCTAGCCCTGCAGCAGTTGTAATGTTGATAGTGTTTCTGTATTATTCTAGTCTAGCCCTGCAACAGGTGGAATGTTGATAGTATCTCTGTATTATTCTAGTCTAGCCCTGCAGCAGTTGGAATGTTGATAGTATCTCTGTATTATTCTAGTCTAGCCCTGCAGCAGTTGTAATGTTGATAGTGTTTCTGTATTATTCTAGTCTAGCCCTGCAACAGTTGGAATGTTGATAGTATCTCTGTATTATTCTAGTCTAGCCCTGCAGCAGTTGGAATGTTGATAGTATCTCTGTATTATTCTAGTCTAGCCCTGCAGCAGTTGGAATGTTGATAGTATCTCTGTATTATTCTAGTCTAGCCCTGCAGCAGTTGGAATGTTGATAGTATCTCTGTATTATTCTAGTCTAGCCCTGCAGCAGTTGGAATGTTGATAGTATCTCTGTATTATTCTAGTCTAGCCCTGCAGCAGTTGGAATGTTGATAGTATCTCTGTATTATTCCAGTCTAGCCCTGCAGCAGTTGGAATGTTGATAGTGTTTCTGTATTATTCCAGTCTAGCTCTGCAGCAGTTGGAATGTTGATAGTATATCTGTATTATTCTCGTCTAGCCCTGCAGCAGTTGGAATGTTGATAGTATCTCTGTATTATTCTAGTCTAGCCCTGCAGCAGTTGGAATGTTGATAGTATCTCTGTATTATTCTAGTCTAGCCCTGTAGCAGTTGGAATGTTGATAGTATCTCTGTATTATTCCAGTTTAGCCCTGTAGCAGTTGGAATGTTGATAGTATCTCTGTATTATTCTAGTCTAGCCCTGCAGCAGTTGGAATGTTGATAGTATCTCTGTATTATTCTAGTCTAGCCCTGCAGCAGTTGGAATGTTGATAGTATCTCTGTATTATTCTAGTCTAGCCCTGCAGCAGTTGGAATGTTGATAGTATCTCTGTATTATTCTAGTCTAGCCCTGCAGCAGTTGGAATGTTGATAGTATCTCTGTATTATTCTAGTCTAGCCCTGTAGCAGTTGGAATGTTGATAGTATCTCTGTATTATTCCAGTTTAGCCCTGTAGCAGTTGGAATGTTGATAGTATCTCTGTATTATTCTAGTCTAGCCCTGCAGCAGTTGGAATGTTGATAGTATCTCTGTATTATTCTAGTCTAGCCCTGCAGCAGTTGGAATGTTGATAGTATCTCTGTATTATTCTAGTCTAGCCCTGCAGCAGTTGGAATGTTGATAGTATCTCTGTATTATTCTAGTCTAGCCCTGCAGCAGTTGGAATGTTGATAGTGTTTCTGTATTATTCCAGTCTAGCTCTGCAGCAGTTGGAATGTTGATAGTATCTCTGTATTATTCTAGTCTAGCCCTGCAGCAGTTGGAATGTTGATAGTATCTCTGTATTATTCCAGCCTAGCCCTGCAGCAGTTGGAATGTTGATAGTGTTTCTGTATTATTCCAGTCTAGCTCTGCAGCAGTTGGAATGTTGATAGTATATCTGTATTAATCTGGTCTAGCCCTGCAGCAGTTGGAATGTTGATAGTATCTCTGTATTATTCTAGTCTAGCCCTGCAGCAGTTGGAATGTTGATAGTATCTCTGTATTATTCTAGTCTAGCCCTGTAGCAGTTGGAATGTTGATAGTATCTCTGTATTATTCCAGTTTAGCCCTGTAGCAGTTGGAATGTTGATAGTATCTCTGTATTATTCTAGTCTAGCCCTGCAGCAGTTGGAATGTTGATAGTATCTCTGTATTATTCTAGTCTAGCCCTGCAGCAGTTGGAATGTTGATAGTATCTCTGTATTATTCTAGTCTAGCCCTGCAGCAGTTGGAATGTTGATAGTATCTCTGTATTATTCTAGTCTAGCCCTGCAGCAGTTGGAATGTTGATAGTATCTCTGTATTATTCTAGTCTAGCCCTGCAGCAGTTGGAATGTTGATAGTGTCTCTGTATTTTTATAGGCTAGCCCTGCAGCAGTTGGAATGTTGATAGTATCTCTGTATTATTCTAGTCTAGCCCTGCAGCAGTTGGAATGTTGATAGTGTTTCTGTATTATTCTAGTCTAGCCCTGCAGCAGTTGGAATGTTGATAGTATCTCTGTATTATTCTAGTCTAGCCCTGCAGCAGTTGGAATGTTGATAGTATCTCTGTATTATTCTAGTCTAGCCCTGCAGCAGTTGGAATGTTGATAGTATCTCTGTATTATTCCAGTCTAGCCCTGTAGAAGTTGGAATGATGATAGTGTCTCTGTATTATTCTAGTCTAGCCCTGCAGCAGTTGGAATGTTGATAGAGTTTCTGTATTATTCTAGTCTAGCCCTGCAGCAGTTGGAATGTTGATAGTATCTCTGTATTATTCTAGTCTAGCCCTGCAGCAGTTGGAATGTTGATAGTATCTCTGTATTATTCTAGTCTAGCCCTGCAGCAGTTGGAATGTTGATAGTATCTCTGTATTATTCCAGTCTAGCCCTGTAGCAGTTTGAATGTTGATAGTATCTCTGTATTATTCTAGTCTAGCCCTGCAGCAGTTGGAATGTTGATAGTATCTCTGTATTTTTATAGGCTAGCCCTGCAGCAGTTGGAATGTTGATAGTATCTCTGTATTATTCTAGTCTAGCCCTGCAGCAGTTGGAATGTTGATAGTGTTTCTGTATTATTCTAGTCTAGCCCTGCAGCAGTTGGAATGTTGATAGTATCTCTGTATTATTCTAGTCTAGCCCTGCAGCAGTTGGAATGTTGATAGTATCTCTGTATTATTCTAGTCTAGCCCTGCAGCAGTTGGAATGTTGATAGTATCTCTGTATTATTCCAGTCTAGCCCTGTAGAAGTTGGAATGATGATAGTGTCTCTGTATTATTCTAGTCTAGCCCTGCAGCAGTTGGAATGTTGATAGAGTTTCTGTATTATTCTAGTCTAGCCCTGCAGCAGTTGGAATGTTGATAGTATCTCTGTATTATTCTAGTCTAGCCCTGCAGCAGTTGGAATGTTGATAGTTTCTCTGTATTATTCTAGGCTAGCCCTGCAGCAGTTGGAATGTTGATAGTATCTCTGTATTATTCCAGTCTAGCCCTGTAGCAGTTTGAATGTTGATAGTATCTCTGTATTATTCTAGTCTAGCCCTGCAGCAGTTGGAATGTTGATAGTATCTCTGTATTATTCTAGTCTAGCCCTGCAGCAGTTGGAATGTTGATAGTATCTCTGTATTATTCTAGTCTAGCCCTGCAGCAGTTGGAATGTTGATATTATCTCTGTATTATTCTTGTCTAGCCCTGCAGCAGTTGGAATGTTGATAGTATCTCTGTATTATTCTAGTCTAGCCCTGCAGCAGTTGGAATGTTGATAGTGTCTCTGTATTATTCTAGTCTAGCCCTGCAGCAGTTGGAATGTTGATAGTATCTCTGTATTATTCTAGTCTAGCCCTGCAGCAGTTGGAATGTTGATAGTATCTCTGTATTATTCCAGTCTAGCCCTGTAGAAGTTGGAATGATGATAGTGTCTCTGTATTATTCTAGTCTAGCCCTGCAGCAGTTGGAATGTTGATAGAGTTTCTGTATTATTCTAGTCTAGCCCTGCAGCAGTTGGAATGTTGATAGTATCTCTGTATTATTCTAGTCTAGCCCTGCAGCAGTTGGAATGTTGATAGTTTCTCTGTATTATTCTAGGCTAGCCCTGCAGCAGTTGGAATGTTGAGAGTATCTCTGTATTATTCCAGTCTAGCCCTGTAGCAGTTTGAATGTTGATAGTATCTCTGTATTATTCTAGTCTAGCCCTGCAGCAGTTGGAATGTTGATAGTATCTCTGTATTATTCTAGTCTAGCCCTGCAGCAGTTGGAATGTTGATAGTATCTCTGTATTATTCTAGTCTAGCCCTGCAGCAGTTGGAATGTTGATATTATCTCTGTATTATTCTTGTCTAGCCCTGCAGCAGTTGGAATGTTGATAGTATCTCTGTATTATTCTAGTCTAGCCCTGCAGCAGTTGGAATGTTGATAGTGTCTCTGTATTATTCTAGTCTAGCCCTGCAGCAGTTGGAATGTTGATAGTATCTCTGTATTCTTCTGGTCAAGCCCTGCAGCAGTTGGAATGTTGATGGTATCTCTGTATTATTCGAGTCTAGCCCTGCAGCAGTTGGAATGTTGATAGTATCTCTGTATTATTCTAGTCTAGCCCTGCAGCAGTTGGAATGTTGATAGTATCTCTGTATTATTCCAGTCTAGCCCTGTAGCAGTTGGAATGTTGATAGTATCTCTGTATTATTGTAGTCTAGCCCTGCAGTCGTTGGAATGTTGATAGTATCTCTGTATTATTCTAGTCTAGCCCTGCAGCAGTTGGAATGTTGATAGTATCTCTGTATTATTCTAGTCTAGCCCTGCAGCAGTTGGAATGTTGATAGTATCTCTGTATTATTCTAGTCTAGCCCTGCAGCAGTTGGAATGTTGATAGTGTCTCTGTATTATTCTGGTATAGCCCTGCAGCAGTTTGAATGTTGATAGTATCTCTGTATAATTCTAGTCTAGCCCTGCAGCAGTTGGAATGTTGATAGTATCTCTGTATTATTCTAGTCCAGCCCTGCTGCAGTTGGAATGTTGATAGTATCTCTGTATTTTTCTAGTCTAGCCCTGCAGCAGTTGGAATGTTGATATTATCTCTGTATTATTCTAGTCTAGCCCTGCAGCAGTTGGAATGTTGATAGTGTTTCTGTATTATTCTAGTCTAGCCCTGCAACAGTTGGAATGTTGATAGTATCTCTGTATTATTCTAGTCTAGCCCTGCAGCAGTTGGAATGTTGATAGTATCTCTGTATTATTCCAGTCTAGCCCTGCAGCAGTTGGAATGTTGATAGTGTTTCTGTATTATTCTGGTCTAGCCCTGCAGCAGTTGGAATGTTATTATCTCTGTATTATTCTAGTCTAGCCCTGCAGCAGTTGTAATGTTGATAGTGTTTCTGTATTATTCTAGTCTAGCCCTGCAACAGTTGGAATGTTGATAGTATCTCTGTATTATTCTAGTCTAGCCCTGCAGCAGTTGGAATGTTGATAGTATCTCTGTATTATTCTAGTCTATCCCTGCAGCAGTTGGAATGTTGATAGTATCTCTGTATTATTCTAGTCTAGCCCTGCAGCAGTTGGAATGTTGATAGTATCTCTGTATTATTCTAGTCTAGCCCTGCAGCAGTTGGAATGTTGATAGTATCTCTGTATTATTCTAGTCTAGACCTGCAGCAGTTGGAATGTTGATAGTATCTCTGTATTATTCCAGTCTAGCCCTGCAGCAGTTGGAATGTTGATAGTGTTTCTGTATTATTCCAGTCTAGCTCTGCAGCAGTTGGAATGTTGATAGTATATCTGTATTATTCTGGTCTAGCCCTGCAGCAGTTGGAATGTTGATAGTATCTCTGTATTATTCTAGTCTAGCCCTGCAGCAGTTGGAATGTTGATAGTATCTCTGTATTATTCTAGTCTAGCCCTGCAGCAGTTGGAATGTTGATAGTATCTCTGTATTATTCCAGTCTAGCCCTGTAGCAGTTGGAATGTTGATAGTATCTCTGTATTATTCTAGTCTAGCCCTGCAGCAGTTGGAATGTTGATAGTATCTCTGTATTATTCTAGTCTAGCCCTGCAGCAGTTGGAATGTTGATAGTATCTCTGTATTATTCTAGTCTAGCCCTGCAGCAGTTGGAATGTTGATAGTATCTCTGTATTATTTTAGTCTAGCCCTGCAGCAGTTGGAATGTTGATAGTATCTCTGTATTATTCTAGTCTAGCCCTGCAGCAGTTGGAATGTTGATAGTATGTCTGTATTATTCTAGTCTAGCCCTGCAGCAGTTGGAACGTTGATAGTATCTCTGTATTATTCTAGTCTAGCCCTGCAGCAGTTGGAATGTTGATAGTGTCTCTGTATTTTTATAGGCTAGCCCTGCAGCAGTTGGAATGTTGATAGTATCTCTGTATTATTCTAGTCTAGCCCTGCAGCAGTTGGAATGTTGATAGTGTTTCTGTATTATTCTAGTCTAGCCCTGCAGCAGTTGGAATGTTGATAGTATCTCTGTATTATTCTAGTCTAGCCCTGCAGCAGTTGGAATGTTGATAGTATCTCTGTATTATTCTAGTCTAGCCCTGCAGCAGTTGGAATGTTGATAGTATCTCTGTATTATTCCAGTCTAGCCCTGTAGAAGTTGGAATGATGATAGTGTCTCTGTATTATTCTAGTCTAGCCCTGTAAGCAGTTGGAATGTTGATAGAGTTTCTGTATTATTCTAGTCTAGCCCTGCAGCAGTTGGAATGTTGATAGTATCTCTGTATTATTCTAGTCTAGACCTGCAGCAGTTGGAATGTTGATAGTATCTCTGTATTATTCTAGTCTAGCCCTGCAGCAGTTGGAATGTTGATAGTATCTCTGTATTATTCCAGTCTAGCCCTGTAGCAGTTTGAATGTTGATAGTATCTCTGTATTATTCTAGTCTAGCCCTGCAGCAGTTGGAATGTTGATAGTATCTCTGTATTATTCTAGTCTAGCCCTGCAGCAGTTGGAATGTTGATAGTATCTCTGTATTATTCTAGTCTAGCCCTGCAGCAGTTGGAATGTTGATAGTATGTCTGTATTATTCTAGTCTAGCCCTGCAGCAGTTGGAATGCTGATAGTATCTCTGTATTATTCCAGTCTAGCCCTGCAGCAGTTGGAATGTTGATAGTATCTCTGTATTATTCCAGTCTAGCCCTGCAGCAGTTGGAATGTTGATAGTGTCTCTGTATTATTCTGGTCTAGCCCTGCAGCAGTTGGAATGTTGATAGTATCTCTGTATTATTCTAGTATAGCCCTGCAGCAGTTGGAATGTTGATAGTATCTCTGTATTATTCTAGTCCAGCCCTGCAGCAGTTGGAATGTTGATAGTATCTCTTTATTATTCTAGTCTAGCCCTGCAGCAGTTGGAATGTTGATATTATCTCTGTATTATTCTAGTCTAGCCCTGCACCAGTTGGAATGTTGATAGTATCTCTGTATTATTCTAGTCTAGCCCTGCAGCAGTTGGAATGTTGATAGTGTCTCTGTATTATTCTAGTCTAGCCCTGCAGCAGTTGGAATGTTGATAGAGTTTCTGTATTATTCTAGTCTAGCCCTGCAGCAGTTGGAATGTTGATAGTATCTCTGTATTATTCTAGTCTAGCCCTGCAGCAGTTGGAATGTTGATAGTATCTCTGTATAATTCTAGTCTAGCCCTGCAGCAGTTGGAATGTTGATAGTATCTCTGTATTATTCCAGTCTAGCCCTGTAGCAGTTTGAATGTTGATAGTATCTCTGTATTATTCTAGTCTAGCCCTGCAGCAGTTGGAATGTTGATAGTATCTCTGTATTATTCTAGTCTAGCCCTGCAGCAGTTGGAATGTTGATAGTATCTCTGTATTATTCTAGTCTAGCCCTGCAGCAGTTGGAATGTTGATATTATCTCTGTATTATTCTAGTCTAGCCCTGCAGCAGTTGGAATGTTGATAGTATCTCTGTATTATTCTAGTCTAGCCCTGCAGCAGTTGGAATGTTGATAGTGTCTCTGTATTATTCTAGTCTAGCCCTGCAGCAGTTGGAATGTTGATAGTATCTCTGTATTCTTCTGGTCAAGCCCTGCAGGAGTTGGAATGTTGATGGTATCTCTGTATTATTCGAGTCTAGCCCTGCAGCAGTTGGAATGTTGATAGTATCTCTGTATTATTCTAGTCTAGCCCTGCAGCAGTTGGAATGTTGATAGTATCTCTGTATTATTCCAGTCTAGCCCTGTAGCAGTTGGAATGTTGATAGTATCTCTGTATTATTCTAGTCTAGCCCTGCAGTCGTTGGAATGTTGATAGTATCTCTGTATTATTCTAGTCTAGCCCTGCAGCAGTTGGAATGTTGATAGTATCTCTGTATTATTCTAGTCTAGCCCTGCAGCAGTTGGAATGTTGATAGTATCTCTGTATTATTCTAGTCTAGCCCTGCAGCAGTTTGAATGTTGATAGTATCTCTGTATTATTCTAGTCCAGCCCTGCAGCAGTTGGAATGTTGATAGTATCTCTGTATTATTCTAGTCTAGCCCTGCAGCAGTTGGAATGTTGATATTATCTCTGTATTATTCTAGTCTAGCCCTGCAGCAGTTGGAATGTTGATAGTGTTTCTGTATTATTCTAGTCTAGCCCTGCAACAGTTGGAATGTTGATAGTATCTCTGTATTATTCTAGTCTAGCCCTGCAGCAGTTGGAATGTTGATAGTATCTCTGTATTATTCCAGTCTAGCCCTGCAGCAGTTGGAATGTTGATAGTGTTTCTGTATTATTCTGGTCTAGCCCTGCAGCAGTTGGAATGTTGATATTATCTCTGTATTATTCTAGTCTAGCCATGCAGCAGTTGTAATGTTGATAGTGTTTCTGTATTATTCTAGTCTAGCCCTGCAACAGTTGGAATGTTGATAGTATCTCTGTATTATTCTAGTCTAGCCCTGCAGCAGTTGGAATGTTGATAGTATCTCTGTATTATTCTAGTCTAGCCCTGCAGCAGTTGGAATGTTGATAGTATCTCTGTATTATTCTAGTCTAGCCCTGCAGCAGTTGGAATGTTGATAGTATCTCTGTATTATTCTAGTCTAGCCCTGCAGCAGTTGGAATGTTGATAGTATCTCTGTATTATTCTAGTCTAGACCTGCAGCAGTTGGAATGTTGATAGTATCTCTGTATTATTCCAGTCTAGCCCTGCAGCAGTTGGAATGTTGATAGTGTTTCTGTATTATTCCAGTCTAGCTCTGCAGCAGTTGTAATGTTGATAGTGTCTCTGTATTTTTATAGGCTAGCCCTGCAGCAGTTGGAATGTTGATAGTATCTCTGTATTATTCTAGTCTAGCCCTGCAGCAGTTGGAATGTTGATAGTGTTTCTGTATTATTCTAGTCTAGCCCTGCAGCAGTTGGAATGTTGATAGTATCTCTGTATTATTCTAGTCTAGCCCTGCAGCAGTTGGAATGTTGATAATATCTCTGTATTATTCTAGTCTAGCCCTGCAGCAGTTGGAATGTTGATAGTATCTCTGTATTATTCCAGTCTAGCCCTGTAGAAGTTGGAATGATGATAGTGTCTCTGTATTATTCTAGTCTAGCCCTGTAAGCAGTTGGAATGTTGATAGAGTTTCTGTATTATTCTAGTCTAGCCCTGCAGCAGTTGGAATGTTGATAGTATCTCTGTATTATTCTAGTCTAGACCTGCAGCAGTTGGAATGTTGATAGTATCTCTGTATTATTCTAGTCTAGCCCTGCAGCAGTTGGAATGTTGATAGTATCTCTGTATTATTCCAGTCTAGCCCTGTAGCAGTTTGAATGTTGATAGTATCTCTGTATTATTCTAGTCTAGCCCTGCAGCAGTTGGAATGTTGATAGTATCTCTGTATTATTCTAGTCTAGCCCTGCAGCAGTTGGAATGTTGATAGTATCTCTGTATTATTCTAGTCTAGCCCTGCAGCAGTTGGAATGTTGATAGTGTTTCTGTATTATTCTGGTCTAGCCCTGCAGCAGTTGGAATGTTGATAGTATCTCTGTATTATTCCAGTCTAGCCCTGCAGCAGTTGGAATGTTGATAGTGTTTCTGTATTATTCCAGTCTAGCTCTCAGCAGTTGGAATGTTGATAGTATATCTGTATTATTCTGGTCTAGCCCTGCAGCAGTTGGAATGTTGATAGTATCTCTGTATTATTCTAGTCTAGCCCTGCAGCAGTTGGAATGTTGATAGTATCTCTGTATTATTCTAGTCTAGCCCTGCAGCAGTTGGAATGTTGATAGTATCTCTGTATTATTCCAGTCTAGCCCTGTAGAAGTTGGAATGATGATAGTGTCTCTGTATTATTCTAGTCTAGCCCTGCAGCAGTTGGAATGTTGATAGAGTTTCTGTATTATTATAGTCTAGCCCTGCAGCAGTTGGAATGTTGATAGTATCTCTGTATTATTCTAGTCTAGCCCTGCAGCAGTTGGAATGTTGATAGTATCTCTGTATTATTCTAGTCTAGCCCTGCAGCAGTTGGAATGTTGATAGTATCTCTGTATTATTCCAGTCTAGCCCTGTAGCAGTTTGAATGTTGATAGTATCTCTGTATTATTCTAGTCTAGCCCTGCAGCAGTTGGAATGTTGATAGTATCTCTGTATTATTCTAGTCTAGCCCTGCAGCAGTTGGAATGTTGATAGTATCTCTGTATTATTCTAGTCTAGCCCTGCAGCAGTTGGAATGTTGATAGTATCTCTGTATTATTCTAGTCTAGCCCTGCAGCAGTTGGAATGCTGATAGTATCTCTGTATTATTCTAGTCTAGCCCTGCAGCAGTTGGAATGTTGATAGTATCTCTGTATTATTCCAGTCTAGCCCTGCAGCAGTTGGAATGTTGATAGTATCTCTGTATTATTCCAGTCTAGCCCTGTAGAAGTTGGAATGATGATAGTATCTCTGTATTATTCTAGTCTAGCCCTGCAGCAGTTGGAATGTTGATAGTATCTCTGTATTATTCCAGTCTAGCCCTGTAGAAGTTGGAATGATGATAGTGTCTCTGTATTATTCTAGTCTAGCCCTGCAGCAGTTGGAGGATGGTCTGACTAGCAGCCCTGCGCGGGGGGTCTCTGTATTATTCTAGTCTAGCCCTGCAGCAGTTGGAATGTTGATAGTATCTCTGTATTATTCTAGTCTAGCCCTGCAGCAGTTGGAATGTTGATAGTATCTCTGTATTATTCTAGTCTAGCCCTGCAGCAGTTGGAATGTTGATAGTATCTCTGTATTATTCCAGTCTAGCCCTGTAGCAGTTTGAATGTTGATAGTATCTCTGTATTATTCTAGTCTAGCCCTGCAGCAGTTGGAATGTTGATAGTATCTCTGTATTATTCTAGTCTAGCCCTGCAGCAGTTGGAATGTTGATAGTATCTCTGTATTATTCTAGTCTAGCCCTGCAGCAGTTGGAATGTTGATAGTATCTCTGTATTATTCTAGTCTAGCCCTGCAGCAGTTGGAATGCTGATAGTATCTCTGTATTATTCTAGTCTAGCCCTGCAGCAGTTGGAATGTTGATAGTATCTCTGTATTATTCCAGTCTAGCCCTGCAGCAGTTGGAATGTTGATAGTGTCTCTGTATTATTCTGGTCTAGCCCTGCAGCAGTTGGAATGTTGATATTATCTCTGTATTATTCTAGTCTAGCCCTGCAGCAGTTGGAATGTTGATAGTATCTCTGTATTATTCTAGTCTAGCCCTGCAGCAGTTGGAATGTTGATAGTGTCTCTGTATTATTCTAGTCTAGCCCTGCAGCAGTTGGAATGTTGATAGAGTTTCTGTATTATTCTAGTCTAGCCCTGCAGCAGTTGGAATGTTGATAGTATCTCTGTATTATTCTAGTCTAGCCCTGCAGCAGTTGGAATGTTGATAGTATCTCTGTATTATTCTAGTCTAGCCCTGCAGCAGTTGGAATGTTGATAGTATCTCTGTATTATTCCAGTCTAGCCCTGTAGCAGTTTGAATGTTGATAGTATCTCTGTATTATTCTAGTCTAGCCCTGCAGCAGTTGGAATGTTGATAGTATCTCTGTATTATTCTAGTCTAGCCCTGCAGCAGTTGGAATGTTGATAGTATCTCTGTATTATTCTAGTCTAGACCTGCAGCAGTTGGAATGTTGATAGTATCTCTGTATTATTCCAGTCTAGCCCTGCAGCAGTTGGAATGTTGATAGTGTTTCTGTATTATTCCAGTCTAGCTCTGCAGCAGTTGGAATGTTGATAGTATATCTGTATTATTCTGGTCTAGCCCTGCAGCAGTTGGAATTTTGATAGTATCTCTGTATTATTCTAGTCTAGCCCTGCAGCAGTTGGAATGTTGATAGTATCTCTGTATTATTTTAGTCTAGCCCTGCAGCAGTTGGAATGTTGATAGTATCTCTGTATTATTCTAGTCTAGCCCTGCAGCAGTTGGAATGTTGATAGTATGTCTGTATTTTTCTAGTCTAGCCCTGCAGCAGTTGGAACGTTGATAGTATCTCTGTATTATTCTAGTCTAGCCCTGCAGCAGTTGGAATGTTGATAGTATCTCTGTATTATTCTAGTCTAGCCCTGCAGCAGTTGGAATGTTGATAGTATCTCTGTATTATTCCAGTCTAGCCCTGTAGAAGTTGGAATGATGATAGTATCTCTGTATTATTCTAGTCTAGCCCTGCAGCAGTTGGAATGTTGATAGTATCTCTGTATTATTCCAGTCTAGCCCTGTAGAAGTTGGAATGATGATAGTGTCTCTGTATTATTCTAGTCTAGCCCTGCAGCAGTTGGAATGTTGATAGAGTTTCTGTATTATTCTAGTCTAGCCCTGCAGCAGTTGGAATGTTGATAGTATCTCTGTATTATTCTAGTCTAGCCCTGCAGCAGTTGGAATGTTGATAGTATCTCTGTATTATTCTAGTCTAGCCCTGCAGCAGTTGGAATGTTGATAGTATCTCTGTATTATTCCAGTCTAGCCCTGTAGCAGTTTGAATGTTGATAGTATCTCTGTATTATTCTAGTCTAGCCCTGCAGCAGTTGGAATGTTGATAGTATCTCTGTATTATTCTAGTCTAGCCCTGCAGCAGTTGGAATGTTGATAGTATCTCTGTATTATTCTAGTCTAGCCCTGCAGCAGTTGGAATGTTGATAGTATCTCTGTATTATTCTAGTCTAGCCCTGCAGCAGTTGGAATGTTGATAGTATCTCTGTATTATTCTAGTCTAGCCCTGCAGCAGTTGGAATGTTGATAGTATCTCTGTATTATTCTAGTCTAGCCCTGCAGCAGTTGGAATGTTGATAGTGTCTCTGTATTATTCTGGTCTAGCCCTGCAGCAGTTGGAATGTTGATAGTATCTCTGTATTATTCTAGTATAGCCCTGCAGCAGTTGGAATGTTGATAGTATCTCTGTATTATTCTAGTCCAGCCCTGCAGCAGTTGGAATGTTGATAGTATCTCTGTATTATTCTAGTCTAGCCCTGCAGCAGTTGGAATGTTGATATTATCTCTGTATTATTCTAGTCTAGCCCTGCAGCAGTTGGAATGTTGATAGTATCTCTGTATTATTCTAGTCTAGCCCTGCAGCAGTTGGAATGTTGATAGTGTCTCTGTATTATTCTAGTCTAGCCCTGCAGCAGTTGGAATGTTGATAGAGTTTCTGTATTATTCTAGTCTAGCCCTGCAGCAGTTGGAATGTTGATAGTATCTCTGTATTATTCTAGTCTAGCCCTGCAGCAGTTGGAATGTTGATAGTATCTCTGTATTATTCTAGTCTAGCCCTGCAGCAGTTGGAATGTTGATAGTATCTCTGTATTATTCCAGTCTAGCCCTGTAGCAGTTTGAATGTTGATAGTATCTCTGTATTATTCTAGTCTAGCCCTGCAGCAGTTGGAATGTTGATAGTATCTCTGTATTATTCTAGTCTAGCCCTGCAGCAGTTGGAATGTTGATAGTATCTCTGTATTATTCTAGTCTAGCCCTGCAGCAGTTGGAATGTTGATAGTATCTCTGTATTATTCTAGTCTAGCCCTGCAGCAGTTGGAATGCTGATAGTATCTCTGTATTATTCTAGTCTAGCCCTGCAGCAGTTGGAATGTTGATAGTATCTCTGTATTATTCCAGTCTAGCCCTGCAGCAGTTGGAATGTTGATAGTATCTCTGTATTATTCCAGTCTAGCCCTGTAGAAGTTGGAATGATGATAGTATCTCTGTATTATTCTAGTCTAGCCCTGCAGCAGTTGGAATGTTGATAGTATCTCTGTATTATTCCAGTCTAGCCCTGTAGAAGTTGGAATGATGATAGTGTCTCTGTATTATTCTAGTCTAGCCCTGCAGCAGTTGGAATGTTGATAGAGTTTCTGTATTATTCTAGTCTAGCCCTGCAGCAGTTGGAATGTTGATAGTATCTCTGTATTATTCTAGTCTAGCCCTGCAGCAGTTGGAATGTTGATAGTATCTCTGTATTATTCTAGTCTAGCCCTGCAGCAGTTGGAATGTTGATAGTATCTCTGTATTATTCCAGTCTAGCCCTGTAGCAGTTTGAATGTTGATAGTATCTCTGTATTATTCTAGTCTAGCCCTGCAGCAGTTGGAATGTTGATAGTATCTCTGTATTATTCTAGTCTAGCCCTGCAGCAGTTGGAATGTTGATAGTATCTCTGTATTATTCTAGTCTAGCCCTGCAGCAGTTGGAATGTTGATAGTATCTCTGTATTATTCTAGTCTAGCCCTGCAGCAGTTGGAATGCTGATAGTATCTCTGTATTATTCTAGTCTAGCCCTGCAGCAGTTGGAATGTTGATAGTATCTCTGTATTATTCCAGTCTAGCCCTGCAGCAGTTGGAATGTTGATAGTGTCTCTGTATTATTCTGGTCTAGCCCTGCAGCAGTTGGAATGTTGATATTATCTCTGTATTATTCTAGTCTAGCCCTGCAGCAGTTGGAATGTTGATAGTATCTCTGTATTATTCTAGTCTAGCCCTGCAGCAGTTGGAATGTTGATAGTGTCTCTGTATTATTCTAGTCTAGCCCTGCAGCAGTTGGAATGTTGATAGAGTTTCTGTATTATTCTAGTCTAGCCCTGCAGCAGTTGGAATGTTGATAGTATCTCTGTATTATTCTAGTCTAGCCCTGCAGCAGTTGGAATGTTGATAGTATCTCTGTATTATTCTAGTCTAGCCCTGCAGCAGTTGGAATGTTGATAGTATCTCTGTATTATTCCAGTCTAGCCCTGTAGCAGTTTGAATGTTGATAGTATCTCTGTATTATTCTAGTCTAGCCCTGCAGCAGTTGGAATGTTGATAGTATCTCTGTATTATTCTAGTCTAGCCCTGCAGCAGTTGGAATGTTGATAGTATCTCTGTATTATTCCAGTCTAGCCCTGTAGCAGTTTGAATGTTGATAGTATCTCTGTATTATTCTAGTCTAGCCCTGCAGCAGTTGGAATGTTGATAGTATCTCTGTATTATTCTAGTCTAGCCCTGCAGCAGTTGGAATGTTGATAGTATCTCTGTATTATTCTAGTCTAGCCCTGCAGCAGTTGGAATGTTGATAGTATCTCTGTATTATTCTAGTCTAGCCCTGCAGCAGTTGGAATGTTGATAGTATCTCTGTATTATTCTAGTCTAGCCCTGCAGCAGTTGGAATGTTGATAGTATCTCTGTATTATTCTAGTCTAGCCCTGCAGCAGTTGGAATGTTGATAGTGTCTCTGTATTATTCTGGTCTAGCCCTGCAGCAGTTGGAATGTTGATAGTATCTCTGTATTATTCTAGTATAGCCCTGCAGCAGTTGGAATGTTGATAGTATCTCTGTATTATTCTAGTCCAGCCCTGCAGCAGTTGGAATGTTGATAGTATCTCTGTATTATTCTAGTCTAGCCCTGCAGCAGTTGGAATGTTGATATTATCTCTGTATTATTCTAGTCTAGCCCTGCAGCAGTTGGAATGTTGATAGTATCTCTGTATTATTCTAGTCTAGCCCTGCAGCAGTTGGAATGTTGATAGTGTCTCTGTATTATTCTAGTCTAGCCCTGCAGCAGTTGGAATGTTGATAGAGTTTCTGTATTATTCTAGTCTAGCCCTGCAGCAGTTGGAATGTTGATAGTATCTCTGTATTATTCTAGTCTAGCCCTGCAGCAGTTGGAATGTTGATAGTATCTCTGTATTATTCTAGTCTAGCCCTGCAGCAGTTGGAATGTTGATAGTATCTCTGTATTATTCCAGTCTAGCCCTGTAGCAGTTTGAATGTTGATAGTATCTCTGTATTATTCTAGTCTAGCCCTGCAGCAGTTGGAATGTTGATAGTATCTCTGTATTATTCTAGTCTAGCCCTGCAGCAGTTGGAATGTTGATAGTATCTCTGTATTATTCTAGTCTAGCCCTGCAGCAGTTGGAATGTTGATAGTATCTCTGTATTATTCTAGTCTAGCCCTGCAGCAGTTGGAATGCTGATAGTATCTCTGTATTATTCTAGTCTAGCCCTGCAGCAGTTGGAATGTTGATAGTATCTCTGTATTATTCCAGTCTAGCCCTGCAGCAGTTGGAATGTTGATAGTATCTCTGTATTATTCCAGTCTAGCCCTGTAGAAGTTGGAATGATGATAGTATCTCTGTATTATTCTAGTCTAGCCCTGCAGCAGTTGGAATGTTGATAGTATCTCTGTATTATTCCAGTCTAGCCCTGTAGAAGTTGGAATGATGATAGTGTCTCTGTATTATTCTAGTCTAGCCCTGCAGCAGTTGGAATGTTGATAGAGTTTCTGTATTATTCTAGTCTAGCCCTGCAGCAGTTGGAATGTTGATAGTATCTCTGTATTATTCTAGTCTAGCCCTGCAGCAGTTGGAATGTTGATAGTATCTCTGTATTATTCTAGTCTAGCCCTGCAGCAGTTGGAATGTTGATAGTATCTCTGTATTATTCCAGTCTAGCCCTGTAGCAGTTTGAATGTTGATAGTATCTCTGTATTATTCTAGTCTAGCCCTGCAGCAGTTGGAATGTTGATAGTATCTCTGTATTATTCTAGTCTAGCCCTGCAGCAGTTGGAATGTTGATAGTATCTCTGTATTATTCTAGTCTAGCCCTGCAGCAGTTGGAATGTTGATAGTATCTCTGTATTATTCTAGTCTAGCCCTGCAGCAGTTGGAATGCTGATAGTATCTCTGTATTATTCTAGTCTAGCCCTGCAGCAGTTGGAATGTTGATAGTATCTCTGTATTATTCCAGTCTAGCCCTGCAGCAGTTGGAATGTTGATAGTGTCTCTGTATTATTCTGGTCTAGCCCTGCAGCAGTTGGAATGTTGATATTATCTCTGTATTATTCTAGTCTAGCCCTGCAGCAGTTGGAATGTTGATAGTATCTCTGTATTATTCTAGTCTAGCCCTGCAGCAGTTGGAATGTTGATAGTGTCTCTGTATTATTCTAGTCTAGCCCTGCAGCAGTTGGAATGTTGATAGAGTTTCTGTATTATTCTAGTCTAGCCCTGCAGCAGTTGGAATGTTGATAGTATCTCTGTATTATTCTAGTCTAGCCCTGCAGCAGTTGGAATGTTGATAGTATCTCTGTATTATTCTAGTCTAGCCCTGCAGCAGTTGGAATGTTGATAGTATCTCTGTATTATTCCAGTCTAGCCCTGTAGCAGTTTGAATGTTGATAGTATCTCTGTATTATTCTAGTCTAGCCCTGCAGCAGTTGGAATGTTGATAGTATCTCTGTATTATTCTAGTCTAGCCCTGCAGCAGTTGGAATGTTGATAGTATCTCTGTATTATTCTAGTCTAGACCTGCAGCAGTTGGAATGTTGATAGTATCTCTGTATTATTCCAGTCTAGCCCTGCAGCAGTTGGAATGTTGATAGTGTTTCTGTATTATTCCAGTCTAGCTCTGCAGCAGTTGGAATGTTGATAGTATATCTGTATTATTCTGGTCTAGCCCTGCAGCAGTTGGAATTTTGATAGTATCTCTGTATTATTCTAGTCTAGCCCTGCAGCAGTTGGAATGTTGATAGTATCTCTGTATTATTTTAGTCTAGCCCTGCAGCAGTTGGAATGTTGATAGTATCTCTGTATTATTCTAGTCTAGCCCTGCAGCAGTTGGAATGTTGATAGTATGTCTGTATTTTTCTAGTCTAGCCCTGCAGCAGTTGGAACGTTGATAGTATCTCTGTATTATTCTAGTCTAGCCCTGCAGCAGTTGGAATGTTGATAGTATCTCTGTATTATTCTAGTCTAGCCCTGCAGCAGTTGGAATGTTGATAGTATCTCTGTATTATTCCAGTCTAGCCCTGTAGAAGTTGGAATGATGATAGTATCTCTGTATTATTCTAGTCTAGCCCTGCAGCAGTTGGAATGTTGATAGTATCTCTGTATTATTCCAGTCTAGCCCTGTAGAAGTTGGAATGATGATAGTGTCTCTGTATTATTCTAGTCTAGCCCTGCAGCAGTTGGAATGTTGATAGAGTTTCTGTATTATTCTAGTCTAGCCCTGCAGCAGTTGGAATGTTGATAGTATCTCTGTATTATTCTAGTCTAGCCCTGCAGCAGTTGGAATGTTGATAGTATCTCTGTATTATTCCAGTCTAGCCCTGTAGCAGTTTGAATGTTGATAGTATCTCTGTATTATTCTAGTCTAGCCCTGCAGCAGTTGGAATGTTGATAGTATCTCTGTATTATTCTAGTCTAGCCATGCAGCAGTTGGAATGTTGATAGTATCTCTGTATTATTCTAGTCTAGCCCTGCAGCAGTTGGAATGTTGATAGTATCTCTGTATTATTCTAGTCTAGCCCTGCAGCAGTTGGAATGTTGATAGTATCTCTGTATTATTCTAGTCTAGCCCTGCAGCAGTTGGAATGTTGATAGTATCTCTGTATTATTCTAGTCTAGCCCTGCAGCAGTTGGAATGTTGATAGTGTCTCTGTATTATTCTGGTCTAGCCCTGCAGCAGTTGGAATGTTGATAGTATCTCTGTATTATTCTAGTATAGCCCTGCAGCAGTTGGAATGTTGATAGTATCTCTGTATTATTCTAGTCCAGCCCTGCAGCAGTTGGAATGTTGATAGTATCTCTGTATTATTCTAGTCTAGCCCTGCAGCAGTTGGAATGTTGATATTATCTCTGTATTATTCTAGTCTAGCCCTGCAGCAGTTGGAATGTTGATAGTATCTCTGTATTATTCTAGTCTAGCCCTGCAGCAGTTGGAATGTTGATAGTGTCTCTGTATTATTCTAGTCTAGCCCTGCAGCAGTTGGAATGTTGATAGAGTTTCTGTATTATTCTAGTCTAGCCCTGCAGCAGTTGGAATGTTGATAGTATCTCTGTATTATTCTAGTCTAGCCCTGCAGCAGTTGGAATGTTGATAGTATCTCTGTATTATTCCAGTCTAGCCCTGTAGCAGTTTGAATGTTGATAGTATCTCTGTATTATTCTAGTCTAGCCCTGCAGCAGTTGGAATGTTGATAGTATCTCTGTATTATTCTAGTCTAGCCCTGCAGCAGTTGGAATGTTGATAGTATCTCTGTATTATTCTAGTCTAGCCCTGCAGCAGTTGGAATGTTGATAGTATCTCTGTATTATTCTAGTCTAGACCTGCAGCAGTTGGAATGTTGATAGTATCTCTGTATTATTCCAGTCTAGCCCTGCAGCAGTTGGAATGTTGATAGTGTTTCTGTATTATTCCAGTCTAGCTCTGCAGCAGTTGGAATGTTGATAGTATATCTGTATTATTCTGGTCTAGCCCTGCAGCAGTTGGAATGTTGATAGTATCTCTGTATTATTCTAGTCTAGCCCTGCAGCAGTTGGAATGTTGATAGTATCTCTGTATTATTCTAGTCTAGCCCTGCAGCAGTTGGAATGTTGATAGTATCTCTGTATTATTCCAGTCTAGCCCTGTAGCAGTTGGAATGTTGATAGTATCTCTGTATTATTGTAGTCTAGCCCTGCAGCAGTTGGAATGTTGATAGTATCTCTGTATTATTCTAGTCTAGCCTTGCAGCAGTTGGAATGTTGATAGTATCTCTGTATTATTCTAGTCTAGCCCTGCAGCAGTTGGAATGTTGATAGTATCTCTGTATTATTCTAGTCTAGCCCTGCAGCAGTTGGAATGTTGATAGTATCTCTGTATTATTTTAGTCTAGCCCTGCAGCAGTTGGAATGTTGATAGTATCTCTGTATTATTCCAGTCTAGCGCTGTAGCAGTTTGAATGTTGATAGTATCTCTGTATTATTCTAGTCTAGCCCTGCAGCAGTTGGAATGTTGATAGTATCTCTGTATTATTCTAGTCTAGCCCTGCAGCAGTTGGAATGTTGATAGTATCTCTGTATTATTCTAGTCTAGCCCTGCAGCAGTTGGAATGTTGATAGTATCTCTGTATTATTCTAGTCCAGCCCTGCAGCAGTTGGAATGTTGATAGTATCTCTGTATTATTCTAGTCTAGCCCTGCAGCAGTTGGAATGTTGATAGTATCTCTGTATTATTCTAGTCCAGCCCTGCAGCAGTTGGAATGTTGATAGTATCTCTGTATTATTCTAGTCTAGCCCTGCAGCAGTTGGAATGTTGATAGTATCTCTGTATTATCCCAGTCTAGCCCTGTAGCAGTTGGAATGTTGATAGTATCTCTGTATTATTCTAGTCTAGCCCTGCAGCAGTTGGAATGTTGATAGTATCTCTGTATTATTCTAGTCTAGCCCTGCAGCAGTTGGAATGTTGATAGTATCTCTGTATTATTCTAGTCTAGCCCTGCAGCAGTTGGAATGTTGATAGTATCTCTGTATTATTCTAGTCTAGCCCTGCAGCAGTTGGAATGTTGATAGTATCTCTGTATTATTCTAGTCTAGCCCTGCAGCAGTTGGAATGTCGATAGTATCTCTGTATTACTCCAGTCTAGCCCTGCAGCAGTTGGAATGTTGATAGTGTCTCTGTATTATTCCGGTCTAGCCCTGCAGCAGTTGGAATGTTGATAGTATCTCTGTATTATTCTAGTCTAGCCCTGCAGCAGTTGGAATGTTGATAGTATCTCTGTATTATTCTAGTCCAGCCCTGCAGCAGTTGGAATGTTGATAGTATCTCTGTATTATTCTAGTCTAGCCCTGCAGCAGTTGGAATGTCGATAGTATCTCTGTATTATTCCAGTCTAGCCCTGCAGCAGTTGGAATGTTGATAGTGTCTCTGTATTATTCCGGTCTAGCCCTGCAGCAGTTGGAATGTTGATAGTATCTCTGTATTATTCTAGTCTAGCCCTGCAGCAGTTGGAATGTTGATAGTATCTCTGTATTATTCTAGTCTAGCCCTGCAGCAGTTGGAATGTTGATAGTATACCTGTATTATTCCAGTCTAGCCCTGCAGCAGTTGGAATGTTGATAGTGTTTCTGTATTATTCTGGTCTAGCCCTGCAGCAGTTTGAATGTTGATAGTATCTCTGTATTATTCTAGTCTAGCCCTGCAGCAGTTGTAATGTTGATAGTATCTCTGTATTATTCTAGTCCAGCCCTGAAGCAGTTGGAATGTTGATAGTATCTCTGTATTATTCTAGTCTAGCCCTGCAGCAGTTGGAATGTTGATATAATCTCTGTATTATTCTAGTCTAGCCCTGCAGCAGTTGGAATGTTGATAGTATCTCTGTATTATTCTAGTCTAGCCCTGCAGCAGTTGGAATGTTGATAGTATCTCTGTATTATTCTAGTCTAGCCCTGCAGCAGTTGGAATGTTGATAGTATCTCTGTATTATTCTAGTCTAGCCCTGCAGCAGTTGGAATGTTGATAGTATCTCTGTATTATTCTAGTCTAGCCCTGCAGCAGTTGGAATGTTGATAGTATCTCTGTATTATTCCAGTCTAGCCCTGCAGCAGTTGGAATGTTGATAGTGTTTCTGTATTATTCCATTCTAGCTCTGCAGCAGTTGGAATGTTGATAGTATATCTGTATTATTCTGGTCTAGCCCTGCAGCAGTTGGAATGTTGATAGTATCTCTGTATTATTCTAGTCTAGCCCTGCAGCAGTTGGAATGTTGATAGTATCTCTGTATTATTCTAGTCTAGCCCTGCAGCAGTTGGAATGATGATAGTATCTCTGTATTATTCCAGTCTAGCCCTGTAGCAGTTGGAATGTTGATAGTATCTCTGTATTATTCTAGTCTAGCCCTGCAGCAGTTGGAATGTTGATAGTATCTCTGTATTATTCTAGTCTAGCCCTGCAGCAGTTGGAATGTTGATAGTATCTCTGTATTATTCTAGTCTAGCCCTGCAGCAGTTGGAATGTTGATAGTATCTCTGTATTATTCTAGTCTAGCCCTGCAGCAGTTGGAATGTTGATAGTATCTCTGTATTATTTTAGTCTAGCCCTGCAGCAGTTGGAATGTTGATAGTATCTCTGTATTATTCTAGTCTAGCCCTGCAGCAGTTGGAATGTTGATAGTATGTCTGTATTATTCTAGTCTAGCCCTGCAGCAGTTGGAACGTTGATAGTATCTCTGTATTATTCTAGTCTAGCCCTGCAGCAGTTGGAATGTTGATAGTGTCTCTGTATTTTTATAGGCTAGCCCTGCAGCAGTTGGAATGTTGATAGTATCTCTGTATTTTTCTAGTCTAGCCCTGCAGCCGTTGGAATGTTGATAGAGTTTCTGTATTATTCTAGTCTAGCCCTGCAGCAGTTGGAATGTTGATAGAGTTTCTGTATTATTCTAGTCTAGCCCTGCAGCAGTTGGAATGTTGATAGTATCTCTGTATTATTTTAGTCTAGCCCTGCAGCAGTTGGAATGTTGATAGTATCTCTGTATTATTCTAGTCTAGCCCTGCAGCAGTTGGAATGTTGATATTATCTCTGTATTATTCTAGTCTAGCCCTGCAGCAGTTGGAATGTTGATAGTATCTCTGTATTATTCTAGTCTAGCCCTGCAGCAGTTGGAATGTTGATAGTATCTCTGTATTATTCCAGTCTAGCCCTGTAGAAGTTGGAATGTTGATAGTGTCTCTGTATTATTCTAGTCTAGCCCTGCAGCAGTTGGAATGTTGATAGAGTTTCTGTATTATTCTAGTCTAGCCCTGCAGCAGTTGGAATGTTGATAGTGTTTCTGTATTATTCCATTCTAGCTCTGCAGCAGTTGGAATGTTGATAGTATATCTGTATTATTCTGGTCTAGCCCTGCAGCAGTTGGAATGTTGATAGTATCTCTGTATTATTCTAGTCTAGCCCTGCAGCAGTTGGAATGTTGATAGTATCTCTGTATTATTCTAGTCTAGCCCTGCAGCAGTTGGAATGATGATAGTATCTCTGTATTATTCCAGTCTAGCCCTGTAGCAGTTGGAATGTTGATAGTATCTCTGTATTATTCTAGTCTAGCCCTGCAGCAGTTGGAATGTTGATAGTATCTCTGTATTATTCTAGTCTAGCCCTGCAGCAGTTGGAATGTTGATAGTATCTCTGTATTATTCTAGTCTAGCCCTGCAGCAGTTGGAATGTTGATAGTATCTCTGTATTATTCTAGTCTAGCCCTGCAGCAGTTGGAATGTTGATAGTATCTCTGTATTATTCTAGTCTAGCCCTGCAGCAGTTGGAATGTTGATAGTATCTCTGTATTATTTTAGTCTAGCCCTGCAGCAGTTGGAATGTTGATAGTATCTCTGTATTATTCTAGTCTAGCCCTGCAGCAGTTGGAATGTTGATAGTATGTCTGTATTATTCTAGTCTAGCCCTGCAGCAGTTGGAACGTTGATAGTATCTCTGTATTATTCTAGTCTAGCCCTGCAGCAGTTGGAATGTTGATAGTGTCTCTGTATTTTTATAGGCTAGCCCTGCAGCAGTTGGAATGTTGATAGTATCTCTGTATTTTTCTAGTCTAGCCCTGCAGCCGTTGGAATGTTGATAGAGTTTCTGTATTATTCTAGTCTAGCCCTGCAGCAGTTGGAATGTTGATAGAGTTTCTGTATTATTCTAGTCTAGCCCTGCAGCAGTTGGAATGTTGATAGTATCTCTGTATTATTTTAGTCTAGCCCTGCAGCAGTTGGAATGTTGATAGTATCTCTGTATTATTCTAGTCTAGCCCTGCAGCAGTTGGAATGTTGATATTATCTCTGTATTATTCTAGTCTAGCCCTGCAGCAGTTGGAATGTTGATAGTATCTCTGTATTATTCTAGTCTAGCCCTGCAGCAGTTGGAATGTTGATAGTATCTCTGTATTATTCCAGTCTAGCCCTGTAGAAGTTGGAATGTTGATAGTGTCTCTGTATTATTCTAGTCTAGCCCTGCAGCAGTTGGAATGTTGATAGAGTTTCTGTATTATTCTAGTCTAGCCCTGCAGCAGTTGGAATGTTGATAGTGTTTCTGTATTATTCCATTCTAGCTCTGCAGCAGTTGGAATGTTGATAGTATATCTGTATTATTCTGGTCTAGCCCTGCAGCAGTTGGAATGTTGATAGTATCTCTGTATTATTCTAGTCTAGCCCTGCAGCAGTTGGAATGTTGATAGTATCTCTGTATTATTCTAGTCTAGCCCTGCAGCAGTTGGAATGATGATAGTATCTCTGTATTATTCCAGTCTAGCCCTGTAGCAGTTGGAATGTTGATAGTATCTCTGTATTATTCTAGTCTAGCCCTGCAGCAGTTGGAATGTTGATAGTATCTCTGTATTATTCTAGTCTAGCCCTGCAGCAGTTGGAATGTTGATAGTATCTCTGTATTATTCTAGTCTAGCCCTGCAGCAGTTGGAATGTTGATAGTATCTCTGTATTATTCTAGTCTAGCCCTGCAGCAGTTGGAATGTTGATAGTATCTCTGTATTATTTTAGTCTAGCCCTGCAGCAGTTGGAATGTTGATAGTATCTCTGTATTATTCTAGTCTAGCCCTGCAGCAGTTGGAATGTTGATAGTATGTCTGTATTATTCTAGTCTAGCCCTGCAGCAGTTGGAACGTTGATAGTATCTCTGTATTATTCTAGTCTAGCCCTGCAGCAGTTGGAATGTTGATAGTGTCTCTGTATTTTTATAGGCTAGCCCTGCAGCAGTTGGAATGTTGATAGTATCTCTGTATTTTTCTAGTCTAGCCCTGCAGCCGTTGGAATGTTGATAGAGTTTCTGTATTATTCTAGTCTAGCCCTGCAGCAGTTGGAATGTTGATAGAGTTTCTGTATTATTCTAGTCTAGCCCTGCAGCAGTTGGAATGTTGATAGTATCTCTGTATTATTTTAGTCTAGCCCTGCAGCAGTTGGAATGTTGATAGTATCTCTGTATTATTCTAGTCTAGCCCTGCAGCAGTTGGAATGTTGATATTATCTCTGTATTATTCTAGTCTAGCCCTGCAGCAGTTGGAATGTTGATAGTATCTCTGTATTATTCTAGTCTAGCCCTGCAGCAGTTGGAATGTTGATAGTATCTCTGTATTATTCCAGTCTAGCCCTGTAGAAGTTGGAATGTTGATAGTGTCTCTGTATTATTCTAGTCTAGCCCTGCAGCAGTTGGAATGTTGATAGAGTTTCTGTATTATTCTAGTCTAGCCCTGCAGCAGTTGGAATGTTGATAGTATCTCTGTATTATTCTAGTCTAGGCCTGCAGCAGTTGGAATGTTGATAGTATCTCTGTATTATTCTAGTCTAGCCCTGCAGCAGTTGGAATGTTGATAGTATCTCTGTATTATTCCAGTCTAGCCCTGTAGCAGTTGGAATGTTGATAGTATCTCTGTATTATTCTAGTCTAGCCCTGCAGTAGTTGGAATGTTGATAGTATCTCTGTATTATTCTAGTCTAGCCCTGCAGCAGTTGGAATGTTGATAGTATCTCTGTATTATTCTAGTCTAGCCCTGCAGCAGTTGGAATGTTGATAGTATCTCTGTATTATTCTAGTCTAGCCCTGCAGCAGTTGGAATGTTGATAGTATCTCTGTATTATTTTAGTCTAGCCCTGCAGCAGTTGGAATGTTGATAGTATCTCTGTATTATTCTAGTCTAGCCCTGCAGCAGTTGGAATGTTGATAGTATGTCTGTATTATTCTAGTCTAGCCCTGCAGCAGTTGGAACGTTGATAGTATCTCTGTATTATTCTAGTCTAGCCCTGCAGCAGTTGGAATGTTGATAGTGTCTCTGTATTTTTATAGGCTAGCCCTGCAGCAGTTGGAATGTTGATAGTATCTCTGTATTTTTCTAGTCTAGCCCTGCAGCCGTTGGAATGTTGATAGAGTTTCTGTATTATTCTAGTCTAGCCCTGCAGCAGTTGGAATGTTGATAGAGTTTCTGTATTATTCTAGTCTAGCCCTGCAGCAGTTGGAATGTTGATAGTATCTCTGTATTATTTTAGTCTAGCCCTGCAGCAGTTGGAATGTTGATAGTATCTCTGTATTATTCTAGTCTAGCCCTGCAGCAGTTGGAATGTTGATATTATCTCTGTATTATTCTAGTCTAGCCCTGCAGCAGTTGGAATGTTGATAGTATCTCTGTATTATTCTAGTCTAGCCCTGCAGCAGTTGGAATGTTGATAGTATCTCTGTATTATTCCAGTCTAGCCCTGTAGAAGTTGGAATGTTGATAGTGTCTCTGTATTATTCTAGTCTAGCCCTGCAGCAGTTGGAATGTTGATAGAGTTTCTGTATTATTCTAGTCTAGCCCTGCAGCAGTTGGAATGTTGATAGTATCTCTGTATTATTCTAGTCTAGGCCTGCAGCAGTTGGAATGTTGATAGTATCTCTGTATTATTCTAGTCTAGCCCTGCAGCAGTTGGAATGTTGATAGTATCTCTGTATTATTCCAGTCTAGCCCTGTAGCAGTTGGAATGTTGATAGTATCTCTGTATTATTCTAGTCTAGCCCTGCAGTAGTTGGAATGTTGATAGTATCTCTGTATTATTCTAGTCTAGCCCTGCAGCAGTTGGAATGTTGATAGTATCTCTGTATTATTCTAGTCTAGCCCTGCAGCAGTTGGACTGTTGATAGTATCTCTGTATTATTCTAGTCTAGCCCTGCAGCAGTTGGAATGTTGATAGTATCTCTGTATTATTCCAGTCTAGCCCTGTAGCAGTTGGAATGTTGATAGTATCTCTGTATTATTCTAGTCTAGCCCTGCAGCAGTTGGAATGTTGATAGTATCTCTGTATTATTCTAGTCTAGCCCTGCAGCAGTTGGAATGTTGATAGTATCTCTGTATTATTCTAGTCTAGCCCTGCAGCAGTTGGAATGTTGATAGTATCTCTGTATTATTCTAGTCTAGCCCTGCAGCAGTTGGAATGTTGATAGTATCTCTGTATTATTCTAGTCTAGCCCTGCAGCAGTTGGAATGTTGATAGTATCTCTGTATTATTCCAGTCTAGCCCTGCAGCAGTTGGAATGTTGATAGTGTCTCTGTATTATTCTGGTCTAGCCCTGCAGCAGTTGGAATGTTGATAGTATCTCTGTATTATTCTAGTCTAGCCCTGCAGCAGTTGGAATGTTGATAGTATCTCTGTATTATTCTAGTCCAGCCCTGCAGCAGTTGGAATGTTGATAGTATCTCTGTATTATTCTAGTCTTGCCCTGCAGCAGTTGGAATGTTGATATTATCTCTGTATTATTCTAGTCTAGCCCTGCAGCAGTTGGAATGTTGATAGTGTTTCTGTATTATTCTAGTCTAGCCCTGCAACAGTTGGAATGTTGATAGTATTTCTGTATTATTCTAGTCTAGCCCTGCAGCAGTTGGAATGTTGATAGTATCTCTGTATTATTCTAGTCTAGCCCTGCAGCAGTTGGAATGTTGATAGTGTTTCTGTATTATTCTAGTCTAGCCCTGCAGCAGTTGGAATGTTGATAGTATCTCTGTATTCTTCTGGTCAAGCCCTGCAGCAGTTGGAATGTTGATGGTATCTCTGTATTATTCTAGTCTAGCCCTGCAGCAGTTGGAATGTTGATAGTATCTCTGTATTATTCTAGTCTAGCCCTGCAGCAGTTGGAATGTTGATAGTATATCTGTATTATTCTAGTCTAGCCCTGCAGCAGTTGGAATGTTGATAGTATATCTGTATTATTCTAGTCTAGCCCTGCAGCAGTTGGAATGTTGATAGTATCTCTGTATTATTCTAGTCTAGCCCTGCAGCAGTTGGAATGTTGATAGTATCTCTGTATTATTCTAGTCTAGCCCTGCAGCAGTTGGAATGTTGATAGTATCTCTGTATTATTCTAGTCTAGCCCTGCAGCAGTTGGAATGTTGATAGTATCTCTGTATTATTCCAGTCTAGCCCTGCAGCAGTTGGAATGTTGATAGTGTTTCTGTATTATTCTAGTCTAGCTCTGCAGCAGTTGGAATGTTGATAGTATCTCTGTATTATTCTAGTCTAGCCCTGCAACAGTTGGAATGTTGATAGTGTCTCTGTATTATTCTAGTCTAGCCCTGCAGCAGTTGGAATGTTGATAGTATATCTGTATTATTCTGGTCTAGCCCTGCAGCAGTTTGAATGTTGATAGTATCTCTGTATTATTCTAGTCTAGCCCTGCAGCAGTTGGAATGTTGATAGTATCTCTGTATTATTCTAGTCTAGCCCTGCAGCAGTTGGAATGTTGATAGTATCTCTGTATTATTCTAGTCTAGCCCTGCAGCAGTTGGAATGTTGATAGTATCTCTGTATTATTCCAGTCTAGCCCTGTAGAAGTTGGAATGTTGATAGTGTCTCTGTATTATTCTAGTCTAGCCCTGCAGTAGTTGGAATGTTGATAGAGTTTCTGTATTATTCTAGTCTAGCCCTGCAGCAGTTGGAATGTTGATAGTATCTCTGTATTATTCTAGTCTAGCCCTGCAGCAGTTGGAATGTTGATAGTATCTCTGTATTATTCTAGTCCAGCCCTGCAGCAGTTGGAATGTTGATAGTATCTCTGTATTATTCTAGTCTAGCCCTGCAGCAGTTGGAATGTTGATAGTATCTCTGTATTATCCCAGTCTAGCCCTGTAGCAGTTGGAATGTTGATAGTATCTCTGTATTATTCTAGTCTAGCCCTGCAGCAGTTGGAATGTTGATAGTATCTCTGTATTATTCTAGTCTAGCCCTGCAGCAGTTGGAATGTTGATAGTATCTCTGTATTATTCTAGTCTAGCCCTGCAGCAGTTGGAATGTCGATAGTATCTCTGTATTATTCCAGTCTAGCCCTGCAGCAGTTGGAATGTTGATAGTGTCTCTGTATTATTCCGGTCTAGCCCTGCAGCAGTTGGAATGTTGATAGTATCTCTGTATTATTCTAGTCTAGCCCTGCAGCAGTTGGAATGTTGATAGTATCTCTGTATTATTCTAGTCCAGCCCTGCAGCAGTTGGAATGTTGATAGTATCTCTGTATTATTCTAGTCTAGCCCTGCAGCAGTTGGAATGTTGATATTATCTCTGTATTAATCTAGTCTAGCCCTACAGCAGTTGGAATGTTGATAGTGTTTCTGTATTATTCTAGTCTAGCCCTGCAACAGTTGGAATGTTGATAGTATCTCTGTATTATTCTAGTCCAGCCCTGCAGCAGTTGGAATGTTGATAGTATCTCTGTATTATTTGAGTCTAGCCCTGCAGCAGTTGGAATGTTGATAGTATCTCTGTATTATTCTAGTCTAGCCCTGCAGCAGTTGGAATGTTGATAGTATGTCTGTATTATTCTAGTCTAGCCCTGCAGCAGTTGGAACGTTGATAGTATCTCTGTATTATTCTAGTCTAGCCCTGCAGCAGTTGGAATGTTGATAGTGTCTCTGTATTTTTATAGGCTAGCCCTGCAGCAGTTGGAATGTTGATAGTATCTCTGTATTTTTCTAGTCTAGCCCTGCAGCAGTTGGAATGTTGATAGAGTTTCTGTATTATTCTAGTCTAGCCCTGCAGCAGTTGGAATGTTGATAGAGTTTCTGTATTATTCTAGTCTAGCCCTGCAGCAGTTGGAATGTTGATAGTATCTCTGTATTATTTTAGTCTATCCCTGCAGCAGTTGGAATGTTGATAGTATCTCTGTATTATTCTAGTCTAGCCCTGCAGCAGTTGGAATGTTGATAGTATCTCTGTATTATTCCAGTCTAGCCCTGTAGCAGTTGGAATGTTGATAGTATCTCTGTATTATTCTAGTCTAGCCCTGCAGTAGTTGGAATGTTGATAGTATCTCTGTATTATTCTACTCTAGCCCTGCAGCAGTTGGAATGTTGATAGTATCTCTGTATTATTCTAGTCTAGCCCTGCAGCAGTTGGAATGTTGATAGTATCTCTGTATTATTCTAGTCTAGCACTGCAGCAGTTGGAATGTTGATAGTATCTCTGTATTATTCCAGTCTAGCCCTGTAGCAGTTGGAATGTTGATAGTATCTCTGTATTATTCTAGTCTAGCCCTGCAGCAGTTGGAATGTTGATAGTATCTCTGTATTATTCTAGTCTAGCCCTGCAGCAGTTGGAATGTTGATAGTATCTCTGTATTATTCTAGTCTAGCCCTGCAGCAGTTGGAATGTTGATAGTATCTCTGTATTATTCTAGTCTAGCCCTGCAGCAGTTGGAATGTTGATAGTATCTCTGTATTATTCTAGTCTAGCCCTGCAGCAGTTGGAATGTTGATAGTATCTCTGTATTATTCCAGTCTAGCCCTGCAGCAGTTGGAATGTTGATAGTGTCTCTGTATTATTCTGGTCTAGCCCTGCAGCAGTTGGAATGTTGATAGTATCTCTGTATTATTCTAGTCTAGCCCTGCAGCAGTTGGAATGTTGATAGTATCTCTGTATTATTCTAGTCCAGCCCTGCAGCAGTTGGAATGTTGATAGTATCTCTGTATTATTCTAGTCTTGCCCTGCAGCAGTTGGAATGTTGATATTATCTCTGTATTATTCTAGTCTAGCCCTGCAGCAGTTGGAATGTTGATAGTGTTTCTGTATTATTCTAGTCTAGCCCTGCAACAGTTGGAATGTTGATAGTATTTCTGTATTATTCTAGTCTAGCCCTGCAGCAGTTGGAATGTTGATAGTATCTCTGTATTATTCTAGTCTAGCCCTGCAGCAGTTGGAATGTTGATAGTGTTTCTGTATTATTCTAGTCTAGCCCTGCAGCAGTTGGATTGTTGATAGTATCTCTGTATTCTTCTGGTCAAGCCCTGCAGCAGTTGGAATGTTGATGGTATCTCTGTATTATTCTAGTCTAGCCCTGCAGCAGTTGGAATGTTGATAGTATCTCTGTATTATTCTAGTCTAGCCCTGCAGCAGTTGGAATGTTGATAGTATATCTGTATTATTCTAGTCTAGCCCTGCAGCAGTTGGAATGTTGATAGTATATCTGTATTATTCTAGTCTAGCCCTGCAGCAGTTGGAATGTTGATAGTATCTCTGTATTATTCTAGTCTAGCCCTGCAGCAGTTGGAATGTTGATAGTATCTCTGTATTATTCCAGTCTAGCCCTGCAGCAGTTGGAATGTTGATAGTATCTCTGTATTATTCCAGTCTAGCCCTGCAGCAGTTGGAATGTTGATAGTGTTTCTGTATTATTCTAGTCTAGCTCTGCAGCAGTTGGAATGTTGATAGTATCTCTGTATTATTCTAGTCTAGCCCTGCAACAGTTGGAATGTTGATAGTGTCTCTGTATTATTCTAGTCTAGCCCTGCAGCAGTTGGAATGTTGATAGTATATCTGTATTATTCTGGTCTAGCCCTGCAGCAGTTTGAATGTTGATAGTATCTCTGTATTATTCTAGTCTAGCCCTGCAGCAGTTGGAATGTTGATAGTATCTCTGTATTATTCTAGTCTAGCCCTGCAGCAGTTGGAATGTTGATAGTATCTCTGTATTATTCTAGTCTAGCCCTGCAGCAGTTGGAATGTTGATAGTATCTCTGTATTATTCCAGTCTAGCCCTGTAGAAGTTGGAATGTTGATAGTGTCTCTGTATTATTCTAGTCTAGCCCTGCAGTAGTTGGAATGTTGATAGAGTTTCTGTATTATTCTAGTCTAGCCCTGCAGCAGTTGGAATGTTGATAGTATCTCTGTATTATTCTAGTCTAGCCCTGCAGCAGTTGGAATGTTGATAGTATCTCTGTATTATTCTAGTCCAGCCCTGCAGCAGTTGGAATGTTGATAGTATCTCTGTATTATTCTAGTCTAGCCCTGCAGCAGTTGGAATGTTGATAGTATCTCTGTATTATCCCAGTCTAGCCCTGTAGCAGTTGGAATGTTGATAGTATCTCTGTATTATTCTAGTCTAGCCCTGCAGCAGTTGGAATGTTGATAGTATCTCTGTATTATTCTAGTCTAGCCCTGCAGCAGTTGGAATGTTGATAGTATCTCTGTATTATTCTAGTCTAGCCCTGCAGCAGTTGGAATGTTGATAGTATCTCTGTATTATTCTAGTCTAGCCCTGCAGCAGTTGGAATGTTGATAGTATCTCTGTATTATTCTAGTCTAGCGCTGCAGCAGTTGGAATGTCGATAGTATCTCTGTATTATTCCAGTCTAGCCCTGCAGCAGTTGGAATGTTGATAGTGTCTCTGTATTATTCCGGTCTAGCCCTGCAGCAGTTGGAATGTTGATAGTATCTCTGTATTATTCTAGTCTAGCCCTGCAGCAGTTGGAATGTTGATAGTATCTCTGTATTATTCTAGTCCAGCCCTGCAGCAGTTGGAATGTTGATAGTATCTCTGTATTATTCTAGTCTAGCCCTGCAGCAGTTGGAATGTTGATATTATCTCTGTATTATTCTAGTCTAGCCCTACAGCAGTTGGAATGTTGATAGTGTTTCTGTATTATTCTAGTCTAGCCCTGCAACAGTTGGAATGTTGATAGTATCTCTGTATTATTCTAGTCCAGCCCTGCAGCAGTTGGAATGTTGATAGTATCTCTGTATTATTCTAGTCTAGCCCTGCAGCAGTTGGAATGTTGATAGTGTCTCTGTATTATTCTAGTCTAGCCCTGCAGCAGTTGGAATGTTGATAGTATCTCTGTATTCTTCTGGTCAAGCCCTGCAGCAGTTGGAATGTTGATGGTATCTCTGTATTATTCTAGTCTAGCCCTGCAGCAGTTGGAATGTTGATAGTATCTCTGTATTATTCTAGTCTAGCCCTGCAGCAGTTGGAATGTTGATAGTATCTCTGTATTATTCTAGTCTAGCCCTGCAGCAGTTGGAATGTTGATAGTATCTCTGTATTATTCTAGTCTAGCCCTGCAGCAGTTGGAATGTTGATAGTATCTCTGTATTATTCTAGTCTAGCCCTGCAGCAGTTGGAATGTTGATAGTATCTCTGTATTATTCCAGTCTAGCCCTGCAGCAGTTGGAATGTTGATAGTGTCTCTGTATTATTCTGGTCTAGCCCTGCAGCAGTTGGAATGTTGATAGTATCTCTGTATTATTCTAGTCTAGCCCTGCAGCAGTTGGAATGTTGATAGTATCTCTGTATTATTCTAGTCCAGCCCTGCAGCAGTTGGAATGTTGATAGTATCTCTGTATTATTCTAGTCTAGCCCTGCAGCAGTTGGAATGTTGATATTATCTCTGTATTATTCTAGTCTAGCCCTGCAGCCGTTGGAATGTTGATAGTGTTTCTGTATTATTCTAGTCTAGCCCTGCAACAGTTGGAATGTTGATAGTATCTCTGTATTATTCTAGTCTAGCCCTGCAGCAGTTGGAATGTTGATAGTATCTCTGTATTATTCTAGTCTAGCCCTGCAGCAGTTGGAATGTTGATAGTGTCTCTGTATTATTCTAGTCTAGCCCTGCAGCAGTTGGATTGTTGATAGTATCTCTGTATTCTTCTGGTCAAGCCCTGCAGCAGTTGGAATGTTGATGGTATCTCTGTATTATTCTAGTCTAGCCCTGCAGCAGTTGGAATGTTGATAGTATCTCTGTATTATTCTAGTCTAGCCCTGCAGCAGTTGGAATGTTGATAGTATCTCTGTATTATTCTAGTCTAGCCCTGCAGCAGTTGGAATGTTGATAGTATCTCTGTATTATTCTAGTCTAGCCCTGCAGCAGTTGGAATGTTGATAGTATCTCTGTATTATTCTAGTCTAGCCCTGCAGCAGTTGGAATGTTGATAGTATCTCTGTATTATTCTAGTCTAGCCCTGCAGCAGTTGGAATGTTGATAGTATCTCTGTATTATTGTAGTCTAGCCCTGCAGCAGTTGGAATGTTGATAGTATCTCTGTATTATTCTAGTCTAGCCCTGCAGCAGTTGGAATGTTGATAGTATCTCTGTATTATTCCAGTCTAGCCCTGCAGCAGTTGGAATGTTGATAGTGTTTCTGTATTATTCTAGTCTAGCTCTGCAGCAGTTGGAATGTTGAAAGTATCTCTGTATTATTCTAGTCTAGCCCTGCAACAGTTGGAATGTTGATAGTGTCTCTGTATTATTCTAGTCTAGCCCTGCAGCAGTTGGAATGTTGATAGTATATCTGTATTATTCTGGTCTAGCCCTGCAGCAGTTGGAATGTTGATAGTATCTCTGTATTATTCTAGTCTAGCCCTGCAGCAGTTGGAATGTTGATAGTGTTTCTGTATTATTCTAGTCTAGCCCTGCAACAGTTGGAATGTTGATAGTATCTCTGTATTATTCTAGTCTAGCCCTGCAGCAGTTGGAATGTTGATAGTATCTCTGTATTATTCCAGTCTAGCCCTGCAGCAGTTGGAATGTTGATAGTGTCTCTGTATTATTCTAGTCTAGCCCTGCAGCAGTTGGAATGTTGATAGTATCTCTGTATTATTCTGGTCTAGCCCTGCTGCAGTTGGAATGATGATGGTATCTCTGTATTATTCTAGTCTAGCCCTGCAGCAGTTGGAATGTTGATAGTATCTCTGTATTATTCTAGTCTAGCCCTGCAGCAGTTGGAATGTTGATTGTATCTCTGTATTATTCTAGTCTAGCCCTGCAGCAGTTGGAATGTTGATAGTATCTCTGTATTATTCCAGTCTAGCCCTGCAGCAGTTGGAATGTTGATAGTGTTTCTGTATTATTCTGGTCTAGCCCTGCAGCAGTTTGAATGTTGATAGTATCTCTGTATTATTCTAGTCTAGCCCCGCAGCAGTTGTAATGTTGATAGTATCTCTGTATTATTCTAGTCCAGCCCTGCAGCAGTTGGAATGTTGATAGTATCTCTGTATGATTCTAGTCTAGCCCTGCAGCAGTTGGAATGTTGATAGTATCTCTGTATTATTCTAGTCTAGCCCTGCAGCAGTTGGAATGTTGATAGTATCAATGTATTATTCTAGTCTAGCCCTGCAGCAGTTGGAATGTTGATAGTATCTCTGTATTATTCTAGTCTAGCCCTGCAGCAGTTGGAATGTTGATAGTATCTCTGTATTATTCTAGTCTAGCCCTGCAGCAGTTGGAATGTTGATAGTATCTCTGTATTATTCTAGTCTAGCCCTGCAGCAGTTGGAATGTTGATAGTATCTCTGTATTATTCTAGTCTAGCCCTGCAGCAGTTGGAATGTTGATAGTATCTCTGTATTATTCTAGTCTAGCCCTGCAGCAGTTGGAATGTTGATAGTATCTCTGTATTATTCCAGTCTAGCCCTGCAGCAGTTGGAATGTTGATAGTGTCTCTGTATTATTCTAGTCTAGCCCTGCAGCAGTTGGAATGTTGATAGTATGTCTGTATTATTCTAGTCTAGCCCTGCAGCAGTTGGAATGTTGATAGTATCTCTGTATTATTCTAGTCCAGCCCTGCAGCAGTTGGAATGTTGATAGTATCTCTGTATTATTCTAGTCTAGCCCTGCAGCAGTTGGAATGTTGATAGTATCTCTGTATTATTCTAGTCTAGCCCTGCGGCAGTTGGAATGTTGATAGTATCTCTGTATTATTCTAGTCTAGCCCTGCAGCAGTTGGAATGTTGATAGTATCTCTGTATTATTCTAGTCTAGCCCTGCAGCAGTTGGAATGTTGATAGTATCTCTGTATTATTCTAGTCTAGCCCTGCAGCAGTTGGAATGTTGATAGTGTCTCTGTATTATTCTAGTCTAGCCCTGCAGCAGTTGGAATGTTGATAGTATATCTGTATTTTTCTGGTCTAGCCCTGCAGCAGTTGGAATGTTGATAGTATCTCTGTATTATTCTAGTCTAGCCCTGCAGCAGTTGGAATGTTGATAGTGTCTTTGTATTATTCTAGTCTAGCCCTGCAGCAGTTGGAATGTTGATAGTATCTCTGTATTATTCTAGTCTAGCCTTGCAGCAGGTGGAATGTTGATAGTATCTCTGTATTATTCTAGTCTAGCCCTGCAGCAGTTGGAATGTTGATAGTATATCTGTATTATTCTCGTCTAGCCCTGCAGCAGTTGGAATGTTGATAGTATCTCTGTACTATTCTAGTCTAGCCCTGCAGCAGTTGGAATGTTGATAGTATCTCTGTATTATTCTAATCTAGCCCTGCAGCAGTTGGAATGTTGATAGTATCTCTGTATTATTCCAGTCTAGCCCTGTAGCAGTTGGAATGTTGATAGTATCTCTGTATTATTCTAGTCTAGCCCTGCAGCAGTTGGAATGTTGATAGTATCTCTGTATTATTCTAGTCTAGCCCTGCAGCAGTTGGAATGTTGATAGTATCTCTGTATTATTCTAGTCTAGCCCTGCAGCAGTTGGAATGTTGATAGTATCTCTGTATTATTCTAGTCTAGCCCTGCAGCAGTTGGAATGTTGATAGTATCTCTGTATTATTCCAGTCTAGCCCTGCAGCAGTTGGAATGTTGATAGTGTCTCTGTATTATTCTAGTCTAGCCCTGCAGCAGTTGGAATGTTGATAGTATGTCTGTATTATTCTAGTCTAGCCCTGCAGCAGTTGGAATGTTGATAGTATCTCTGTATTATTCTAGTCCAGCCCTGCAGCAGTTGGAATGTTGATAGTATCTCTGTATTATTCTAGTCTAGCCCTGCGGCAGTTGGAATGTTGATAGTATCTCTGTATTATTCTAGTCTAGCCCTGCGGCAGTTGGAATGTTGATAGTATCTCTGTATTATTCTAGTCTAGCCCTGCAGCAGTTGGAATGTTGATAGTATCTCTGTATTATTCTAGTCTAGCCCTGCAGCAGTTGGAATGTTGATAGTATCTCTGTATTATTCTAGTCTAGCCCTGCAGCAGTTGGAATGTTGATAGTGTCTCTGTATTATTCTAGTCTAGCCCTGCAGCAGTTGGAATGTTGATAGTATATCTGTATTTTTCTGGTCTAGCCCTGCAGCAGTTGGAATGTTGATAGTATCTCTGTATTATTCTAGTCTAGCCCTGCAGCAGTTGGAATGTTGATAGTGTCTTTGTATTATTCTAGTCTAGCCCTGCAGCAGTTGGAATGTTGATAGTATCTCTGTATTATTCTAGTCTAGCCTTGCAGCAGGTGGAATGTTGATAGTATCTCTGTATTATTCTAGTCTAGCCCTGCAGCAGTTGGAATGTTGATAGTATATCTGTATTATTCTCGTCTAGCCCTGCAGCAGTTGGAATGTTGATAGTATCTCTGTACTATTCTAGTCTAGCCCTGCAGCAGTTGGAATGTTGATAGTATCTCTGTATTATTCTAATCTAGCCCTGCAGCAGTTGGAATGTTGATAGTATCTCTGTATTATTCCAGTCTAGCCCTGTAGCAGTTGGAATGTTGATAGTATCTCTGTATTATTCTAGTCTAGCCCTGCAGCAGTTGGAATGTTGATAGTATCTCTGTATTATTCTAGTCTAGCCCTGCAGCAGTTGGAATGTTGATAGTATCTCTGTATTATTCTAGTCTAGCCCTGCAGCAGTTGGAATGTTGATAGTATCTCTGTATTATTCTAGTCTAGCCCTGCAGCAGTTGGAATGTTGATAGTATCTCTGTATTATTCTAGTCTAGCCCTGCAGCAGTTGGAATGTTGATAGTATCTCTGTATTATTCTAGTCTAGCCCTGCAGCAGTTGGAATGTTTTTAGTATCTCTGTATTATTGTAGTCTAGCCCTGCAGCAGTTGGAATGTTGATAGTATCTCTGTATTATTCTAGTCTAGCCCTGCAGCAGTTGGAATGTTGATAGTTTCTCTGTATTATTCTAGTCTAGCCCTGCAGCAGTTGGAATGTTGATAGTATCTCTGTATTATTCTAGTCTAGCCCTGCAGCAGTTGGAATGTTGATAGTATCTCTGTATTATTCTAGTCTAGCCCTGCAGCAGTTGGAATGTTTTTACTATCTCTGTATTATTGTAGTCTAGCCCTGCAGCAGTTGGAATGTTGATAGTTTCTCTGTATTATTCTAGTCTAGCCCTGCAGCAGTTGGAATGTTGATAGTTTCTCTGTATTATTCTAGTCTAGCCCTGCAGCAGTTGGAATGTTGATAGTATCTCTGTATTATTCTAGTCTAGCCCTGCAGCAGTTGGAATGTTGATAGTATCTCTGTATTATTGTAGTCTAGCCCTGCAGCAGTTGGAATGTTAATAGTATCTTTGTATTATTCTAGTCTAGCCCTGCAGCAGTTGGAATGTTGATAGTATCTCTGTATTATTCCAGTCTAGCCCTGTAGCAGTTGGAATGTTGATAGTATCTCTGTATTATTCTAGTCTAGCCCTGCAGCAGTTGGAATGTTGATAGTATCTCTGTATTATTCTAGTCTAGCCCTGCAGCAGTTGGAATGTTGATAGTATCTCTGTATTATTCTGGTCTAGCCCTGCAGCAGTTGGAATGTTGATAGTATCTCTGTATTATTCTAGTCTAGCCCTGCAGCAGTTGGAATGTTGATAGTATCTCTGTATTATTCTAGTCTAGCCCTGCAGCAGTTTTAATGTTGATAGTATCTCTGTATTATTCTAGTCTAGCCCTGCAGCAGTTGGAATGTTGATAGTGTCTCTGTATTATTCTGGTCTAGCCCTGCAGCAGTTGGAATGTTGATAGTATCTCTGTATTATTCTAGTCTAGCCCTGCAGCAGTTGGAATGTTGATAGTATCTCTGTATTATTGTAGTCTAGCCCTGCAGCAGTTGGAATGTTGATAGTATCTCTGTATTATTGTAGTCTAGCCCTGCAGCAGTTGGAATGTTGATAGTATCTCTGTATTACTCTAGTCTAGCCCTGCAGCAGTTGGAATGTTGATAGTATCTCTGTATTATTCTAGTCTAGCCCTGCAGCAGTTGGAATGTTGATAGTCTCTCTGTATTATTCTAGTCTAGCCCTGCAGCAGTTGGAATGTTGATAGGTAAAAATCTGTTGTTCTGCCCCTGAACAAGGCAGTTAACCCACTGTTCCTAGGCCATCATTGTAAATAAGAATTTGTTCTTAACTGACTTGCCTAGTTTAAAAAAAATAGATATTCCATCTGTCACACCACATATAGGTGCTTTTTAAATTAAGATGCCAATCTCAAAGTCAACTGAACAAGCACTACAAATATCTTTCAGACACAAATACCATAGTAATGAGTCCATACAGGAATTAATCAACCTCATTGAGTTGCAAACCATTGGTCTATTCTGTTTAGGTTACTTTGGTGTCACACCCGGATCTGTTTCACCTGTCCTTGTTATTGTCTACACCCCCTCCAGGTGTCACTTGTTTTCCCCAGTGTATTTATCCCTGTGTTTCCTGTCTCTCTGGGCCAGTTCGTCTTGTATGTTTCCAAGTCAACCAGCAGTTTCTCCAGGTCTCCTTCTTTTTGCTATTCTGCTTTTTTCTAGTCCTTCCGGTTTTGAACCTTGCCTGTTTCTGGACTCTGTACCCGCCTGCCTGACCATTCTGCCTGCCCTGACCACGAGCCTGTTTGCCACTCTGTACCTCCTGGACTCTGAACTGGTTTTGACCGTTTGCCTGTCCACGACCATTCTCTTGCCTACTCCTTTTGGATTATTAAACATCTTAAACTCCATCTGCTTCCTGTGTCTGCATCTGGGTCTCGCCTTGTGTCTTGATAGTACGAACTGGCCATGACAGACCCAGCAGACTTGGACCAGCTTCGCCATGCTGTCTCCCTGCAGGGAGCCACCATTGGGAGACATGAGGAGCTGTTACAGCTCTTTCTGGAAGGGCTTCGTTCTCTGACAGAATGCCAAGACCAAGGGTTTAAGGCTACTATGGAGCTACTTAAGGAGTTGACTCATAGGCTGTCTGCCATCTCTGAGAGACCCTAACCTCCCAGTACATTTTTTCCTTTTAGTGGTGAGTTCCGTGTGGCTCAGTTGGTAGAGCATGGTGTTTGCAACGCCAGGGTTGTGGGTTCGATTCCCACGGGGGACCAGTCTGAAAAAAAATGGATGAAATGTATGCATTCACTACTGTAAGTCGCTCTGGATAAGAGCGTCTGCTAAATGACTAAAATGTAAATGTGAGTTGGTACAGCCTACCCCGGTTCCCCGAGAACCCTGCTTACCTCCTCCGGAGCGACATTCTGGAGATCCTGGTACCTGTCGGGGCTTTCTTTCTCAGTGCTCGCAAATTTTTGAGCTACAGCCATCTTCGTTCCCTTTGGCCCGATCGGAAATAGCGTACATTATTATGCTAATGTCAGGAAGGGCGCTCTCCTGGGCTACGGCTGTTTGGGAGCAACAATCCACCCTCTGTTGTCATCTGGAGGAATTCATGGTGGAGGTGAGGAAGGTAATCGAGTCTCCGGTGTCTGGGAGAGAGGCGGCCAGTGAACTTCTTGATTTACGTCAAAACTCCCGGAGTGTGGCATTTTCACATGATTTTCACATGTTGGCCACCGAGAGTGCCTGGAATCCAGAGTCTCTCTTCAATACCTTTCTTCATGGATTATCCGAGGTGGTGAAGGATGAGCTAGCTGCTCAGGAATTCCCGGTGGATCTCGACTCCCTCATTGCCCTAACCATTAAAATTAATGGATGCTTAAGCGAATGCAGGAGTGAGAGGAGGTCTGGTCTCGGGCACACTTGTTCACCCATTATGGCTCGCTCACCTTCGAAGGAATCCGGAAGTTCCCGAAGGCAGTTTTTCTGAGAGGATCCCGAAGCCACCCGAGCTCCCTTGTGAATTATCAACGACGGGTGAGTTGGATTCTCCTGAGCCTATGCAATTGGGAAGAGCTAGGTTATCGGTTGGGGAACGCTCATGTAGGATGAATTCCAACTGTTGTCTGTACTGTGGAGGGGCAGGACATTACATAGCTACAGTACCTGCCCTGTTAGGAAACCCTTGTCTCTGGTGGGTACAAGTACTTTGAGTTTCCTAATTCCCATCACCCGCACACTTTTCTTTGTGCTTGTGCAGTGGGGAGACCAATCTAAGTCTCTCCAAGTGCTAATTGACTCTGGGGAGGACGAAAGTTTTATGGATGCTACTATTGCTTCTGAGCTAGGTATTCCCATTCAACCTCTTTCAGTTCCCATGGATGCCAGGGCACTGAACGGCCGCTCAATAGGTAGAGTCACCCATTGTACTGTGCCCATTCAAATACAGTTTTCCGGTAACCACAGTTACAGTTCTTCCTCATTGCATCTCCCCATGTTCCTGTTGTCTTGGGGTTTTCCTAGCTTCAAGAACATAACCCTGTTATTGACTGGACCACAAGCTCCATCATGGGTTGGAGCCCATTTTGCCATTCCCACTGTCTTCAAGCAGCACAGCCTTCCCACAGACATCTTCCTCAGGGCGTCAGCAAGGCTTTGGATGTTTCTGTCATTCCCACTGAATACCACGACCTACTTGAAGTTTTTAGTAAGGCACGTGCAACTTCCCTACCCCCGCACCATCGTTATGATTGTGCCATTAATCTTCTCCCAGGGACCACACTACCTCGGGGTAGACTATATTCTCTATCCGGGCCGGAGACCAAGGCTATGGAAGAGTACATAGCTTTGGTCTCTCCTCCCCCCCTCCTTCAGGCACTGATTCTTCTGGTGTCTTCTTCATTGTCTTCTTCAGATAGCTTAACAGTTCAAAGTGGATGGTCCATGATAATGTCCCAATTTCAATGTCTCACCTGAGCCACCAGTACCTTTACCACCTATTATGTCTTGTCCATTCGTCAACCAATATACTAGCAACATAAGAGAAGTTTGGAACATATTTCTCCCCATTCCACTCCACTCCACACTCCTGAGAGAAAAGACATGAGAGAAAAGCAGTTGATAGCTTAGATTGGATGCTGTACACCGGCTGCTGGCTCAGGACTCAGGTCTCTCGGTAGAAGTGGTGTGGACAGGGCCGTATTGAATGCCTTTGTCACTTTTCTTCAGTCAGTTAGAGGGGGTTTTGAGGTACACACACTGTTCAGTCCAATTATCTCTTCCATGCATTAAGACACCAACTGACATCACCTTTCATGATAACCTTGAGAGGACAGATCAGATCAACAGTTTAGTTCAGTTCAGTTTTGATTCAGGAAATGCAGACAAGCGTTAACTATATGATAAATTATTACTTTTACCAATTATTCTTAGTACCAATGTCTAAACATGTGTCAAAGAGAATAACAACACATTCTGTTTAAACTATTTTTCTAATTCACTTATTCTCCCCATCGCACTGTCAACTACATTGCAGAGCCACAGGATCAGGAAGATAGACCTATAACCCATTGGGAGAAATCCCAACAATCCAGCAGACCTAATCTGGTGAGATTTGTATTAAAACAGAACAGAACAAACAACACAACAATACACACCTTCACACATCACTCAATACGTGTGAACGTCAATCCAAAACCTCAGAGGACTGTTATCTCCCCCATTTTGACACATGACTCCCAATGTGAGTAATGTGTAAAAACACACTACTACTGGTCAAAAAATGTTACTAAATACTTTCAAATAACTAAATCAAATTAGAATCACTACCCTTAAGAAAATGAATTGTACCCATATGGTCATGGTAAAATAGATTTAAGAGAGCCTACCCTTAGTTAACCCCTGTGCGGCCTCGACATCCAGCGAAAAATCCTATCCCTATTAGCATAACAAAATGTAATAATTTTTTTTTTCATTTTTTTTTTTCAAATTATATCGTTTTATAGATACACCTCTCCTGAATCAAACCACGTTGTCCGATTTCAAAAAGGCTTTACAGCAAAAGCAAAACATTAGATTATGTTAGAGGAGTATATCGTAAAAGTAGCCACATAGCCATTTTCCGACCAACCGCATGCATCACAAATAACCAAAAAACAGCTAAATGCAGCACTAACCTTTGACAATCTTCATCAGATGACACACCTAGGACATCATGTTACACAATACATGCATTCTTTTGTTCGATAAAGTTCATATTTATATATAAAAACAGCATTTTACATCGGTGCGTAACGTTGACTAACTATTTTCCCTCAAATGCATCCAACGAAACAGCGCTACAATTTACTAAATTACTATTCGAAAACATTTTAAAAATGTAATATTGTCATTCTAAGATTTATAGATGAATATCTCTTGAAAGCACCTGTAATGCCAGATTTAAAAATAACTTTACTGGGTAATCACACTTTGCGATAAAAGGGATGCGATACTCAGAACAATAGGCTAGCAATAGCAATAGGCTAGCCATCTTGGAACAATCGCATATCAAATCTAGTCTTGTATACTATTGTCAATAATCCCTTACCTTTGATTATCTTCATCCTTAGGCACTTCCAGGAATCCCAGGTCCACAACAAATGTATTTTCGTTCGAAAAAGTTAATCCTTTATGTTCCATTAGCTTGTTGTTGTTAGCACATTCTGAAGGCTGCACCAAAAGTTCCGACGTGCGCGGGGCTACTCTTTCAACAAAATGCATTTTTTTCTTATTTAGGTTTCTCTCAAACATGTTAAACGTTGTATAACATAAATCTTTAGGGCCTTTTTCAACTTGAGCTCCAATAAGATTCGAGGGGGACGATTGCATTGTGTTTCAAAATGTTTCAAAAGGGGAGGGTAACCAGGGGCGCCGGCGTCATAATGGTGATGGCCCTCTCCGTGTGACCACGTTCCACAGCGTGTTATTCTGTCAGTTTTCACAGTAGGAGACTCAAATCACTTTGTAAAGACTGGGGACATCTAGTGGAAGCAATAGGAAGTGCTCAATGAACCATAGCTCACGGTGTGATTAATAGGCAACGTGATGAAGTTGAGTTCGCAATTCAGAATTCCACTTCCTGTTTCGATCTGTCTCGGGGTTTTGACTGCCATATGAGTTCTGTTATACTCACAGACACCAATCAAACAGTTTTAGAAACTTTAGGGTGTTTCCTATCCACAAGTATTAATTATATGCATATCCTAGCTTTTGAGTAGTAGGCCGTTTAAAATGGGCACGAATTGTTTTCAAAATGCGCTGTGGCGCCCCCTATCCTAGGCGACCGTCAAGAGGTTAATGGCAATGCCTTCTCCTTCTTCCCGTTGGTTCAAATCACAAATATGGCTAAGAACTATAAACTTAATCGTAATTCTCAATGTTACAAATAACCTTCAAATCAGTAATACAAATGACCTTAAATTCATTGAGGGTGATCAAACCACACTGGAAAGTCAGGACAGAGGTCAGACGTCATACAAACCCTTCAAAGAAGTGTTCCTTACTATATTAGACTTACTAATGAAAAACAGTCAAACATTTCATACATGTTGTATCCCAGATTTCCAGTACATTTCTTTGTCAAAACAATTAACCTCTATGGGCTAGGTGGGACGCTAGCGTGCCACCCGTGGTGCACTCCATCAACAGCAGGTGCATTTCAAGAGCGGCAAATTTGAATCCAAATAAATGTCAAAATTCAAATTTTTCAAACATACAACTATTTTACACCCTTTGAAAGATAAACATCTCCTTAATCTAACCACGTTTTACGATTTCAAAAAGGTTTTACGGCGAAAGCATAAATTTAGAGTATGTTAGGACAGTACATTTACAAGAGTTGTGTGTAATGTTTTGTCAATTCAAAGACAGGGTCACCAAAACCATAAAACCAGCTAAAATGATGCACTAACCTTTTACAATCTCCATCAGATGACACTCCTAGGACATTATGTTAGACAATGCATGCATTTTTAGTTCTATCAAGTTCATATTTATATCCAAAAACAGCGTTTTACTATGGCATTGATGTTGAGGAAATCGTTTCCCTCCAATAACCGGCAGTCAAGTCAGCACCACTAATTAAATAATTAAAATTAGAAAACATTGGTAAAATATTATATTGTCATTTAAAGAATTATAGATTTACATCTCTTGAACGCAATCAACTTGCCAGATTTAAAAATAACCTTACTGGGAAATCACACTTTGCAATAATTTGAGCACTGCGCCCAGAAAAATACGCGTTGCGATACAGACTAGACGTCATGTTGGGGAGATCTAAAATCGAAAATACTATGTAAATAATCCATTACCTTTGATTCTCTTCATCAGATGTCACTTCCAGGTATCACAGGTCCATAACGAATGTAGTTTTGTTCAAAAAAGCTCATCATTTATGTCCAAAAATCTCCGTCTTGTTAGCACATGATCTAAGCCAGCCGGACTTCTCGTCAATAACGAGGGGAAAAAATATATTTACGTTCGTTCAAACATGTCAAACGTTGTATAGCATAAATCATTAGGGCCTTTTTTAACCAGAACATGAATAATATTCAAGGTGGACGAATGCATACTCTTTTATAACGTATTGGAACGAGGGTACCCAACATGAACTTGCGCGCCAGGTGTCTAATGGGCCATCATCGTTCCATGGCTCTTGTTCGGTCAGATCTCCCTCCAGAAGACTCAAAACACTTTGTAAAGGCTGGTGACATCTAGTGGAAGCAATAGGAAGTGCCAAAATATTCCTCAGCCCCTGTGTTTTTCAATGGGATAGGTTTAAAGGTAATACAACACATCAGGTATCCACTTCCTGTCAGAAAATGTCTCAGGGTTTTGCCTGCCAAATGAGTTCTGTTATACTCACAGACACCATTCAAACAGTTTTAGAAAATTTAGGGTGTTTTCTATCCATATGTAATAAGTATATGCATATTCTAGTTACTGGGTAGGAGTGGTAACCAGATTAAATCGGGTATGTTTTTTTATCCAGCCGTGTCAATACTGCCCCCTAGCCCTAACAGGTTAATGTGTTTAATTGAAACTCAGAAAATAAAAGTTATGAAGATTCCATGTGGGTGCGTGCCCCTTTAAGATACCTCAGCAGTAAGACAAATGGAAAACTCACTAAACCCAAAGGAAATAGAACACACAATAAATCAAACATAGTATTTTAAAAACACCAACAAAAAAAGTCATAACGTGTTGTGTGTGCGTATTTGCAAACCTTAAGGTAAAAACAAACAAAAATGGCCAGGTCTTATTTTATTTGGTAGTTTACGAACTCAATCTCACTCACTGCTCTCACCAAGATCACAGCCCTGAGAAACATTTCAAAGAGAGACAATAAAACACCCATTTTCCCAGAAAAAAACCCACACAACTTTCTGTTAGCATTCACTATACTAGACCGATTCAGCAACCCAAAAGACTTAACTACAAACAACACCTGATTATAATGATAAGTCCACTGTACTCCCTCAAATCATTAATTGTTTGTTTTAATGTTGTAATCTACCCCAACGTTTATTTGCACTTAATTTAGCATGTGCTACCCTTAGACATGACAACATGTATCTCACCACCGAGTCTAACAATTCACTCCCATATTATATTATATGACTGGTCTCGCTTGTCCATAACCATATAAAATTATCCTGGTATCATTACTAGATCAATGTCCAACGACATAGGTAATAGCTGTTTTGCCTTAGATTGTTCCTGTTACCCCTCTAAATGTAATAATGTTTTCTGTCGCAAATGTAGTCAATGCAAACGTAGTCAATTTCTCGGCATAAGGAATCAGTGATATTTGATCGAAGACATTTAATAAAAAATTGTTTAAGACGTGATCTCCTACGTCTCCCTTAAACATACTGTAGGGGACTTCAATCAGTCCCGGAAGGAAGAATCCTACACAAAACACATCAGATAATAATGTTTTATTAAGTGAAATCGACACCTAAAATAAATAATAAACAAACACAACCCCTTTCCAGTAATCTAATAATTTCAACCTGTTGCATTAATTTAGTAAAAATATAAACCTGTTGTTTAACCTTTAAAAAGTTGGTGCTTTCTCATCAGCATAATAGTCAAAACTAACTGTCGCCCACTCTTAGCTATGGTGTGGGCGTGCCCCAAGGGTCAATACTGTTCAGCCTGTACATTAATGATCTGCCTTCTGTCTGTACTGGGTCTGAAATTCAAATGTTTGCAGATGATACAGTGATATATGTGCATGCAAACAACAAGCTGCACAATAACTCACTACTGTAATGGTCCAGGATACAAAGTGGCTCAGTGACTCATGTTTGCATCTCAATGTGAAAAAAACTATCTGCATGTTCCTCACAAAGAGGACAACTGATGCCACTGAGCCAGATGTCTATGTGTCAGGGGAGAAGCTCCAGGTGGTATCTGATTTGAAGTACCTTGGCATCATACTTGATTCTAACCTCTCTTTTGAAAAGCATGTGAAAAAGGTAACTCAAATAACCAAATTCAACCTAGCTCATTTCCAATATATATGTAATTGTTTGACTAGAGAGGTAGCAAAACTGTACTTCAAATCTATGATACTCCCCCACTTAACATACTGCTTGACTAGTTGGGCTCAAGCTTGCTGTACAACATTAAAACCCATTCAGTCTGTCTGCAAACAGGCTCTCAAAGTGCTTGATATTAAGCCCAATAGCCATCATCACTGTTACATCCTCAGAAAGCAGAGCTCCTGAGTTGGGAAAATCTTGTTCAATACATTGATGCATGTCTTGTATTCAAGATCCTAAATGGCCTGGATCCCGTTCCGCTTAGTACTTTAGTTAAACAGAAAACCCAAACCTATGGCATCAGATCCACAAGGTCTGCCATTAAAGGTGACTGTATAGTTCCCTTAAGGAAAAGCACCTTTAGTCAATCTGCTTTCTCTGTGAGAGCTGTTTGGAATACCCTGCCATCAGACACACACAACTGTACCACCTATCACACCTTAAAAAATAACATGAGACATGGCTAGAGGCCAATCAGAAGATTGAAAATAATCCCTAGCTGTGTATTGTCGCTTTCCATGTTGTCTGTAGCTGGTTAGGCGAGGAAACACTGTTGCTTTTATGTATTCTGTTTTGTTGCTTATTGCGTGCTACGTGTTGCTTGTTCAATGTTGCTCTGCGTGTGCTCACTGCTTCTTGATTGTTTGTATTGTTATTGTAATTCTTTTTAATAACCTGCCCAGAGACTGCGGATTAAAATTAGCCGGCTGATGTTTAAAGTTAGTGAGGGAGATATAAGTCTCCAGCTTCAGTGATTTTTGCAATTCGTTCCAGTCATTGGCAGCAGAGAACTGAAAGGAAAGGCGGCCAAAGGGGGAGTTGGCTTTGGGGGTGACCAGTGAAATATACCTGCTGGAGCGCATGCTACGGGTGGGTGCTGCTATGGTGACCAGTGAGCTTAGATAAGGCGGGGCTTTACCTAGCAAAGACTTGTAGATGACCTGGAGCCAGTGGGTTTGGCGACGAATATGAAGCGAGGGCCAGCCAACGTGAGCATACAGGTTGCAGTGGTGGATAGTATATGGGGCTTTGGTGACAAAACGGATTGCACTGTGATAGACTACAACCAATTTGCTGAGTAGAGTGCTGGAGGCTATTTTGTAAATGACATTGCCGAAATCAATGATCGGTAGGATAGACATCGGTAGGGTATGTTTGGCAGCATGAGTGAAGGATACTTTGTTGTGAAACTTTTACTGAAACGTTGATTAATGTGCACTGTCCCTTAAAAAAATAAAAAAAACTCTAACTGCAATCCACTTTAATTACCGGACATTGTTCCAAGTAATGGAAACAGATTATATAATGTTAGAATACATTAACTTCCTGCTCAAATTCACTGGTGTTACCTAAAATATAAAACTAAGAAACAGTAATCAGAAATGATCACAGAACGTTTCCGATTCAACTATTCAGACCTCTACTGCAACTGTCCCACTTTATCCCTTACAGCCCGATATAGCCCAGCAAGCATGACTAAATCTTCTATTCCACCAGTAGGAAAAAAATATAACCCACTCTCAAACAACGTTCTGCGCTGACCTCTATCGTAAGGTTAAAAACAAACTTGAATTCTTTCTCTTCTCTACCCACAACTTCGATTATAGCCTAGTTTATCATGCAATAATTAATACCCATGTTTAGTTATCAATTATGATCAAGGGCACAGGTCTATCGCAATTACCTATCCTCCATTATTAGAATTAGATTTAGGTAACTGCCTCGAGATTCCATCTTCATTCGCTCAAACTTTATGGAAAACGTTTATTCAATAAATATAGCAACTACTCTCATAATGGGAAGATTTTTTTTTTAAAGGCCTTAAGCACAGTTTTATTTCAAATGTAGTACCCGGATGGAGAAAATCCAAGAACCGTTTTATAGTTACATCGTTAGTGTACGTTAACCAAAACTGGACACACTCCAATCAGTTTCTGGGAGAATTGCCCAGACTTTGTAGACAGTTTAATAATGCTTAAACCTCATCTTTATCAAATGATCCATGAAAGGGACCAACTCAAAACCTACGTACGTCTACGTATCGGTAGTTTAAAATGTATCTAATTATATTCCCAGCATTACTTTATCAAATCCCTAGTAATCGATTATACATACATACATCAACCATTCCATTTGCGTTTTCAAGGATTCTCCACAGCTACGAAGCAGCTCTCCAAACATACTCCCAGCAGAACCAAAAAAAAGTAACTTTTGTTTCCCGGAGAATGACCGTCCCGTCATGGGATCCTCAACGGTTCTCTAACCTCCCAGAAACTACAGCAAATTCAAGCCTCACAGGAACTATAGAACTTCCACTGCTTTCTGATATATCATCCCGCTCTCAATACCACCCTGTGATATTCTATGATGGGCAGTGAAGGAACAGAACTCCAAGACAACGCTATATCAAAGCTTATTATCCAAATTTCAATCATCTGATTATTTATATTTTGTTATCAGATTGTCTGTTCGTAAATTCAGAGCGTTTCGCTCTTGGAGCGTTCAGAGCGCACACTGGATGCTCTGGCAGAGGAGTAGGATTGATCTGAGCATTCTGACCTAACAACAGCAGTCAAGCGCACAAGCTAACTGGCTAACGTTGGCTAGCTTGCTAGCTACTTCCAGACATAAATGAGAGAACAGCTCACTCTGCCCATTTTATGGCCTAGCAGAGCTAGTCAGGCTGTTTTTATGTTATCCAGAGCGTTGGTGATTGCAACTGTGCTGCTGACAAAAATGTAACTACACTTTTTTGCCAACGTTTACTGACACCAGCCATATTCAATGGGTGTTGAGCATTCGCAAATTCATCAGTTATTCTGCACTCTGGCACACTCAGACGAGAGCGCTCTGAAATCAGAGTAGATAGCCAGAGGGAATTTACCAGCAATATCTATCGCAGTGACATCATGCACATTATATTGAAATGGTACTTGCATAGTAGTGGAGTCTTTTGTTTAGATATGTAGCTAGCTAAACAATGAACCATAATCCCAACTCATAACGTTACTACCGTGCATGAATCTGCAGGAACCTAACCAACCAGGTTCAATGTTAGCTAGCTAACCTTAGGCTATAATTAGCAATGCAAATGGCTCTGAGGTACGAATAATATAACTACACAGATCATACATGTAACGTTAGCTAGCTAACTAACAGTACACTTTCATTTGAAATGAAAACGACTTTCTGACTAAATTAGAAACATGTAATTTCTGGAAATGTAGCTAGCTAGACTATCTTACCTGTATACATGGACGGACATTTCTCCCTCTCTGTCACGTTTGCCATGGTTGCCTTTTAGTTTGAAGATGTAATCCCGAGACAGGTGTTTAATACAACATCCTTATGTGTGTTCTCTTTTTGACTGTCTTCTTACTCTACCATTCAAAAGTATGGGGTCACTTACAAATGTCCTTGTTTTTGAATGAAAACACATTTTCTTTGTCCATTAAAATAACATCAAATTGATCAGAAATACATTGTAGACATTGTTAATGTTGTAAATGACTATTTTAGCTGGACTGCTTTTTAATGGAATATCACATAGGTGTACAGAGGCCCATTATCAGCAACCATCACTCCTGTGTTCCAATGGCACGTTGTGTTAGCTAATCCAAGTTTATCATTTTAAAAGGCTAATTGATCATTAGAAAACCCTTTTGCAATTATGTTAGCACAGCTGAAAACTGTTGTCCTGACTAAAGAAGCAATAAAACTGGCCTTCTTTAGACTATTTGAGTATCTGGAGCATCAACATTTGTGGGTTCGATTACAGGCTCAAAATGGCCAGAAACAAAGAACTTTCTTCCGAAACTCATCAGTCTATTCCTGTTCTGAGAAATGAAGGCTATTTCATGCGAGACATTTCCAAGAAACTGAAGAGGCAGAGTTCCTCTGTCCAGTGTCTGTGTTCTTTTGACCATCTTAATCTTTTCCTTTTTATTGGCCAGTCTGAGATATGGCTTTTTCTTTTGCAACTCTGCCTAGAAGGCCAGCATCCCGGAGTCGCCTCTTCTCTGTTGACATTGAGACTGGTGTTTTGCGGGTACTATTTAATGAAGCTGCCAGTTGAGGACTTGTGAGGCGTCTATTTCTCAAACTAGACACTCTAATGCACTTGTCCTGGCAGAGTGAAATGAACCTACCTCATTACCAGTACAACATGGCATGGCTGTATGTGTAACCGATGTGAAATGGCTAGTTAGTTAGCGGTGCAGGCTGGGGAGGATGCGCTTCCCACCAATGTAATAAAATATTATGTACAATACATTATGTTGATTATAGTAGGGTACAGAGTTAGGATTAATGCTCTGTCAAATTAGCATTATATTTACTATACGATTGGATTAGAGCGTAAATCAAAAGTAAATTGCCAATGTAATGACAGCGTAAACCAAATTATGCGGAATGTATGAGACAGAGAGAGAGACAGAGGGAGTTAGAGAGACAGAGAGACAGAGAGAGAGACAGTGGGAGTTAAGAGAGACAGAGACACAGTGGGAGTTAGAGAGACAGAGACAGAGGAAGTTAGAGAGACAGAGAGACAGAGGGAGTTAGAGGGAGTTAGAGAGACAGAGAGACAGAGGGAGTTAGAAAGACAGCGAGACAGAGGGAGTTAAAGGGAGTTAGAGAGAGAGAGACAGAGGAAGTTAGAGAGACAGAGGGAGTTAGAGAGACAGAGAGAAAGAGGGAGTTAGAGAGAGTAAGAGAGACAGAGACAGAGAGAAAGACAGAGGAAGTCAGAGTGACAGAGGGAGTTAGACAGAGAGACAGAGGGAGTTAGAGGGAGTTAGAGAGAGAGACAGAGGGAGTTAGAGAGACAGAGAGAGAGACAGAGGAAGTTAGAGAGACAGAGAGACAGTGGGAGTTAGAGAAAGTAAGAGAGACAGAGAGACAGGGGGAGTTAGAGAGACAGAGAGACAGAGATGGAGAGACAGAGGGAGTTAGAGGGAGTTAGAGAGAGAGACAGAGGGAGTTAGAGAGACAGAGAGAGAGACAGAGGAAGTTAGAGAGACAGAGAGACAGTGGGAGTTAGAGAGACTTAGACAGAGAGACAGAGAGACAGAGATCCCTCCCTTCACCTCATGGGTGGTCTACTATTATTTTTGCTGAGTCAGTCTCCATCTTCCTCCATCCTCCTCCATCCTCCTCCATCTTCTACCTCTGTCTGATGACTACTACAGACTATCAGCACAGCAGAAAGAAATCGCACTCCTGAAGTGAGGCCAGAAAAATACTCTAAGGTTGCTGCTTTTGGCCATCAGAGTCATTCCTCCCTTTAAAGAGATTGTTAAATATGAGTCAGCTGTTGTGCTTGGTACTCTCTCTGACAAAATACACACACACACACAGACACACACACACACACACAAACACACACACACAAACCACACACACACACACACACACACACACACACACACACACACACACACACACACACACACACACACACACACACCCCTCCACCACCAGCTAAAAGGGGTCTTTGTGGCCGTAGGGCCCCCATCCGTTACCTGATGACAGGCAGAGCATGACTGATGAACTGCCTGAGGCATCCTATGTTGTCAGCTGCTCATAATTTGTACATCTTATCTCTGTCAGGAACAAAAGACAGAGCAAGGCTTTATGGAAATGAAAACAGAGACTTGTTTAGACTCCAGCAGGTCGAATGAAGTGGAGTGATACCAGACCTGGGTTCAAATAGTATTTGACATCTTTGAAATACTTTGAAAGCATTCGAGCATTTGATCTAATCTGCCTTGGAGTGCCAGATGGGTGGGATTAACGGTGTTCTGAGAATATTATATTAATCTATTAAGCCAATCAAGCTCAACCAAGCCAATAAAGTATATTTCGAACAGTGTTTGAACCCAGCTAAGTGGTACGTGTTATAGATAGGGTTTCTGCTAGGTTAGCTCCTTCATCTGGCTGACACCCATTTCATTTTCCCCTCACTCTAAGTTTGCGTCCCAAGTGGCACCCTATTTCCTATATAGTGCACTTTTTGGGGGGGGAGGGGGGGTGTCAAATAAGTGCAGTAGTGCACTGTATAGGGAATAGGGTGCCATTTGGGACACAGACGATGTGTTTGTGATGAGAGTCTCCTCTGAGGCCAACCAGAGCTCTGTTTAATCACTGTGGCTCTGTTGTCTGTCTGGCACACAGGGTAGTGATGAAGACATGAAACAGAAGGCTGGATTTGCAGCTAGTCATACACCTGGTCTTCTTTTCATGTAGGTTGGGTATTTGTTGGGCTGAATTGTTCTACTGATGGTTATGGTTTCAAATGCATTTGTGAAAATAGTCTGTGAGAGCCACATGATCACAAGTTATGTTGTATGTGCAGTGGAGCTATGAGGTATCACAAGGTATTACAATACTTGTTACGGTGTCATTACAATGTAACTGCACTGTAATAAGGACCCTGGAAAGGAAAGTGTTACTTAATTCTGATATATTGGCAGGTTTGTGGAGAACCTTATTTCACTGAACACAAAAAACAACAACAAAAAATATCTCAAAAATATAAGACTCTGAAATGATTTAATAACTTTATAATAGGTTGGATGTCATGACAACAGTGCTATGGATATTTCCTTTCTGTACATTTTCTCATGGACAGAGATGATTTGTTACCCTACACTGGAGCTAGATCAATGTGAAATGTTTGGGGAATTATGTCTATAACAGTGGAGAATAGTAGTAATATTTAAGCAATAAGGCATGAGAAGCTTCGCCTCCGCCCGAGAACAGTATAAGCAGGATAAACGCAGATGTTCTGTACATTACCTTGGATATAATGGACTATGCAGCGGGACGAGGTGAAGCCAAGTCCGTTTTCTAAGGTAATGCACAGAACTGAGGCGTGTATCCTGCTTATAACACAGTTGCCAAAGAAAGCAATACTAAAGCACACATTTACCGGTAAAATAAAATAAAAATGTTGTTGATATTTTCATTTTTATAAGATAAATCATACTTCCTCATCTTTTGTTTGCTAGAGACGCGACCCAGCCGTTCTTTCGATTAGGTCGATATTTATGGATGCGACCCAGTCGTTCGTTCCATTAGCTCGACATTTATGGATGCGACCCAGTTGTTCATTCTATATGCTTGCTAGCAACATTATTGTACCTTGCTTGCTAGTTAACCATCTAGCTACAGCTAAGACAGTCACGATGGCTGAAGAATTGCAACATTTGCATTGAACTAATGCTGCAGATCGCAATACTGGGTGATTTGAAAAGCCATAGTCAATCAATCAATAATATAATAATTATTTTAGCAAAAAATGTTTATTTTTAATTTACAATCTGTAGAAGCTATGAGAATAGAAAGGTTCAATTGTTTTGTGAAGCATCACAGCACTGTTGAAAAATATATGGCAGATAGAAATCCGAAATGGATGATGTTGAGAGATAGATGGGAGGGGTTGAATGGAGCTGAAGGGTGGGACTAATAACAAGATAGCCAATGTAAAACATACGGGGTCTGTAAAATGTATAGAGGTTCAGAACTTTTGTGAAATAGCACACTTACAAATAGAAATCAAACTGGATGGACATCAGAAATAGAGGAAGGACTAAAAACAAACAAAAAATAACTATTGTAAAATAGACTGTGTCTGTAAAATGTGTATAAGATGAATAAATTGAAGGTAAAAGCCAAAGTGTTTATTAGTTTACTCCAATTGGGGGATCGGTGGTAGGGTTTGCGTGGAATAATAATAAAGGTATATTCTTTTAAAAAGTATGTATGTCTGTATAGGTATGTGTATGTATATATGTGTATATGTATGCATGTGTGTATGGATATATGTATTTACCCCAAAAATATATGGTGGATTGGAAATGATGCAGACAATTACATTGATGGAAGCAATATTCTTTCTGCAATATTAAGCTGATCCACCCCTAAAAAATATATATATCTTTTTTTTTTAAAGAAATTAAAAAAAAGACAATCTCAACCTCTGCAGCCAGAATAACAGCAAAGTAGCTGCATTTGTTTGTTGTTTAAGCTGTTTTCTTTCGACATTCATTTGGATACATCCATGACAATGCGCTAATGATGCCCGATTCTGCCTGGCATGGTGCCTTCTTGTCTGGACACTCAACACTGTTCATTACGAGGAGATTGCATTGCATATCAAACACTAGGCTAGAAGCTAGCTAAGTAGTTTGTTGCTAGCAAACCTGCCAATATGACAACTGAATTCAAAAATAGCAGTTGCTGAAAACAGCTGGTCAAACTACCAACATTTGGGAGGATTTGACAGCACATTTGGTATTTTATTTGCGAAAGCAGTAGCTACTCTTCCTGGACTCCATAAAAAAACATGACATAATACAGAACATTAATAACCAAGAACAGCTCAAGGACAGAACTATATAAATACAAAAAGGGCACACAGCCTACATAACAATACATTATACCCAATATATCTAGGTCATATAAGGGAGAGGCGCTGTGCTGTGAGATGTTGCTTTATCTGGGGGTTTTTAAACCAGGTTTGCTGTTCATTTGAGCAATATCAGATGGGAGTTGCATGCAATAATGGCTCTATATAATACTGTACTGTATTTGGGGACTTTAAAAAGACCCCTGGTGGCATATCTGGTGGGGTAAGTGTGTGTGTGTGTGTGTCAGAATTGTGTGTAAGTTGACTATACAAACAGTTTGACATTTTCAACACATTCATGTTTCTTAGCACCACTTGCGTCATGACTACAGCATAGGGACCAGACAAATTCATGCTCATCACTCACCACGTTAGGTCATCAAATGCTCCAAAAAAATATGTCTTAGCAAAAACAAATCCATGCTAGTTAGCTACGTTTTTGCTCATTGGACCTGCGTTTACAATGTATCCAATTTCAGTTTGTGTGGTTGTTGGTTTATCGTTCTGTAACTTTGTAGTAAGTACAGTCTGCGTGTGTAGGTCCATATTGCGTCAAGGTGTCCAGATATCTTTTCCAACTGTCCCGTTATCTGGTTTTAATGTCCATTCTAGAATGCCCTTCTAACCAATCAGGAACGAGTATTCAACAATGCTCTGGTATAACACACGATAATCCCCCGGTTCGAGGGCCTTATTGCTTAAATATTACAGGTATTCACTGTTATAATGACCAAGTGGGCTGGTTGTTTGTTATTTTCTCATGTTTTGACCCCAGTCATTAATTCAAATAATTAAATTAATTTGACTCTGCTATGCTAAATAAATCATTGACATGTAGCTAATTAGCAGAGATTCAATGATGTGAGACAAGAACTTCAATAAACAATGATTTAATAAATATCCAACAGGCCTACATAGACAACAACTATTATGGTTGACGAGAATGAGCGAATCAAGCTAGTTGGTGAAGTTAATTGTGACATTTCCAATGATGGCAAACGAGTGGAATAACTGTCCATGGTTCTGGCGCTGGTTGGTGGCAGTCAGTCCTTGCCTCTTCTTTGGTGGAGAATGGGACATCCCACTCACATCATTGCCAGCTAAAATGGCACTCTAGCGCTTTCTGTTCTCCATGTTAGGGTCTGCCAATAACTGTTGAGTGAGCTCACACACCAATGGCCACTCACAGCCATTATTTCCCTTGGCTGCAGGCCCATATCGGATAACTTTGCATTCTGAAGTTGCTACCCAAGCGGGCTGGTTGTTAGTTATTTTGTCATGTTTTGACCCAGTAGTTAATTTTAATCATTCTATTTCAGTCGACCTTGCTATGCTAAACAAATCACAATCTAACTTGCAGAGATTCAATGATGATGAGAAACAAGAACTTCAATAAGTAATGATTTAATAAATATCCAATAGGCCTACAAAGGCCGCACTGCACTGGTTAATGAATTCTGAGTGTTTATGGTTTCCATGGTGAATTATTAATTTCACGTTCATTCTTGGGCTAGTTAGCCTACTGGCACAGGAGAGATTGCATTTGTAAAATGATACATTATTGCACAGGTCTTAGAGGTACAGTAGAAAGTTAGGTTTAAAGTGGAACTGACAGCATTTTAGCAACACAAAATCTTATTACAATCTGTTCATATACACCCCCAGGAAGAATATAATTATTTTTTTTAAATAGTGAGCACTTAGATATTGTCATTTTCACATTTTCATAAATTCTTAGAGTGTTTGGGAATTACTTATACTAAGGCATTTGTGAATCAGAGCTACAGTAGGCCTTTATGCAAACAGGCCATTTGCCACACAAGCCTGTCATCATTCACTTTGAACTGGACTGTGAGTTTACAGGCAATAGGACCTGCCATCATTCACTTTGAACTGGACTGTGTGTTTACAGCAGTAGGTCCTGCTTTACTGCCATCAGTAGCAACAGCACGACTTCAGATCATTAGAACGCGTTCACCAAAAGCCACAAAATCCACCTGAATGGATTTCTGCAAATATGTCAATACCACAGGAGTCCTCTTACATTTGGGAACTTTACGATCCTATTGAATAAACAACCATGAAAAGGTAGACTCTCGCTCCCTCAGTTATGCACATCAACAACAATAAGATCAACAACTAATGTTTGCCAGAGCAAGATGAGTTTAAATCGAACGAAGGAACATTATATAAACCCTCTCAAACTTTTTCAGCTAGTTGCCCGTCAACATTGTACTGATAAACAATGGGGAATTGTAGCCTACTCATCCTTCTGCAGCTTGCCTGCTAATGTATTAATTCTTGTCCCAACCAAGCACCCCCAGATACCTGGCTAAAGTTGGCTAGCTTGCTAGCTAGCTACTTCCAGACACAAAGGAGAGAACAGCTCACTCTGGCCATTTAAATCTCCGAAGCAGAGCTGGTTAGGCTGTTTACATGTTATCTAGATCGTTCGTGACTAACTATTACTTTTTTTGCTTACCTTTACTGACAACGGTCATATTCAGCAGGTGTTGCACGTTCATAAATTCATCAGATATTCTGCGCTCTGGCACACTCAAACGAGAGTGCTCTGAAATTGGAATAGATAGCCAGAATGAATTTGCGAACGCGAGAGATTTGCCAACTGGATAACAGTCGCTCAAGTTCTTGCTAGCTAACCAAATGACACCTGCATCTCTAGCTGTGTTGAGCCACTGAAAAACGATATGAGGGAAAATGTCAGTCACTCACCCACTCCTCCAATGACATTACATGACATCTTCCTAGTTGCTAGCTATCTAGCTAACTTTAGGCTCCGTGTTTTAGCTTGCTACATTAATAAATACACGTGCCTGTTAGCCACGTTATGATTGACTTGTGATCATTGCCATTGCTAGTTTTATTTTATTGACATTCCCAGCCTTAGTTAAGTTCGTCCATTTAGTTTTTTCTCCAAAAATATTGAGTCATTGAAATTGAAACAATGCATCCAAAATAGAGGCAGCAAACAATGTACCAGGCCATCTGTGATTTACAACCTGAAAGCAATATTTTTGGGAATACCAAGAAATGTACGGTGAATTATATTAATCATGCATTGAACTGCATCCATCTATTCTGCCAACAATACCTTAGTGTACGTCATGGAACGGCGAGTCAAATAGAACCTATTTTTTAAAATCTTTAATAAAGTTTTGTAGCATAAACTGGGAATATGATATTTTTAACCTCTACAGGATCGATGTGTGTGTGTGTGTGTGTGTGTGTGTGTGTGTGTGTGTGTGTGTGTGTGTGTGTGTGTGTGTGTGTGTGTGTGTGTCCGCGGGACAGTTGAGCTAACGTAGGCTAATGTGATTAGCATGAGGTTGTAAGTAACAAAAAAAAATCCCTGCACCTAGACATATCTGATATGGGCAGAAAGCTTAAATTCTTGTAAATCTAACTGCACTGTCCAATTTACAGTAACTATTACAGTGAAAGAATAACATGCTATTGTTTGAGGAGAGTGCACAATTATAAACTTGAAAATGTATCAATAAACCAATTAGGCACAATTGGGCAGTCTTGATACAACATTTTGAACGGATATTCAATGGTTCATTAGATCAGTCTAAAACTTTGCAAACACACTGCTGCTGGAATAAAACATTATGGCCTTTCTCTTGCATTTCAAAGATGATGATAAGAAAAACATTTAAAATGCATGTTTTTTTCTTTGCATTATCTTTTACCAGATCTATTGTGTTATATTCTCCTACATTCATTTCACATTTCCACAAATTTCAAAGTGTTTCCTTTCAAATGGTATCAAGAATATGCATATCCTTGCTTCAGGTCCTGAGCTACAGGCAGTTAGATTTGAATATGTCATTTTAGGTGAAAATTGAAAAAAGGGTTGGATCCCTCTGATATTACGATTGTCTTTTTGGTTTATATCTGCAAACTAGTTAAATGCTGTCAGTTCCACTTTAAACAACTTTAAACTTGGGCTCCCGAGTGGCGCAGTGGTCTAAGGCACTGCATCTCAGTGAAAAAGGTGCCACTTCAGTCCCTGGTTTGAATCCAGGCTGTGATTGGGAGTCCCATAGGGTGGTGCACAATTGGCCCAGCATTGTCTGGGTTTGGATAGAGTTGGATGGGGTCATTGTCAATAAGAATTTGTTCTTAACTGACTTGCCTAGTTAAATAATTTTTAAAAACAACTGTTGCAAACTCTACACATGGAAAAAAATGTGTGTAAATCAAATTTTTTCCAGAGGAAGATTAAATTGATGAATTTCCTGCCTGGGCTGCTGGACAGTGAAATTATGAGAGTAACAAGCCATGTTTTTTTGCGGCGTTGTTGTCCCACAATTCTTTATATCAACCAATTGGCATCCAGGATTCTAACAACCTGTTTTATAAGAGCCAATACATCATAATGCATTGGGGTTTCTGATGAAAACCATGTGGAGGAACGTTGCAGTGGAAGATCATTTATTTTTGTAGATGGAATGCTCCCCTCCTTTCAGAACATTCCAACGGAGCTTTGGTGTCTAATATTCTGGAATGATTCATTCACTGAGTCATTCCCCAACAGCTTTGTCTGATTCCAACTGTCCTAACACTTTTTATTGCTGTTATTCGCAACGCTTTGTTATAAAAGGGTTGTCTGTTTTCCTAAAACTGATCATCTCACTGACAAGACTAGGAGGAAACTGGGTCATTCCTAGTATGCAGTGGCTTTTGGACCTCATAACATTTGGAGAATAAGTATATCAGAAAAACATAGTGGTCAAGCTCAGACACTTCATTTGTTTTGGTCCCGTGTGGCTCAGTTGGTAGAGCATGGTGTTTGCAACACCAGAGTTGTGGGTTTGATTCCCACTTGGGACCAGTACGGAGAAAAAATGTATGAAATGTATGCATTCACTACTGTAAGTTGCTCTCGATAAGAGTGTCTGCTAAATGACTAAAAATGTAAATGTAAAATATTTTACTCTGAGCTTCCTTCTGAGACGTTGGTATTGTTATGAGAGGATAGCATGTTTTGCATCTGTGTTACAGCTAAAATGTGCAACTACACCTGTACTGCTTTGTTTAGCCATATGGGCCCTGGTCAAACGTACTGCACTTCAATAGTTATGGGGCCATTTGGGATAAGCTTACAACAATTCTGAACACATCACTATTTACTACTCCCAAGCCTTCAGATAAACTCAATAACCTCTGTACCCACTTCTGTCATGGTACCGAGGGTGAAATCCTCCCTTGCGTTCTCTGTCATCACTGTGTCAATGGCAGGCAGGCCAGTCACTGTCCTCACTGTATCAATGGCAGGCAGGCCAGTCACTGTCCTCATTGTATCAATGGCAGGCAGGCCAGTCTCTGGTAGAAAGACACATCACTCTCTAAGCATACAGAAACATGGGATTGGTCGTTAAATTATACAGACATCTCAGTATAATGAAATAGATCGTCCGGAATAAAAATGAACTTTGATGGGACCTTAAGAATAACCCAGACACAGACTACGTGTTTCTGCTCAGGTGATGACAGGACATTAACCAGACAGGTACTTCTGCTCAGGTGATGACAGGACATTAACCAGACAGGTGTTTCTGCTCAGGTGATGACAGGACATTAACCAGACAGGTATTTCTGCTCAGATGATGACAGGACCTTAACCAGACAGGTGTTTCTGCTCAGGTGATGACAGGACATTAACCAGACAGGTATTTCTGCTCAGATGATGACAGGACCTTAACCAGACAGGTATTTCTGCTCAGGTGATGACAGGACATTAACCAGACAGGTATTTCTGCTCAGATGATGACAGGACCTTAACCAGACAGGTATTTCTGCTCAGGTGATGACAGGACATTAACCAGACAGGTATTTCTGCTCAGGTGATGACAGGACATTAACCAGACAGGTATTTCTGCTCAGGTGATGACAGGACCTTAACGAGACAGGTATTTCTGCTCAGGTGATGACAGGACCTTAACCAGACAGGTATTTCTGCTCAGGTGATGACAGGACCTTAACCAGACAGGTATTTCTGCTCAGGTGATGACAGGACATTAACCAGACAGGTATTTCTGCTCAGGTGATGACAGGACATTAACCAGACAGGTATTTCTGCTCAGGTGATGACAGGACCTTAACCAGACAGGTATTTCTGCTCAGGTGATGACAGGACCTTAACCAGACAGGTACTTCTGCTCAGGTGATTACGGCTCATACTATAGACTTGTCTTTGCTCATCACTTCGTTTCTACATCAAAGTTCAGCTTGTAATAAATGCACTACACTGAGTACCCTATAGTGTCCCTCCCTATTCAGAATGACATTGTAACTAGCTGTGTATCAACAAACAGACATATGAATATACTTCTAGGGTATAGTATACCAGCATTCCAGACAGGGACTGGTCTGGTCTGGTCTGGTGTGTCTGTCTGTCTGTCTCCTATTTATCTAGCTCTGAGCTTGTGAACTAGTAGCTATCATTTGCACCAGGATGGCAAGTACATCATCGTGCGGCTGTAACTTTAGCCTGGAGAGACGAAGCAGACTTTGTTCTCTGCCAGGCTCACTTGGCGAGTGTTGAGAGATATGATTATCCCTAATGTCAGTGGACAGCACCATCCCCGATAAGAGATTATTTCACCTTCTGTCTGTCTGTCTGTCTGTCTGTCTGTCTGTCTGTCTGTCTGTCTGTCTGTCTGTCTGTCTGTCTGTCTGTCTGTCTGTCTGTCTGTCTGTCTGTCTGTCTGTCTGTCTGTCTGTCTGTCTGTCTGTCTGTCTGTCTGTCTGTCTGAGGTAGAGAGGTGGAGCAGAGGTGGAGCAGAGTCTATCCTCAGATTAGGACCAGGAGATGAGAGAACAGAGACATAGGGGGATGGGTAGGGCCATGAGGGGCCAGGGCCCGGGGAATGCCAACCCAGCCAGATGCCAGATAGCCAGTTCTCCCAACCCTCACCGCACTACGTGCACCACACATCTCTCAGCCCCTACGTTTCCACCTCGCTATTAAACTGACAGAACTGTTAATATCCTGGGCTGGGATGACAGATGTGTCATATCTCTGTTGAAAACATTGTTTGTCTCTTCCAGGTGTATCAACTCCCATCTTCTTTCTCCCCAGAACAGAGAGACAGTGGAGACAGAGAGACAGTGGAGACAGAGAGACAGAGAGACAGAAAGACAGAGAGACAGTGGAGACAGAGAGACAGTGGAGACAGAGAGACAGTGGAGACAGAGAGACAGAGAGACAGTGGAGACAGAGAGACAGAGAGACAGTGGAGACAGAGAGACAGAGAGACAGTGGAGACAGAGAGACAGAGAGACAGCCACGGTGCAGACAGAGACAGAGAGACAGCGACAGTGCAGACAGAGAGACAGAGAGACAGTGACAGTGCAGACAGAGGCACAGAAAGACAGTGACAGTGCAGACAGAGAGACAGAGAGACAGTGACAGTGCAGACAGAAATGACAGAGAGACAGTGACAGTGCAGACAGAGACACTGTGACGGTGCAGACAGAGAGACAGAGAGACAGTGACAGTGCAGACAGAGAGACAGTGACGGTGCAGACAGAGAAACAGAGACAGTGACAGTGCAGACAGAGAGACAGAGAGACACTGACAGTGCAGACAGAGAGACAGAGAGACAGTGATAGTGCAGACAGAGAGACAGAGAGACATTGACAGTGCAGACACAGAGAGAGAGAGACAGAGACAGTGCAGACAGAGAGACAGAGAGACAGAGAGACAGTGACGGTGCAGACAGAGAGACAGAGAGACAGTGACAGTGCAGACAGAGAGAGAGACAGTGACAGTGCAGACAGAGAGACAGAGAGACAACGACTGTGCGGACAGAGAGACAGAGAGACAGTGACAGTGCAGACAGAGAGACAGTGACAGTGCAGACAGAGAGAGAGAGACAGTGACAGTGCAGACAGAGCAACAGTGATAGTGCAGACAGAGGGACAGAGATGGTGCAGACAGAGAGACAGAAAGACAGTGACAGTGCAGACAGAGAGACAGTGACGGTGCAGACAGAGGGACAGAGAGACAGTGACAGTGCAGGCAGAGAGAGAGAGACAGTGATAGTGCAGACAGAGAGACATTGACAGTGCAGACAGAAGGACAGAAAGACAGAGAGACAGTGACGGTGCAGACAGAGAGACAGAGAGACAGTGCAGACAGACAGAGAGACAGTGACAGTGCAGACAGAGAGGAAATGTATTAGGATGGTGTTGGCTATATTAAATTAATTTATTAGACTTTTTAAAATGTAGATGTTCCAAAGGTCTGCATCATTGGCTTGTAGGCTACGTTTGGAAGCCAGGAGATGCTAAATGTGTTTATGTTCATTAATGGTAAATTACCATGAGACCGGACATATTTGCTTGTCAATCACCTGCTGACAAAATGCCATGACCGCCACAGCCCTAGCTCCACTTTTATCTCCACAGATGAGATTTAAATTGAAAAAATAGGTTTGTCTACCAGGCCAGGCAGCCCCATGCCTCAGTCGGCTCAGCTCAACTCTTAGCTCTGTCTCTCGCTCTCTCTCTTTCTCGCTCTCTCTCACTCTCTCACTCTCTCTCTCTCGCTCTGTCTCAATGGGATTTACCAACCGCTGTTATGACTATTTCTCTGAGGATTATAAGTTAGTGAGAGGTCATTTATCGGTTATGTTTCCTGGGTCAATATCAAAAAATCTGTACCATCTGGACCATGCAACATTTTCCATTTTTATTTCACAATTTGTATTCCTTTTGTGTTTTACTATAAAAAAAGGAAATATTAGACATGTAGAAAAACATGTTGGCCAAGCTCCAGCACTTAGAGTTAGATCATTAAAAACACATTTTCAGTGAATCAGCAATATGATGTCCACCCTGTTACGGACATGCACTTAACTGTCTTTAATTACTTTCATTGGACTATTTTAATACTATTTACATTTTCATAAAGCTATTGTCAACCCTGTCCATTTGTTCTGGTCAAATTCTAAAGAAATAACAGACTGTGTATACAGTGTGTGGTTTTACACAGAACTTAATCTAATTTGCAGCTTATTTTTCTAAATTGAGACAGGTATTGATGATATTTTATCCAAGTTTATAATTGTGTTATGTTGGCCATGTCTTACTCTTTAAAATACATTACACTAATTCTTGATATTTAACATTGTAACTGAATTAATTTGAAAAAGATGTCAAGATAACAGGGTGGACCAAGGTTTAACAGGGTGGACCAAGGTGTAACAGGGTGGACCAAGGTTTAACAGGGTGGACCAAGGTGTAACAGGGTGGACCAAGGTGTAACAGGGTGGACCAAGGTGTAACAGGGTAGACAGCTATAATGGGACAGAACATAAATGAAACCCTGAACACTGAGTACTGAACACTGAATAGATATATACATAGTAATACATGTAGTAACAACATTGGAACTGCTATTTAGTTACATATTCATTGTGAAAAACAACAACACAAAAATACATTGCCAGTACAAAATCATTGGAATTAGCATTAAAACACATTCCTGTCCCTCTCTTCCACTCCCCCTGTCACTCCCCCTCTTTCCATCTCTCCCCCCTTTCACCACAAATGCTCTTCCACATACTTCCAGGTGAATTTTTCCATCTGCACAGAGCGTTTATTTTAACAGCCTGTGGCTCTGGCATCAGACAAACTATCTGTCCATCAGAGTACCAACAAATATGTTCCTTTGGACTTGGCCAGAAGAATTAGTTGATGCCATTCCGGTGCATGCACTTCACCTTAATGTGATGTTTCTCTACATCCTTGATGATGCCAGGGTATCCTTCATGGTCATAATTGACAACACACCACTCCCGTACGTGATTAAGTTCAACGGTTCCAGGTCGCCATGTGGTGTCAGCTTTATCATGAGATGCAGGGCGCTTGTTAGATGCTGCAGGGTCACCCAGAGTTGCCTCTTTGAGCTGAAAACAAGGACAATCCAACATGCCACTGTCCTTCTTGCACAGACAAGTAATGTCCCTGTATTTTATCTGGCCTGGTGAGACACTGATAACCTGATGACTCTTAATCGTTCCTTTAGTGGCATCTAAGGCAGGCATCTGAGGTGAGAAGAGATAGCATATGATAAGATATAAAGAGTAACAAACACCGTATACATTTCAATACTCAACCAGCTACTGTACAAGAAAAATGTATGTGTGTGTATGGGGAGGAAGGAGGGTTAAATCTGGCCCAGGCTGATTTTCAGGAGTTGAGAGGGGTGTTTGGGACTGCAGCAATGCCCTGGCTCTGAGTATCCTTTTAAAATCTCTCCATTTCTTCCTTTCTGCAGATTGCACTCTGTCACTGAGTTCAGCTATTGCCTTCTTCTTCCCTGTCTCTTTATCTTTCCTCCATTTCTCCCTCTCTTTCTCTAGATACTTTCTCTCCTTCTTTCTGGGTCAGCATTACGTCGTTCTCTGTATTGCCGCTGTCGTTCAGCTGCACTAAGAAGAGGTGCCATTCCTTCAGAAAGACCTGATTCAATTGATATTTATTTATTCTTAAAATACTGTACATGCTATATATACTGTAATTATGTAATACAATTTATGAACAAAAACACATATTTTGCAACACATTACTGCAAGATATCCATTTGTGCATGTCCACCCTGTTACGTGAACATGGATAACAGGGTGGACAATAACAGGGTGGACATTTTGAGCTAAAATTAGCAACTATGCTCCAAGTGATCGTGATGAGGCTAGGATATTGAAATTATGAAATTCAATTAAAGTCTTTTGTATTTTTGCTTAACAGGGTGGACATGTTATGCTTTCCCACATCTCATCACCCAACATATAATCATGAAAATGTAATAGTATAAAATCTAGATACTCATCAGGTTCACCACAGTTCTTTTTCCACCAAGGAAGTGAAATAATTTCCTGTTTGTGATGTCATTGTAGAAAATATATATTTTCCTAAAGTGCTAGTAACCACAATGCAACAGGGTGGACAATGACTTTGAGGACGTACCGAAAATAGTATTCTTATAAAAATTGCAGCATTTAACATAAAAAGACTACATTTTTACATTTACGTCATTTAGCAGACGCTCTTATCCAGAGCGACTTACAAATTGGTGCATTCACCTTATGATATCCAGTGGAACAACCACTTTACAATAGTACATCTATATCTTTTTTGGGGGTGGGTAGAAGGATATCCTATCCCAGGTATTCCTTAAAGAGGTGGGGTTTCAGGTGTCTCCGGAAGGTGGTGATTGACTCCGCTGTCCTGGCATCGTGAGGGAGCTTGTTCCACCATTGGGGTGCCAGAGCAGCGAACAGTTTTGACTGGGCTGAGCGGGAACTGTGCTTCCGCAGAGGTAGGGAGGCAAGCAAAAAAAAAAAAATGCATGAAATGGATGAAATGCACTACTGTAAGTCGCTCTGGATAAGAGCGTCAGCTAAATAGACTAAAATCTCAAATCTAAATCTAAAATCAGGCCAGAGGTGGATGAACGCAGTGCCCTTCTTTGGGTGTAGGGACTTATCAGAGCCTGAAGGTACGGAGGTGCCGTTCCCCTCACAGCTCCGTGGTCTTGTAGCAGATGCGAGCTTCAACTGGAATCCAGTGGAGTGTGCGGAGGAGCGGGGTGCACCTTAACCATAAGACAAACAAAAACCCCACAACAAAAAAACCAAAACTACAGGGAGGGAAGGGAGGGTGGCCACCGTCACCGATGGTTCCTGTGCACACCCCCCCTTCCCCAATACTCCCCCCTACGGAGGTGACTCTGGTTCTGGCCCTAGTCCCCAACCTAACCTGTCCACCCCCGCTGAAGGCTCAGGGTTAAGGCGCATCGCTGGAGACCTCAGGCTGAGGCGCGTCTCTGGAGACCTCGGGCTGAGGCGCGTCTCTGGAGACCTCGGGCTGACTGGAGGACGGCTCTGGGAGCTCCGGACTGGAGGGCGACTTTGGGAGCTCCGGACTGGAGGGCGACTCTGTCTGCGCCGGTTCCGGACTGGAGGGCGACTCTGTCTGCGCCGGTTCCGGACTGGAGGGCGACTCTGTCGGTTCCGGACTGTGGGCCGTCTCTGTCGGTTCCGGACTGTAGGATGTCGCCGGAAGCACTGGACGGGGCACTGTCGCCGGAAGCTCTAGACGGGGCACTGTTGCCGGAAGCTCTAGACGGGGCACTGTCGCCGGAAGCTCTAAACGGGGCACTGTCGCCGGAGTACGAAAAAGAAAAAAAAAATCGAAAAATGTATGAAATGTATGCATTCACTACTGTAAGTCACGCTGGATAAGAGCGTCTGTTAAATGACTAAAATGTAAATGTAAATGTAGACGGGGACTACGCACTAAAGGCCTGGTGCATGGGGCTGGCTTTGGTGACACCAGACTAGGGACGCGCACCACAGGGCTAGTGCGAGGAGCAGGAACAGGACGTACTGGACTGGACAGGCGCACTAAAGGCCTGGTCTGTGGGGCTGGCTTTGGAGACACCAGACTAGGGACGCGCACCACAGGGCTAGTGCAAGGAGCAGGAACAGGATACACCGGGTCTTGAATACACACTGGAGGTCTGGAGCGCACAGCCTGCACAACCCGTCCTGGCTGGATTGTTACTGTAGCCCGGCACGGGCGGAGTGCTGGCACAGGGTGAACTGAGCAAGATGGCTGCCATGCGTAGAGCAGGCGCAGGGTAGCCTGGGCCCAGGAGACGCACTGGTGGCCAGATATATTGCGCAGGCATACTTCTCCCTGGCTGGATGCCCACTCTAGCACGGCACCTGCGGGGGGCTGGTATCACCCGTACCGGACTGTGCGTGCAGATGGGCGAGACCGTCCGCACTTCCGCATAGCACGGTGCTCTCTTGATCCGTCACTCCCCGTAATAAGCACGGGGAGTTGGCTCAGGTCTCCATCCTGACTCTGCCCAACTCCCCGTGTGCCCCCCCACCATTTTTGGGGGGGCTGGCTCTCGCACTTGCCACTTGGCGCACATAACGCCTCGTAATGGCAATACATGGAACAACTACCCACAAAACCCATGGAAAAACACCCCTACTAAATAGGACCTTCAATTAGAGGCAACGAGGAACAGCTGCCTCCAATGGAAGGTCAGCCCAATAAACTAAACATAGAAATATAAGAACTAGAACAAACATAGAAATATATTAACATAGATCATAACCCCCCAAAAAAACGAAACACACAAAACAAACACACCCCTGCCACGTCCTGACCAACTACAATAACAAAATTACCCCTTTTCTGGTCAGGACGTGACACATTTTTTTATTCCAATCATTGTGGACGTAACATCCCCAATGGACCCTATTCCCTATGGGCCTTGGTCAGAGAGGGAGAGAGAGAGAGAGAATGAGAGAGAGAGAGAGAGAGAGAGAGAAAGAGAGCGAGACAGAGAGAAAGAGAACGAGAGAGAGAGAGAAAGAGAGCGAGAGAGAGAGAGAGAAAGAGAGCGAGAGAGAGAGCGAGAGAGAGAGAGAGAAAGAGAGCGAGAGAGAGAGAGACTGCGAGAGAGAGAGAGAGAGAGAGAGAGAGAGAGTGAGAGAAAGAGAGAGAGAGAACGAGAGAGAGAGAGAGAACAAGAGAGAGAAAGATAGCGAGAGAGAGAAAGAGAGCGAGAGAGAAAGATAGAGAAAGAGAGCGAGAGAGAGAGAGAAAGAGAGCGAGAGAGAGAGCGAGAGAGAGCGAGAGAGAGAGAGAGAGAGAGCGAGAGAGAGAGAGAGAGAGAGCAAGAGAGAGAGAGAGAGAGAAAGAGAGCGAGAGAGAAAGAGAATGAGAGAGAGAGAGAGAGAGAAAGAGAACGAGAGAGAGAGAAAGAGAAAGAGAACGAGAGAGAAAGAGAAAGAGAAAGAGAGCGAGAGCGAGAGAGAGAGAGACATGTTTAATCAAACAATCAGAAGTCTCAGTCATATTTCTTCATACATTCTTAAGCATTAGTCATTTACAATGACAGAGCAGGGCTCTCATCCTTGCTAAAATGTAGGCTAACATGTCAAATCATGGACTGATGTGATGCAACAGTAGGTTCTTGACATGTTATCTGAAAACATTTGTATGAATCCTCTAGAACGTTTTGAAACCAACTGAAATTCCAACGTGTAACTTCCTGTATCTCATAGCAAACAGGAAACCAGAGCCAGTGAAATAATGAATCAGGTTGATAGACAGAATTATAACCTGCCTGGTTTCCTAGCTACTTCTCCAAAGTCAAACAGCAGCACACTGCAACAGCTCCAGCAGTTATCCTAGCACTCCTGAACAGCTCCAGCAGTTAGCCTAACACTCCTGAACAGCTCCAGGAGTTAGCCTAGCACTCCTGAACCGCTCCAGCAGTTAGCCTAGCACTCCTGAACAGCTCCAGCAGTTAGCCTAGCACTCCTGAACCACTCCAGCAGTTAGCCTAGCACTCCTGAACAGCTCCAGCAGTTAGCCTAGCACTCCTGAACAGCTCCAGCAGTTAGACTAGCATTCCTGAACAGCTCCAGCAGTTAGCCTAGCACTCCTGAACAGCTCCAGCAGTTAGCCTAGCACTCCTGAACAGCTCCAGCAGTTAGCCTAGCACTCCTGAACAGCTCCAGCAGTTAGCCTAGCACTCCTGAACAGCTCCGGAGATTTAGCACCGCACCAGCGGAAGACAGAGGATGGGAGGGTATTGAATTTACTCACAGGAAGGTGGCGGCTAATACTGACTCATAGCCGTTACGCAGTATAGCTTGTCTTAATTCATCACTTAGCATGTCTCCTTTAAAAGGGCAGATGGAGATCACAGATTACAAAATAGTGTCTTATTAATGACTAAAGAGAAAGGATTTGGAAATGTTGAGTGCCTATATTCAGGTACTAACAAACTGCTGAAAACAGGTATTTTCTGGGCGACATCAACATGATGTTTCACATGATCACCATCTAGACATAGAGTGGTAAGTATCTGTCGCTTGGACACAAAGCTGAAAGAAGCAGTACAGAAGCATGTCAACTAAAACTGTATTTTTGTTTTCTTTGTTTTAAACAGAAGTTTATGGAGTTCCCTAACAGTTGCTTTGTTAAGCAATAGAATCCTCCTTCAGTCTCTCTCCTGTCACTATGGAGCCCATGCCCCGTTGTTACCCCCTACATCCTTACCTCTCCCCTCTTCAGGCCCACTCCCCCACTTACCCCCTACATCCTTACCTCTCCCCTCTTCAGGGCAAATCCCCCAAAACCTCATCCCTCCTCAGGCCCACTCCCCCACTTACCCCCTACATCCTTACCTCTCCCCTCTTCAGGGCAACTCCCACTTACCCCCTGCTTACCCCTCCCTTAGAAAGAGAACAGTCCTTCAGGGGTCTGATAGGTTGTGGACTGATGCTTAGCAACAGCATTCCATTTCCCTAAGTAGCAGTAAGCCCTTCAATGCAGCCTTTGATGTGTCTGTCAGATTGACAGGGCTTTAAACACATTGTCTTCACTCCAGATGTATAAGGGGATAAAAGAAAGTGATGTTTACACTTTTTTCAGTTATAATTAAATGGTGTTCCTGATGATTATGATTCCTCAAGTGGTGGGTGGGAGATGGAGCGTAGGGAGGAGGGGATTCGTCCAGGGAGATCTCTGACTGAAGCAAAACTACTTAGTGCAATTTCACCTCCAGACATTTTGAGGAATTATTCTCTTTATTGAAGCGTTTCTCTTCCATGATAAATGGCAATGTCTTTTACTTTCCACACCAACAGGTGACAGACCAACAGTTAAATACTTAAACAAAAGAAGAATGTTGTTCACAGTGATATCTGGAACTGTCAGCTATACACACAATAGAAGCAGCTCCACTACAAGTTCAAATTCCAATAACTTTATTGAGAACTGAACATCTCAAGGGCTCCAACAGCACATCTGCCATATTAGTGAGTACAGCTGTTGTGTTCCCATGGTGATGCATTCTCATGAAATTACATGAATTGTTGTGATAACGCATAGCAGATAAATTATGATATAAACCCTCAGTTGTCACACCCTGACCATAGAGAGCCCTTGGTTCTCTATGGTGTAGTAGGTCAGGGTGTGACTAGGGCGGTGTTCTAGTTTATATTTTCTATGTTGGTGTTTTTGTATGGTTCCCAATTAGAGGCAGATGGTAATCGTTGCCTCTAATTGGGGATCATATTTAGGTAGCCATTTTCCCACCTGTGTTTGTGGGATATTGTTTGTTTGTCTATGTGCTTGTGACACTACGACTTCACGTTCTTTGTAATTTTTTTTTTTTTTTCTAGTTTCACTGAAATAAAGATGTGGAACCCAACACACGCTGCACCTTGGTCTGATCATTTTGAAGAGCGTGACATCAGTCAGTAATAAGCCTCAAGGATAATGTTGGGAAACAACCCTGAGCTTGATGATGTGAGTCATCTGAACACAAGTACTATGTCACACACTGAAACACTCTTGTCTGCTCTGAGGAGGACGTATTGGAAAGCAATGAGATGAATACAAGCGGGCTACTACGGACATAAGCATGACAAATCATCTGAGCACAAAAGTTGAAATCTGGTGTTCCTCAAGGTTCAGTATTTGGACCCCTTCTATTGTCACGACTTCCGTCGAAGTTGGTGCCTCCTTGTTCGGGCGGCGTTCGGCGGTCATCGTCAGCGGCTTTCTAGCTGCCACCGATCCATGTTTCTTTGTCCATTTGTTATGTCTCGATTGTTCACACCTGGTTCCCATTTTGTTATGATTACTTCCCTATTTAAACCCTCTGATATTCATGATGTTTTGTGCATTATTATTTTCCTGTTTGTCATGTTAGTTGTGTTTTGTCAATATTGTTTTATCCCTGCGTGGATTTTGACTGATGAGCTTTTCTAGAGTAAAATACGTTATTTTTACTCAGTCCGGGGTCCTGCACTTGACTCTATTCCTCATCTTCACTATACTGACACTGACATCTATTCTTCCCTTCCTAAGCATCAGAGTTGTTACAGTGGTAATTTCTCTAGGTATTGCGAACTATACTAGTAATACATGTCATAATGGACTGTTAGAAAGAAGTGTAATGAGAAATGTTGTTAATTGATTTAACAGCCTAGTTTCTACTTTGTACATCCCATTGTGCATCCCCAATGAACCCTATTCCCTATGGGCCTTGATCAAAAGTAGTGCACTATAAAGGAAATAGGGTGTCACGGTTGTCGTAAGGAGAAGCGGACCAAAGTGCAGCATGTGTGTCGTTCCACATTTTATTTACACTGTGAAACTATGCAATACATAAACATAAACTAAAGAACAAAACAACAAACCGTGACGCAGAGGTGAAACATACACTACTCAAAAAACTATCTCCCACAAACACAGGTGGAAAAAAAAAACTACTTAAGTATGATCTCCAATTAGAGACAACAAGGACCAGCTGCCTCTAATTGGAGATCATCCCAAACAAAACCCCAACATAGATATACAAAACTAGACCCTGACAACATAGAAATAGAAAACATAGAAAGAGAAAAAACATCACGCCCTGACCTACTCTGCCATAGAAAATAACATATTTCTATGGTCAGGACATGACATAGGGTGCCATTTGGGATACAGACCCAGGCATGTCTCAGAGTCAACAACCATCCCAGTAGCCTTGTTGTATCCTGAGTGGTCCCTCTAGTAACCCTCCCAGTAGCCTTGTTGTATCCTGAGTGGTCCATCTAGCAACCCTCCCAGTAGCCTTGTGGTATCCTGAGTGGTCCATCTAGCAACCCTCCCAGTAGCCTTGTTGTATCCTGAGTGGTCCCTTTAACAAACCTCCCAGAGGTCCCTCTGACAAACCTCCCAGAGGTCCCTTTGACAAACCTCCCAGAGGTCCCTCTGACAAACCTCCCAGAGGTCCCTCTGACAAACCTCCCAGAGGTCCCTCTCTTAGCCTTTAGGATTCAGATCTTATATCAAAGTGCTGTTCTGTTCATGCATGTGAACAACGGCTGCTGCTGCTATGAAACCATGTCCTTTGTCTGGCTCACAATAGCATCTCAACCACTGAAGAATGCCTTGGATCTCAATACCAGTGGGGCTACTTTTATCAAGACAAGTGCTATTGAGGGCAATAGTGGAACAACTTATTTTAGAAAGGCTTTGGTTAACACATCCAGATCTTACATATTGTCTTGTCTCTTTTACATCTTTTCAAAAACGTTTCTGAGCTACATTCAAGTGCAAACATGATTTTGAATGAGATGTTATTTTAATCTCAATATACTTTAGAAATAGTTTTGATCAAGACAGTATTGCAGACTACTTTTTCATTTCAACATAGGAAGACAAAGCCAAACAGAGATGACTGAGAATGATAAATAACTACACTTCTGTAATACAAACAAAACAACAAAAGAAGTGAGTAGATTGAATCCCTGTTATGTGACAGAGAGAGAGAGAGAGAGAGAGAGAGAGAGAGAGAGAGAGACTCAAGACTCAAGAATGGGAGACAGAAGGAGAAAGACTGAGCCAGAGAACGTGAGAGAGGCTATGGACTGGAGAGAGAGAGAGAGAAGGACATAGGAGGGGTCCAGGTCTCCAGGATTAACCTTCAAGGGCCAGATTGTTTGATCAGTAGACAGAAGACTAGGGAAGGAGGGGTCAGGAGGAATAGAAAGCCCTTCATGCTGACAGTGCTGACAGTAGTGCCTGATCTCTCGTGTGATTGATATTCTTGCTGCTCATCTGGGGGACCAGCAGACCTTGGTTCAAATACTATTAGAATTGTTTTTAATACTTTGAGAGTTTGCTTAAGTCTGCTTGGTGTGGCAGATGGGAGGAGTTTTCAGTTTAGTTCCATTTCAACATACAAGCTCAATCAAGCACAACATATAAGCATGACATATAAGTATTTGAAGTGATCTTTAATAGTATTTGAACCCAGGGGCCAGGGAGGGAGGGACAGAGGAGGCCAGTGTCTGGTGGTGAGTTTGCATCTTCTAACTAACCCATGGGTGGTCGTGTTAATAACGGGCCAACCAGGAAGATCAGTTGTGGACAAGCAGCAGGATTACGAGGGTCTTTGTGGGAGCAAGCAGAGCCTTGGTGGGGAAAGGCCTGTGATCTGTGGGGTTGAGAGGAAATTAGGACGGGCAGGTGGCAGATCCCCTTTTAAACAGGGGTACTTAGGAAATGAAAGCCAAACGCCAAGAGGATATTGAAATAAGTAACCAGAAAATTGTTGACATTCTTGAGAGTTCCTTTGCAAACACAAAGAAAAAACTCTAAGAAAAAAGCACTCTCCATAAACTCTACAATTCTACAATAAACTCTATATACTTTTTATATAGTAGCATTTCTAAGCATTGTAAGCCTTATTCATAAGCATGTATATCACTTTATACACATTTATAAGCATTTATGATGGCTTTTTCATTAAAGTTTTAATATAGTGTTACAGGATAAGCGACTGTTACTACTACTGTTACGACTACTACTACTACTGTTACTACTACTACTACTACTACTACTACTACAACTACTACTACTGTTACTACTGTTACTACTACTACTACTACTGCTACTACTACTACTACTGTTACTGCTACTACTACTGTTACTACTACTACTACTACTACTACTACTGTTACGACTACTACTACTACTACTACTACTACTACTGTTACTACTACTACTACTACTACTACTTCTGCAACTACTACTGTTACTACTGTTACTACTGTTACTACTACCACTACTACAACTACTACTACTACTACTAATACTGTTACTACTACTACTACTACTACTGCTGTTACTACTGTTACTGCTACTACTACTACTACTGCTACTATTACTACTACTACTACCGTTACTACTACTACTACTACTGTTATTACTACTACTGTTACTACTACTACTACTACTACTAGTATCACTATTACTACTACTACTAGTACTGTTACTACTACTGTTACCACTACTACTACTGCTACTACTTCTACTGTTACTACTACTGTTACTACTACCGTTACTACTATTATCACTACTACTACTGTTACTACTACTACTACTGTTACTACTACTGTTACTACTACTACTACTACTGCTACTACTTCTACTGTTACTACTACTGTTACTACTACCGTTACTACTATTATCACTACTACTACTATTACTACTACTACTACTGTTACTACTACTGTTACTACTGCTGTTACTACTACTACTACTACTACTACTACCACTACTGCTACTACTATTACTACTACTATTACTACTACTACTGCTACTACTATTATCACTATTACTACTACTACTGCTACTACTTATCACGTTTCAAGGTAAGACTCAGATGCAGACAACGTTGAATTAACAACAGTTTATTAATCCAACAGGGGAAGGCAAAAGACAGGGCAGGCAGGGGTCAGTAATCCAGATAGGTGGGGCAAAGTTACAGGACGGCAGGCAGGCTCAGCGTCAGGGTTGGCAGAGGTCAGTAATCCAGATAGGTGGGGCAAAGTTACAGGACGGCAGGCAGGCTCAGCGTCAGGGTTGGCAGAGGTCAGTAATCCAGATAGGTGTGGCAAAGTTACAGGACGGCAGGCAGGCTCAGCGTCAGGGTTGGCAGAGGTCAGTAATCCAGATAGGTGTGGCAAAGTTACAGGACGACAGGCAGGTTCAGCATCAGGGTTGGCAGAGGTCAGTAATCCAGATAGGTGTGGCAAAGTTACAGGACGGCAGGCAGGCTCAGCGTCAGGGTTGGCAGAGGTCAGTAATCCAGATAGGTGTGGCAAAGTTACAGGACGGCAGGCAGGCTCAGCGTCAGGGTTGGCAGAGGTCAGTAATCCAGATAGGTGGGGCAAAGGTACAGGATGGCAGGCAAGCAGAAAAGGTCAAAACCGGGAAAACTAGAAAACAGGAACAATCGAGAGACAGGAACAGAGGGGAAAACGCTGGTAGGCTTGACAAAACAAAACGAACTGGCAACAGACAAGCAGAGAACACAGGTATAAATACACAGGAGATAATGGGGAAAATGGGTGACACCTGGAGGGGGTGGAGAAAATCACAAAGACAGGTGAAACAGAACAGGGTGTGACACTACTACTATTACTACTACTATCACTAATGCTACTACTACTACTACTGATGCTACTACTACTGATGCTACTACTACTGATGCTACTACTACTACTGATGCTACTACTACTGATGCTACTACTACTACTACTACTACTGATGCTACTACTACTACTACTACGGATACTACTACAACTACTACTACTGATGCTACTACTACTACTACTACTACTACTACTGATGCTACTACTACTACTACTACTGATACTACTACAACTACTACTACTGATGCTACTACTACTACTACTACTACTACTACTGATGCTACTACTACTACTACTACTACTGATGCTACTACTACTACTACTGATACTACTACAACTACTACTACTGATGCTACTACTACTACTACTACTACTACTACTACTACTACTACTACTACTGATGCTACTACTACTACTACTACTACTACTACTACTACTACTACTACTACTGATGCTACTACTACTGATGCTACTACTACTACTACCACTACTGATGCTACTACTACTACTACGGATACTACTACAACTACTACTACTGATGCTACTACTACTACTACTACTACTACTACTGATGTTACTACTATTACTACTACTACTACTGATGCTACTACTACTATTACTACCACTACTACAACTACTACTGATACTACAACTACTACTACTACTGATGCTACTGCTACTACTACTACTACTATCACTACTACTACTACTACTACTACTACTACTACTACTACTACTACTGTTGCTACTACTACTACTGATGCTACTACTACTACTACTACTGATACTACTACTATTACTACTAATACTATACTAAATATATAATATATCTATCACATTGCCATGAACATAACAGCTAGCTTGTCAGTCAGCTGTGCTGGCTACTAGACTGCACTCTGGGAATAAGAACCAATTGGGTTGGTAGGATAGTAGTGTCACAACACCTGTTGTATTGACTGATGACCCTGTGTTTTCATTATCATTCCAAAATATCTTTTAATGTATGACATGCAGTATGTAACACACAGTTATTTGCATTCTTCATAGTCTAGTCGTTTTTATTCCTGCCATTGATCCTTGCATGTAACCTTACAAACCCTGTGGTATTTCAGACTATAATGAAGGATATCTTGGTTGTTTTTCAATATGTCAAATGCGGTGTCGGTCTATGACCTGCTCTAGCAGGGTTTTTTAGAATGAAGATTCCGTTCCTCTTTACTATATTAGTAAGATTTACTGCACTTCTATTGAATGTATTATAGCTACACGATATAATGCTTAGTAAAGGGCACTTAGCATGGAGCATACAGCCGCTGGAGGAAGGATCCTCTCAAAAGCCAATTTATATCAGCACACACCAGAGAATTTCTACGTTTCCCAGCACTTTGCCTTCATTGACATGTATGAGGCTGCTCTGCACAGTCTCAGTCTCTGTTTCAGTCTCTCTCTCTCTCTCTCTCTCTCTCTCTCTCTCTCTTTCTCTCTCTCTCTCTTCATCTCTCTCTCGCTCTCTCTCTATATATATATCAGTAATTTATTTGAAACAAATGAGCAAGCATCTGGACATGTAGGCCACTTAATTAACATGTGGGTATTTTTCCAACACAAGATCAATCATGAAAAATGTCCTGTCACCTCAGATCTCAAAGGCCAGATGACAACACAGTGGGGGCCTTTACGAGCTCCAGAGTTTACAGAGAAATAAAAACACTGAATGGTCTTTGCTGTTGTTCCAAGGATTATTTCTTACGCAAGAATAGCGGTCTTGTTGTTTTGAAGCCTTAACGTCTCTGATTTATCATATGGCATGGTTCCATCAAAAATAATCAATTTATTTCAGAGTTGAGTAGATGGCTACGAAAGCCAAACCTGGTTTACAGTGAGCAACTGTATCTTCATGAATATAGTGTAGGACAGGCTTGTATTCGCTTAAACAAACAGAATAACAAGGCAGACATGGAACTCCTGTTGATTCAAGAGGGTTTGGTGAATTTTTCTTTTCTTTATTTAATCCATTTGTCTGTGCATGTGAACTAAAACAGATTCACAGTATTTCTAGACAATATCTGGAAAGTCAAACATATTGCGTATGTTATAATGGTCTTTGAAAGTGATCCCTTAATGCACTGAAACTATAACTCATGTGTGCCGGAGTGATTCTCCCCATAAGTTGTGCATCTCAGATGTCGTGTATTTCGAGTATATTTCAGGTTGTGCCAAGATGTTGCGTTAGTCATTACTTCTCTCTTGACTTTTGAAGCTCCAGCATTTATCTTGTAGATTTATGATAGGACAGGCATCCAGATGTTTTAGGAGGATCTTTCTATGTGGGGATGATTTCAGGATCCTGCTGACAGAAGTACAGTTACACGAAGATTACTGTTGTTCTAGTTTTTTTTTACATTGTCCCCGGTTTTATTCTAAACTTTCAGAAGTTAGATATGATCTAAATAAGCAATATGGCCAATATACCACGGCTAAGGGCTGTTTTTACGCACGACGCAAGACGGAGTGCCTGGGTACAGCCCTTAGCCGTGGTATATTGGCCATATATCACAAAACCCCTGAGGTGCCTTATTGTTATTATAAACTAGCTACCAACGTAATTAGAGCAGTAAAAATAAATACTTTGTCATACCCATGGTTGACGGTCTGATATACCATAGCTTTTAGCCAATCAGCATTCAGGGCTCGAACCATCCAGTTTATAATGCAAATTAAATTCTAAACTCCCGAGTGGCACAGTGGTTCAAGGACAAGAAGCAGTGCAGCTTGGTCGGGTTGTGTTTCGGAGGATGCACGGCTCTCGACCTTCGCCTCGCCCGAGTCCATACGGGAGTTGCAGGTATTAGACAAAACTGTAACTACCATTTGGATACCACGAAATTGGGGAGAAAAGGGTTAAAACAATTATTAAGTTCTCTCAAGATTATATAAAGGACAGATTTTTCGGTAACACTTTACAATGAGGTTACTTTGGTAAAGGGTTTATAAGGTTAGCCTTATTGTAGGTGAACATATACCAAAACTATTCCTCATAGTTTGTAGCCTATTCACCTTCCCATCTGTCATACCAAAGGTTTTTCTGTTGTCCTAATCCAACCAGACAACTCATCTCCCTGTCAGGACTTGAAAGGACGATCTTTTTAGACGTGACATGTTGCTGAGAGATGATTCAGTTGACTGAGTCACAGAGGTCAGCTTTGAACATCAGACCATCCCAGAGCCATACATTTAAATGCATGGCTCTGGAACATCCCAAAGGCGTTTCAGAACACTCATTTGAGCAAACTCACTTCAGATTCAGAACATTAATTTCAGCATACTTATTTCAGTTTCAGAATACTCATTTGAGCAAACTCATTTCAGATTCAGAACACTCATTTGAGCAAACTCATTTCAGATTCAGAACATTCATTTCAGCCTTTTAAAAAAATATATATTTTTTTTATTTCACCTTTATTTAACCAGGTAGGCAAGTTGAGAACAAGTTCTAATTTACAATTGCGACCTGGCCAAGATAAAGCAAAGCAGTTCGACAACATACAACAACACAGAGTTACACATGGAGTAAAACAAACATACAGTCAATAATACAGTAGAAAAATATGTCTATATACAATGTGAGCAAATGAGGTGAGATAAGGGAGGTAAAGGCAAAAAAAGGCCATGGTGGCAAAGTAAATACAATATAGCAAGTAAAACACTGGAATGGTAGATTTGTAGTAGAAGAAAGTGCAAAGTAGAAATAGAAATAATGGGGTGCAAAGGAGCAAAAGAAATAAAATAAATAAATACAGTAGGGGAAGAGGGAGTTGTTTGGGCTAAGTTATAGATGGGCTATGTACAGGTGCAGCATACTTATTTCAGTTTCAGAATACTCATTTCAGCATACTTATTTCTAAGAGTGCAGAAATATATAACAATACACAATACACACAAATACTGAAATATTAGGATGAGCAATAGAAACACAAAATGTATAGGTTTGGTCCCATGTTTCATGAGCTGAAATAAAAGGTCCCAGAAATGTTCCATACGCACACAAATTTGTGTACATCCCTGTTAGTGAACATTTCTCCTTTGCCACGATAATCCATCCACCTGATTGGTGTGGAATATGAAGCAGCTGATTAAACAGCGTGATCATTATTACACAGGTGCACCTTGTGCTGGGGACAATACAAGGCCACTCTAAAATGTGCAGTTTTGTCGCACAACACAATGCCACAGATGTCTCAAGTTTTGAGGGAGTGCGCAATTGGCATGCTGACTGCAGGAAAGTCCACCAGAGCTGTTGCCAGATAATGTAATGTTCATTTCTCTCCATAAGCCGCTTTGGCAGCGATTACAGCCTCGGGTCTTCTTGGGTATGACACTACAAGCTTGGCACACCTGTATTTGGGGTGTTTTTCCCATTCTTCTCTGTAGATCCTCTCAAGCTCTGTCAGGTTGGATGGGGAGCGTTGCTGCAGAGCTATTTTCAAGTCTCTCCAGAGATGTTCAATTGGGTTCAAGTCCGGGCTCTGGCTGGGCCACTCAAGGACATTCAGAGACTTGTCCCGAAGCCACTCCTGTGTTGTCTTGCCTGTGTGCTTAGGGTCGTTGTCCTGTTGGAAGGTGAACCTTCGCCCCCAGTCTGAGGTACTGAGTGCTCTGGAGCAGGTTTTAATCAAGGATCTCTCTGTACTTCGCTCTGTTCATCTTTCCCTCGATCCTCACTAGTCTCCTAGTCCCTGCAACTGAAAAACATCCCAACAGCATGATGCTGCCACCACCATGCTTCACCATAGGGATGGTGCCAGGTTTTCTCCAGACATGACACTCGGCATTCAGGCCAAAGAGTTGATGGAGGGCACTGTGTTCTTGGGGACCTTCAATGCTGCAGAATTTTTTTGGTACCCTTCCCCAGGTCTGTGCCTCAACACAATCCTGTCTCTGAGCTCTTTGGACAAATTCTTTGACCTCATGGCTTGGTTGTGGCTCTGAAATGCACTGTCAACTGTGTGACCTTATATAGACAGGTGTGTGACTTTCCAAATCATGTCCAATCAATTGAATTTACCACAGGTGGACACTAATCAAGTTGGAGAAACATCTCAAGGATGATCAATGGAAACGGGATGCACCTGAACTTAATTTTGAGTCTCATAGCAAACGGTATGAATACATATGTAAATAACGTCTTTTTGATTTGATTTTTAATAAATGTGTAAACATTTCTAAAAACCTGTTTTCATTTTGTCATTATGGGGTATTATGTGTAGATTGATGACAAAAGAATGTAACGTAACAAAATGTGGAAAATGTGAAGGGGCCTAAATACTTTCTGAATGCACTGTATATGTTAAAGCACATGTAGCTTAGACTACGAGTTTGTATGAATATCTTTTTTTTTTTCAAATATCAATTTCTGATGTGCGGTGACTTGAAACAGCTCGACTGACCAACTGTCACATTTAATTAGCGACTAGGAACCAGCCCTGTGGCACTGTATCTCTGTTCTCAAGGTTGTCTCAATATCGTCAAATTCACATCCACTACTTATTTTCTCCCTTCTAACATAGGCCACTGCTGAGCATTGCATTCCCACAAAACTCATCATACTGCTTTTTTGTCTTGAAAAGTAATCTTTAAAGTAAAAAATATTTGAAAGTAGTATTTTACTACTTTATTTTAAACAATTATTTTAAAGTTGTTGAGACCATAAGTAACTATACACTATTGTTCTGATGTTTTCACTCAGTAACCTCTGGACACAGACACAGAGAGAGAGAGACTTCCCCAGAGTCCCAGCCATGGCATTATAATCTCATTCACTGTGTAATAATGATAACTGTTGGAGCTAGAGTAGAGCTCGCCAGTCTTCCTACCAAATGGCACCCTATTCCCTATATAGTGCATTACTTTTGACCAGAGCACTATTGGCCCTAGTCAAAAGTAATGCATTAAACAGGGAATATGGTTGCCATTTGGGATGTAACTCCAGTTTGTAGTGAGGGAGTCCCAGAGGTTAGTGGTTAACATTAGTTTAAGTGTCAAGCAGTTATATGGGTTTCTCTACTCATTTACTGTGATTCATTCCTTAAAGAGAAGAGTATTAATGTCAAATACAGATTGTTATTCCCAAGGATATCACTGTTTCCACTACTGAGGAGGGAAGAAGAAACCAATAAATGTAAAATAGAATTGTTGTAATGGCAGTATAGAGTGCTTATTGTCTTGTAGCACATGAATAATATATATATTACTGTGGGTTGACAATAAAATTAGTGTGCTGAAATGAGTATGCTGAAATTAGTGTGCTGAAATGAGTATGCTGAAATGAGTGTGCTGAAATGAGTATGCTGAAATTAGTGTGCTGAAATGAGCATGCTGAAATGAGTGTGCTGAAATGAGTATGCTGAAATGAGTGTGCTGAAATGAGTATGCTGAAATTAGTGTGCTGAAATGAGTATGCTGGAATGAGTGTGCTGAAATGAGTATGCTGAAATTAGTGTGATGAAATGATTGTGCTGGAATGAGTATGCTGAAATTAGTGAGCTGAAATGAGTATACTGAAATTAGTGTGCTGAAATGAGTATGCTGAAATTAGTGTGATGAAATGATTGTGCTGGAATGAGTATGCTGAAATTAGTGTGCTGAAATGAGTATGCTGAAATTAGTGTGATGAAATGATTGTGCTGGAATGAGTATCCTGAAATTAGTGTGCTGAAATGAGTATGCTGAAATTAGTGTGATGAAATGATTGTGCTGGAATGAGTATCCTGAAATAAGTGTGATGAAAAGAGTATCCTGAGATGAGTGTGTTTTGAAAATGAGTGAGCTGAAATGAGTGTGCTGAAATGAGTGTGCTGAAATGAGTATGCTGAAATGAGTATCCTGAAATTAGTGAGCTGAAATGAGTATCCTGAAATGAATGTGCTGTAATTAGTGTGCTGTAAGAATGCTGTTCATTGGCTACAGCTCAGCATTCAACACCATAGTACCCTCCAAGCTAATCATTAAGCTTGGGGCCCTAGGTCTGAACCCCACCCTGTGCAACTGGATCCTGAACATCCTGATGGGCCACACCCAGGTGGTGAAGGTAGGCAACAACATCTCCACTATGCTGATCCTCAACACAGGGGCCCCACAAGGGTGAGTACTCAGCCCCCTCCTGTACTACCTGTTCACTCATGACTGCTGATTCAAGCAGGTCTCCAACTCAATCATCAAGATTGCTGATGACACAATAGTGGTAGGCCTGATTACCAACAACGACTAAACAGCCTACAGGGAGGAGGTGAGGGCCCTGGCGGAGTGGTGCCTGGAAAATAACTTATTCCTCAACGTCAACAAAACAAAGGAGTTGATTGTGGACTTAAGGAGACTGCAGAGGGAGCACGCTCACATCAGCATCGACAGGGCCGCAGTGGAGTAGGTGAAAAGCTTCATGTTGCTCGGTGTACACATCACTGACAATCTGTAATGGTCCACCCCCACTGGCTGTGTGATGAAGAAGGCGCAACAGCACCTCTTCTACCTTAGGAAGCTGAATAAATTTGTCTTGGCACCTAAAAACCTCACAAACTTTTACAGATGCACCATCGAGAGCATCCTGTCCGGCGTATCAACGGCTGGTACGGCAACTGCACCGTCCGCAACCGCAGGGCTCTCCGGAGGGTGGTTCGGTCTGCCCAACGCATCACCGGGGGTACACTGCCTGCCCTCCAGGACACCTACAGCACCCAGTGTCACAGGAAGGCCAAGAAGATCATCAAGGACCTCAGCCACCCGAGCCACGTCCTGTTCACCCCGCCACCATCCAGAAGGCGAGATCTCTACAGGTGCATCAAAGCTGGGATCGAGAGACTGAAAAACAGCTTATATCTCAAGGCCATCAGACTGTTAAATAGTCAACACTAGCTCGCCTCCTCCCATTACCCTGCCCTAAACTCAATCACTGTCACTAGATGGCTACCACCCGGTTACTCTACCATGCACCTTAGAAGCTGCTGCCCTATGTACATAGTCATGGAACACTGGTCACTTTAAGTCTTGTTTACATCCTGTTTGACCCACTTCATATATACCACAGGAGGTTGGTGGCACCTTACCTGGGGAGGACAGACTCATGGTAATGGCTGGAGGGGAAACAGTGGAATGGTATCAAATACATCAAACACATAGTTTCCATGGTTTCCATGTGTTTGATGCCATACCATTTGTTCCGTTCAAGCCATTATTATGAGCCGTTCTCCCCTCAGCAGCCTCCACTGATATGTACAGTATATACTGTATTCTAGTCAGGGAAAATCCTATTGAAATATTGCTGTGCATATAGTATTGTTCAGATATAGAACATATTTTTCCACATACTGTCCATATTGTCAATACATCCCATCACACACACATATACAGTGCATTTAGACCCCTTCCCTTTCTCCACATTTTGTAACGTTACAGCCTTAGTCTAAAATGGATTCCCCCCAAAATTACCCTAATCAATCTATTCACAATACCTCATAATGACAAAGCAAAAACAGGATTATAGAAATGTTGGCAAATTTATGAAAAATAAAAAACAGAAATAACTTATTTGCAACTTGATTAGAGTTCACCTGTGGTAAATTCAATTGATTGGACATGATTTGGAAAGGCACAACCCTGTCTGTAGAAGATCCCACAGTTGACAGTGCATGTCAGAGCAAAAACCAAGCCACAAGGTCAAAGAATCTGTCCAAAGAGCTCCGAGACAGGATTGTGTCGAGGCACAGACCTGGGGTAGGGTACCAAAAAAATATCTGCAGCATTGAAGGTCCCCAAGAATACAGTGACATCCATCATTCCTAAATGGAAGAAGTTTGGAACCACCAAGATTCTTCCTAGAGCTGGCCACCTGTCCAAACTGAGCAATTGGGGTAGAAGGGTCTTAGTCAGGAAGGTGACCAAGAACCCGATTGTCACTGTGACAGAGCTCCAGAGTTCCTCCAGGGAGATGGGAGAACCTTAGAAGGACAACCATCTCTGTAGCACTCCACCAATCAGGTCTTTATGGTAGAGTGGCCAGACGGAAGCCACTCCTCAGTAAAAGACATGACAGCTTGCTTGAAGTTTGTCAACAGGCACCTAAAGGACTCGCCGATGAAACCAAGATTGCACTCTTTGGTCTGAATGCCAAGCGTCACGTCTGGAGGACACCTGGCACCATCCCTATGGTGAAGCATGGTGGTGGCAGCATCATACTGTGGGGATGTTTTTCAGCGGCAGGGACTGGGTGACCACTCAGGATCGAGGGAAAGATGAACAGAGCGAAGTACAGAAAGATCCTTGAGGAAAATCTGCTCCAGAGCGCTCAGGACCTCAGATTGGGCTGAAAGTTCACCTTCCAACAGGACAACGACCCTAAGCACACAGCCATGACATCGCGGGATTGGCTTCAGGACAAGTCTCTAAATGTCCTTGAGTGTCCCAGCCAGAGCCCAGACCTGATCGAACATCTCTGGAGAGACCTGAAAATAGCTGTGCAACAAACTTCCCCATCCAACCTGACAGAGCTTGAGAGGATCTGCAGAGAAGAATGGGAGACACTCCCCAAATACAGGTGTGCCAAGCTTGTAGCGTCATACCCAAGAAGACTTGAGGCTGCAATCGCTGCCAAAGGTGATTCAAAAAGTACTGAGTAAAGGGTCTGAATACATATGTAAATGTGATATTTACATTTTTTCTTCGTCATTATGGGGTATTGTGTAGATTAATGAGGAAAAATAACGATTGAATGCATTTTGGAATAAGGCTGTAACGTAACAAAATGTGGAAAAAGTCAAGGGATCTGAATACTTTCCGAATGCACTGTTTATGTACATATCTACCCCCTGCAGATCTACTCGGTACTGGTACCCCGTGTATATAGCCAAGTTATCATTACTCATTGTGTATTTATTCCGTGTTATTATTTTTCGATTATTTTTATTTTCTTCTCTCTGCATTGTTGGGAAGGGCCCGTAAATAAGCATTTCACTACACCTGTTGTTTTTACGAAGCATGTGACAAATATAATTTGAAATTAACCTTATTAAATTCCTGTGTCTGTCTCAGAGGGTTGTGAGCATAAACACATATCTAAATTTTTTGTAAGTTAATGGACAATAAAGTACGTCTTATCTGTGATATACTCTACCTGCACCCTGTAGTTCCCATTCACGTCCATATCATGTTCCTTCCTCTCTCTATACCTCAGCTTGGACTTTGTCATGCAGCCAAGCACATAACGTAATATGCTCTCAGCTCTGTATCATGTCCAATTATAATTATCTTTGTCAGGCCTGAGCCCTACAACCCTCATGCAGATATGATAATATGTCTTCATAACCAAGTGACCTTACATACGCAATATTTCTTTCCTTGTGAAGATTGCATGTCAATAAAGTAATGGCGTCTGGGATACGACGTGACGTGGTGTGGTGTGGCGGCGAGGCAAAGATTTAGATGATTGGGCTTTCAGGTCCACTGATGTATGACCATTATTATTCTACCTGTCAGGGTTGTATACATAGCTGAGGGGCTGAATAGGTAGAGAGAGAGAGGTGCACTGATGTACGGCCATTATTATTCTACCTGTCAGGGTTGTACCCAGCTAGCAAATAACGTTCTGAGAACCATATGTTTCTTAGAGCTTGGTGAGAGCGTGGTTGTCCTATGGTTATTTTGCATACAACCTTCCCACAACGTTCTGGGAAGAGATTAGGATACCCAGCTAGCACATAACGTTCTGATAACCATATGTTTCTTTACAGGCTCAAATAGCCGACAATTAAGCCTGTTACCAACCCTAAGTAAACTTTTTTTTTAAATGGTGTTTGACCAGATACAATGCTATTTTACTGGATACAAATTGACAACAGACTTTCAGCACGACATTCAACAGCAGTTACACAAATGACTGATGATTGGCTGAGAGAAATTGATGATTAAAAGATTGTAGGAGCTGCTTTGTTTGACTTCAGTGTGGCTTTTGACATTATCGATCATAGTCTGCTGCTGGAAAAACATATGTGTTATGGCTTTACACCCCCTGCTATATTGTGGATAAAAAGTTACCTGTCTAACAACAGCCTCTCCAACATAATCCAGGTAGAATCAGGAATTCCCCAGGGCAGCTGTCTAGGCCCCTTACTTTTTTCTATCTTTACAAATGACATGCCACTGGCTTTGAGTAAAACCAATTTGTCTATGTATGCGGATGACTCAACACTATACACGTCAGCTACTACAGCGACTGAAATCCCTACAACACTTAACAAAGAGCTGCAGTTAGTTTCAGAATGGGTGGCAAGAAATAAGTTAGTCCTAAATATTTCAAAAACTAAAAACAATGTATTTGGGACAAATCATTCACTAAACCCTAAACCTCAACTAAATCTTGAAATAATGTGGAAATTGAGCAAGTTGAGGTAACTAAACTGCTTGGATTAACCCTGGATTGTAAACTGTTATGGTCAAAACATGCTGATACAACAGTAGCTAAGATGGGAAAAGTCTGTCCATAATAAAGCGATGCTATGCCTTTTTTACAGAACAATTAACATCGCAGGTCCTACAGGCACTAGTTTTGTAGCACCTGGACTAGTGTTCAGTCGTGTGGTCAGGTGCCACAAAGAGGGATCTCGGGAAAATTACAATTGGCTCAGAACAGGGCAGCACTGCTGGCCCTTAAATGTACACGGAGAGCTAACATTAATAATATACATGTACATCTCTCATGGCTCAAAGTAGAGGAGAGATTGACTTCATCACTACTTGTTTTTGTAAGAGGTGTTGTCATGGTGAATGCAGCGAGGTGTCTGTTTAAACTACTAGCACACAGCTAGGACACCCATGCATACCCCACAAGACATGCCACCAGGGGTCTCTTCACAGTCCCCAAGTCCAGAACAGACTATGGGAGGTGCACAGTACTACATAGAGCCATGGCTACATGGAACTCTATTCCACATCAAGTAACTGATGCAAGCAGTAGAATCAGATTTAAAACACAGATAAAAAATACACCTTATGGAACAGTGGAGACTGTGAAAAGATACATACACTTGGGGCGGCAGGTAGCCTAGTGGTTAGAGCGTTGAGCCAGTAACCGAAAGGTTGCTAATTCGAATCCCCGAGCTGACAAGATAAAAAAATCTGTTGTTCTGCCCCTGAACAAGGCAGTTAAACCACTGTTCCTAGGCCGTCATTGTAAATAACAATTTTTTTCTTAACTGACTTGCCTAATTAAATTAAATATGCACACTAGCACAAACATCGTTATATGGTTGTATTATACATTTTGTATTGTAGATATGTAGTGGTGTAATAATGTTATATGATGTACTGTTTTATCTTTTGTTTTAAGTGTGATGTAAGTGCCTTGATGTGTTTAGACCACAGGAAGAGTAGCTGCTGCGTTGCCTTGGCAGCAGCTAATGGGGATCCCTAATAAATCAAAATCCAAATACCCACTACCTGAGGGTCCTGCTGCTTGTCCTACTGCTATTCCCTATAATAGTGCACTACCTTTGACCAACTTCTACTTAGAGCACTACTTCTGGTCAAACATCATGCTCTATAGAGGGAAGAGGGTGCTATTTTGGACTCCCCATGCTGTCAAACTCTTGTTCATTCTACTTCAGACCACCATCTTGTTTACAGGATCTCCTTTCATCTATGTGTCCAGTCGTCTATTTTAAGGGTCTTAACAGTACAGTATAATGATGAGCAATGTTGCATGAACGGCAGTAATATAGACACCCTGAAACAGTAATAATATAGACACCCTGTAACAGTAGTAATATAGACACCCTGTAACAGTATCAATATAGACACCCTGTAACAGTAGTAATATAGACACCCTGTAACAGTAGTAATATAGACACCCTGTAACAGTAGTAATATAGACACCCTGTAACAGTATCAATATAGACACCCTGTAACAGTAGAAATATAGACACCCTGTAACAGTATCAATATAGACACCATGTAACAGTAGTAATATAGACACCCTGTAACCATATCAATATAGACACCCTGTAACAGTAGTAATATAGACACCATGTAACAGTAGTAATATAGACACTATGTAACAGTAGTAATATAGACACCCTGTAACCGTATCAATATAGACACCCTGTAACAGTAGTAATATAGACACCATGTAACAGTAGTAATATTGACACCCTGTAACAGTAGTAATATAGACACCCTGTAACAGTAGTAATATAGACACCCTGTAACAGTAGTAATATAGACACCATGTAACAGTAGTAATATAGACACCCTGAAACAGTATCAATATAGACACCCTGAAACAGTATCAATATAGACACCCTGTAACAGTAGTAATATAGACACCCTGTAACAGTATCAATATAGACACCCTGTAACAGTAGTAATATAGACACCCTGTAACAGTAGTAATATAGACACCCTGTAACAGTAGTAATATAGACACCCTGTAACAGTAGTAATATAGACACCCTGTAACAGTATCAATATAGACACCCTGTAACAGTAGAAATATAGACACCCTGTAACAGTATCAATATAGACACCATGTAACAGTAGTAATATAGACACCCTGTAACCATATCAATATAGACACCCTGTAACAGTAGTAATATAGACACCATGTAACAGTAGTAATATAGACACTATGTAACAGTAGTAATATAGACACCCTGTAACCGTATCAATATAGACACCCTGTAACAGTAGTAATATAGACACCATGTAACAGTAGTAATATTGACACCCTGTAACAGTAGTAATATAGACACCCTGTAACAGTAGTAATATAGACACCCTGTAACAGTAGTAATATAGACACCCTGAAACAGTATCAATATAGACACCCTGTAACAGTAGTAATATAGACACCATGTAACAGTAGTAATATAGACACCCTGTAACAGTAGTAATATAGACACCCTGTAACAGTAGTAATATAAACACCATGTAACAGTAGTAATATAGACACCATGTAACAGTAGTAATATAGACACCCTGTAACAGTATCAATATAGACACCCTGTAACAGTAGTAATATAGACACCCTGTAACAGTAGTAATATAGACACCCTGTAACAGTAGTAATATAGACACCATGTAACAGTAGTAATATAGACACCCTGAAACAGTAGTAATATAGACACCCTGTAACAGTAGTAATATAGACACCCTGTAACAGTAGTAATATAGACACCATGTAACAGTAGTAATATAGACACCCTGAAACAGTATCAATATAGACACCCTGTAACAGTAGTAATATAGACACCCTGTAACAGTATCAATATAGACACCCTGTAACAGTAGTAATATAGACACCCTGTAACAGTAGTAATATAGACACCCTGTAACAGTAGTAATATAGACACCCTGTAACAGTAGTAATATAGACACCCTGTAACAGTATCAATATAGACACCCTGTAACAGTAGAAATATAGACACCCTGTAACAGTATCAATATAGACACCATGTAACAGTAGTAATATAGACACCCTGTAACCATATCAATATAGACACCCTGTAACAGTAGTAATATAGACACCATGTAACAGTAGTAATATAGACACTATGTAACAGTAGTAATATAGACACCCTGTAACCGTATCAATATAGACACCCTGTAACAGTAGTAATATAGACACCATGTAACAGTAGTAATATTGACACCCTGTAACAGTAGTAATATAGACACCCTGTAACAGTAGTAATATAGACACCCTGTAACAGTAGTAATATAGACACCATGTAACAGTAGTAATATAGACACCCTGAAACAGTATCAATATAGACACCCTGTAACAGTAGTAATATAGACACCATGTAACAGTAGTAATATAGACACCCTGTAACAGTAGTAATATAGACACCCTGTAACAGTAGTAATATAAACACCATGTAACAGTAGTAATATAGACACCATGTAACAGTAGTAATATAGACACCCTGTAACAGTATCAATATAGACACCCTGTAACAGTAGTAATATAGACACCCTGTAACAGTAGTAATATAGACACCCTGTAACAGTAGTAATATAGACACCATGTAACAGTAGTAATATAGACACCCTGAAACAGTAGTAATATAGACACCCTGTAACAGTAGTAATATAGACACCCTGCAACAGTAGTAATATAGACACCATGTAACAGTAGTAATATAGACACCCTGTAACAGTAGTAATATAGACACCATGTAACAGTAGTAATATAGACACCCTGTAACAGTAGTAATATAGACATCATGTAACAGTAGTAATATAGACACCCTGTAACCATATCAATATAGACACCCTGTAACCAGTAGTCAATATAGACACCCTGTAGCAGTAGTAATATAGACACCCTGTAACAGTAGTAATATAGACACCCTGTAACAGTATCAATATAGACACCCTGTAACAGTAGTAATATAGACACCATGTAACAGTAGTAATATAGACACCCTGTAACAGTAGTAATATAGACACCCTGTAACAGTAGTAATATAGACACCATGTAATAGTAGTAATATAGACACCCTGTAACAGTATCAATATAGACACCCTGTAACAGTAGTAATATAGACACCCTGTAACAGTAGTAATATAGACACCCTGTAACAGTATCAATATAGACACCCTGTAACAGTAGTAATATAGACACCCTGAAACAGTAGTAATATAGACACCCTGTAACAGTAGTAATATAGACACCCTGTAACAGTAGTAATATAGACACCATGTAACAGTATCAATATAGACCCCCTGTAACAGTAGTAATATAGACACCCTGTAACAGTAGTAATATAGACACCCTGTAACAGTAGTAATATAGACACCCTGTAACAGTAGTAATATAGACACCATGTAACAGTAGTAATATAGACACCCTGTAACAGTAGTAATATAGACACCCTGTAACAGTAGTAATATAGACACCCTGTACTGTAACAGAAGTAATACACAGAGGCGTCACTCCCATAGTGGGCACAGGGGCATGTGCCCCATCATATTTTTATTAAATTCTGTAATACTACTAGCCACCAAGAAATGTTATGAAGTTGTCTTTTGCTAGCCCAGATAGGTTTCCAATATCCCAACCTCATTACTTGGTAACAAGAAGCCATTTATGCTGTCAATCAAGTTAGAGTAGCTAGCTTGTCCAACTATTTTAGCTGGCATGCCTGCTGGCAAAGTTGGTAGACTTTAGAAAAGCAGGCAATTACTAAATGTACTTAATAAGACTCTTAGTCTTTTGAATCGTTTACCTAGGTTTTAGCAGAGATTTACTTTCTTAAGAAAAATAAACATGTACATTTTTTTTTTTACATAGGATTAAGCATGATGATTATGGCTCTAGATTGCAGAAAAAACTGTTTAACTATGGGCTAGGTCCTACGTAACAGCCACTTGCAGCCTGTGGCGCGATTTTCAAAACCTTAAAAATCCTATTACTTCAATTTCTCAAACATATGACTATTTTACAGCTATTTAAAGACAAGACTCTCGTTAATCTAACCACACTGTCCGATTTCAAAAAGGCTTTACAACGAAAGCAAAACATTAGATTATGTCAGCAGAGTACCAAGCCAGAAATAATCAGACACCCATTTTTCAAGCCAGCATATAATGTCACCAAAACCCAGAAGACAGCTAAATGCAGCACTCACCTTTGATGATCTTCATCAGATGACAACCCTAGGACATTATGTTATACAATACATGCATGTTTTGTTCAATCAAGTTCATATTTATATCAAAAAACAGCTTTTTACATTAGCATGTGACGTTCAGAACTAGCATACCCCCCGCAAACTTCCGGGGAATTCGCTAACATTTTACTAAATTACTCACGATAAACGTTCACAAAAAGCATAACAATTATTTTAAGAATTATAGATACAGACCTCCTCTATGCACTCGATATGTCCGATTTAAAATAGCTTTTTGGTGAAAGCACATTTTGCAATATTCTAAGTACATAGCCCAGGCATCACGCGCTCGCTATTTAGACACCCGGCAAGTTTAGCACTCACCATAATCATATTTACTATTATAAAAGTTTGATTACCTTTTGTTGTCTTCGTCAGAATGCACACCCAGGACTGCTACTTCAATAACAAATGTTGGTTTGGTCCAAAATAATCCATCGTTATATCCGAATAGCGGCGTTTTGTTCGTGCGTTCCAGACACTATCCGAAATGGTAAAGAAGTGTCGCGCGCATGGCGCAATTCGTGACAATAAAATTCTAAATATTCCATTACCGTACTTCGAAGCATGTCAACCGCTGTTTAAAATCAATTTTTACGCCATTTTTCTCGTAGAAAAGCGATAATATTCCGACAGGGAATCTCCTTTTCGGCAAACAGAGGAAAAAATCACAAAGGCGGGGGCGGTCGGGTCACGCGCATAAGCCCAGAGTCCCTTGATCGGCCACTTGAGAAAGGCGATAATGTGTTTCAGCCTGGGGCTGGAATGACGACATTCTGTTTTTTCCCGGGCTCTGAGCGCCTATGGACGACGTGGGAAGTGTCACGTTAGAGCAGAGATCCTTAGTAAAAGATAGAGATGGAAAAGAAGTTCAAGAAATGGTCAGACAGGCCACTTCCTGTAAAGGAATCTCTCAGGTTTTGACCTGCCATTTGAGTTCTGTTATACTCACAGACACCATTCAAACAGTTTTAGAAACTTTAGGGTGTTTTCTATCCATATGTAATAAGTATATGCATATTGTAGTTACTGGGTAGGAGTGGTAACCAGATTAAATCGGGTATGTTTTTTATCCAGCCGTGTCAATACTGCCCCCTAGCCCTAACAGGTTTTAAGGTGTTTGAAAAAACTCAAATTTCTCCAACTCCCCCAGCCATCCTCACGTACTTTGTGCCCCTCAGATTTTGGGGATGCATAATACCCCTGGTAATACAGTCACCCTCTACTGTAATAGCATATTAACATGTGATGGACTGTAATATGATTGCACAGAGATTTATTTTAGATTATTCTGTCTTTGTCTCCTGCAGACTGCCATGCCAGTGAAGATGAGACACCTTTTTTTTAATGAGATGAGGTAACTATGGTCTGCGTCTCAAATGGCACCCTATTCCCTATAAAATACTCTGCTTTTGACCAGGCCCATAGGGAATAGGGTGCCATTTGGCAACTAGCCTAGCAAATAGCTCCCGTGGTGACAAAATGGATGCCATCAACCACCATTGGTGTCCTGTCTCCATCTCCTCCCGGCCCCAGTGACAGGTCTCATTATCGGGCGTCCAGTAGAATAGTTACCAACCGATAAAGGCATACCACTCTGTCTGACTCCGCGGTGGAAAGGAAATTGAATTCTGGAGGACATACATGCCTGACAGTGAGAGCTCATAGTCAGAGACTAATTTAAGGAAGATTAAGTTAATTTCAATGACAGACCATTCTATCTGGGAAAAGTCTGTATATAACATACTGTTACAGTAGCTCTGTTGCCGGGAGATAAGGGGATAGTAATTTAAGACTGGGCACAGCCAGGGGATGAAGGCCTATAATCCCAATGGATTCAACCTCTTTACAGAACATCACAGGGGATAGAGAGTGTCTGACAAGTATTATTCCGTAGAGGGGATTTGGAAAAATCTTTCAATTTAGCGTGATCATTTAATTGACACTGACCCGAGGCCTGAGGACACACACACACACACAGACACACACACACACACACACACACACACACACACACCACACACACACACACACACACACACACACACACACACACACACACACACACACACACACACACACACACACACGGCTAACTATGTAATCAGATCCACATTACTACTCATCCGTCATCACCCCTTGATCTTATGTATACTGTGATGTTTCTTTACCTATCTAAAGTACTCAGGTCTATACAGTATCTAAAGTACTCAGGTCTATACAGTACCTAAAGTACTCAGGTCTATACAGTATCTAAAGTACTCCGGTCTATACAGTATCTAAACTACTCAGGTCTATACAGTATCTAAAGTACTCAGGTATATACAGTATCTAAAGTACTCAGGTCTATACAGTATCTACAGTACTCAGGTCAATACAGTATGTACAGTACTCAGAACTATACAGTATCTACAGTACACAGGACTATACAGTATCTACAGTACTCAGGTCTAGGGTACAGTATCTACAGTACTCAGGTCTATACAGTATCTAAAGTACTCAGGTCTATACAGTATCTACAGTACTCAGGTCTGTACAGTATCTACAGTACTCAGGTCTATACAGTATCTAGAGTACTCAGGTCTATACAGTATCTACAGTACTCAGGTCTGTACAGTATCTACAGTACTCAGGTCAATACAGTATGTACAGTACTCAGAACTATACAGTATCTACAGTACACAGGACTATACAGTATCTACAGTACTCAGGTCTAGTGTACAGTGTCTACAGTACTCAGGTCTATACAGTATCTACAGTACTCAGGTCTATACAGTATCTACAGTACTCAGGTCTTGTGTACAGTATCTAAAGTACTCAGGTCTATACAGTATCTAAAGTACTCAGGTCAATACAGTATCTAAAGTATTCAGGTCTATACAGTATCTACAGTACTCAGGTCTATACAGTATCTACAGTACTCAGGTCTATACAGTATCTAAAGTACTCAGGTCTATACAGTATCTACAGTACTCAGGTCAATACAGTATGTACAGTACTCAGAACTATACAGTATCTACAGTACACCGGACTATACAGTATCTACAGTACTCAGGTCTAGTGTACAGTATCTACAGTACTCAGGTCTATACAGTATCTAGAGTACTCAGGTCTATACAGTATCTACAGTACTCAGGTCTGTACAGTATCTACAGTACTCAGGTCAATACAGTATGTACAGTACTCAGAACTATACAGTATCTACAGTACACCGGACTATACAGTATCTACAGTACTCAGGTCTAGTGTACAGTGTCTACAGTACTCAGGTCTATACAGTATCTAAAGTACTCAGGTCTATACAGTATCTAAAGTACTCAGGTCTATACAGTATCTAAAGTACTCAGGTCTAGTGTACAGTATCTAGAGTACTCAGGTCTATACAGTATCTAAAGTACTCAGGTCTATACAGTATCTACAGTACTCAGGTCTATACAGTATCTACAGTACACAGGACTATACAGTATCTACAGTACTCAGGACTAGTGTACAGTGTCTACAGTACTCAGGTCTATACAGTATCGACAGTACACAGGTCTCGTGTACAGTATCTAAAGTACTCAGGTCTAGGGTACAGTATCTACAGTCCTAAGGTCTATACAGTATCTAAAGTACTCAGGTCTATACAGTATCTACAGTATTCAGGTCTAGTGTACAGTATGTACAGTACTCAGAACTGTACAGTATCTAGAGTACTCAGGTCTATACAGTTTTTACAGTACTCAGGTCTATACAGTATCTAGAGTACTCATGTCTAGTGTACAGTATCTGCAGCACTCAGGTCTATACGGTATCTACAGTACTCAGGTCTATACAATATCTAGAGTACTCAGGTCTAGTGTACAGTATCTACAGTACTCAGGTCATTGCCATGGTAACCGCAGGGGGACTCAAGTAGTAACTGATGAAATAGGAAAATACATCTGTTGTTGTGGCAGGGTGTGAGGCATGGTTTCCTGGTCAGGAAATAATAATAATCATAGTCGTTGTCGAGGGTGCAACAAGTCAGTAACACAAGAGTAAGTGTCAGTTGGCTTTTTCATAGCCGATCTTTGAGAGTATCTCTACCGCTCCTGCTGTCTCTAGAGAGTTGAAAACAGCAGGTCTGGGACAGGTAGCACGTCCGGTGAATAGGTCAGGGTTCCAGCAGGTCTGGGACAACAGGTCTGGGACAGGTAGCACGTCCGGTGAACAGGTCAGGGTTCCATAGCTGCTGGCAGAACAGTTTGAACTGGAGCAGCAGCACGGCCAGGTGAACTGGGGACAGCAAGGAGTCATCAAGCCAGGTAGTCCTGAGGCATGGTCCTAGGGCTCAGGTCCTCCGAGAGAGAGAAAGAAAGAAAGAGAAAGAGAGAATTAGAGAGAGCATATTTAAATTCACACAGGACACCGGAAAAGACAAGAGAAATACTCCAGATGTGACAGACTGACCCTAGCCCCCCGACACATAAACGACTGCAGAATAAATACTGTAGGCTGAGACAGGAGGGGTCAGGAGACATTGTGGCCCCATCCGATGAAACCCCTGGACAGGGCCAAACAGGTAGGATATAACCCCACCCACTTTGCCAAAGCACAGCCTCCACACCACTGGAGGGATATCTCCAACCACCAACATACCATCCCGGGACAAGGCCGAGTATAGCCCACAAAGATCTCCACCACGGCACAGCCCAAGTGGGGGCGCCAACCCAAACAGGAAGACCACGTCAGTGACTCAACCCACTCAAGTGACGCACCCCTCCCAGGGACGGCATGGAAGAACACCAGTAAGCCAGTGACTCAGCCCCCGTAATAGGGGTAGAGGCAGAGAATCCCAGTGGAAAGAGGGGAAACCGGCCAGGCAGAGACAGCAAGGGCGGTTCGTTGCTCCAGCCTTTCCGTTCACCTTCACACCCCTGGGCCAGACTACACTTAATCATAGGACCTACTGAAGAGATGTGTCTTCAGTAAAGACTTAAAGGTTGAGACTGAGTCTGCGTCTCTCACATGGGTAGGCAGACTATTCCATAAAAATGGAGCTCTATAGGAGAAAGCCCTGCCTCCAGCTGTTTGCTTAGAAATTCTAGGATCAATTAGGAGGCCCGCGTCTTGTGACCGTAGCGTACGTGTAGGTATGTACGGCAGGACCAAATCGGAAAGATAGGTAGGAGCAAGCCCATGTAATGCTTTGTAGGTTAGCAGTAAAACCTTGAAATCAGCCCTTGCCTTAACAGGAAGCCAGTGTAGGGAGGCTAGCAATGGAGTAATATGATCAAATTTTTTGCTTCTAGTCAGGATTCTAGCAGCCGTATTTAGCACTAACTGAAGTTTATTTAGTGCTTTATCCGGGTAGCCGGAAAGTAGAGCATTGCAGTAGTCCAACCTAGAAGTAACAAAGGCATGGATTAATTTTTCTGCGTCATTTTTGGACAGAAAGTCTCTGATTTTTGCAATGTTACGTAGATGGAAAAAAGCTGTCCTTGAAACAGTCTTGATATGTTCTTCAAAAGAGAGATCAGGGTCCAGAGTAACGCCGAGGTCCTTCACAGTTTTATTTGAGACGACTGTACAACCATCCAGATTAATTGTCAGATTCAACAGAAGATCTCTTTGTTTCTTGGGACCTAGAACAAGCATCTCTGTTTTGTCCGAGTTTAAGAGTAGAGAGTTTGCAGCCATCCACTTCCTTATGTCTGAGACACAGGCTTCTAGCGAGGGCAATTTTGGGGCTTCACCATGTTTCATTGAAATGTACAGCTGTGTGTCATCCGCATAGCAGTGAAATTTAACATTATGTTTTCGAATGACATCCCCAAGAGGTAAAATATATAGTGAAAACAATAGTGGTCCTAAAACGGAACCTTGAGGAACACCGAAATTTACAGTTGATTTGTCAGAGGACAAATCATTCACAGAGACAAACTGATATCTTTCCGACAGATAAGACCTAAACCAGGCCAGAACTTGTCCATGTAGACCAATTTGGGTTTCCAATCTCTCCAAAAGAATGTGGTGATCGATGGTATCAAAAGCAGCACTAAGATCTAGGAGCATGAGGACAGACGCAGAACCTCGGTCTGACGTCATTAAAATGTCATTTACCACCTTCACAAGTGCAGTCTCAGTGCTATGATGGGGTCTAAAACCAGACTGAAGGGTTTCGTGTACATTGTTTATCTTCAGGAAGGCACTGAGTTGCTGCGCAACAGCTTTTTCCAAAAATGTTGAGAGGAATGGAAGATTCGATATAGGCCGATAGTTTTATATAATTTCTGGGTCAAGATTTGGCTTTTTCAAGAGAGGCTTTATTACTGCCACTTTTAGTGAGTTTGGTACACATCCGGTGGATAGAGAGCCGTTTATTATGTTCAACATAGGAGGGCCAAGCACAGAAAGCAGCTCTTTCAGTAGTTTAGTTGGAATAGGGTCCAGTATGCAGCTTGAAGGTTTAGAGGCCATGATTATTTTCATCATTGTGTCAAGAGATATAGTACTAAAACACTTTAGTGTCTCCCTTGATCCTAGGTCCTGGCAGGGTTGTGCAGACTCAGGACAACGGAGCTTTGGAGGAATACGCAGATTTAAAGAGGAGTCCGTAATTTGCTTTCTAATGATCATGATCTTTTCCTCAAAGAAGTTCATGAATTCATCACTGCTGAAGTGAGAGCCATCCTCTCTTGGGGAATGCTGCTTTTTAGTTAACTTTGTGACAGTATCAAAAAGAAATTTCGGATTGTTCTTATTTTCCTCAATTAAGTTGGAAAAATAGGATGATCGAGCAGCAGTGAGGGCTCTTCGATACTGCACGGTACTGTCTTTCCAAGCTAGTCGGAAGACTTACAGTTTGGTGTGGCGCCATTTCCGTTTCAATTTTCTGGAAGCTTGCTTCAGAGCTCGTATATTTTCTGTATACCAGGGAGCTAGTTTCTTATGACAAATGTTTTTAGTTTTTAGGGGTGCAACTGCATCTAGGGTATTGCGCAAGGTTAAATTGAGTTCCTCAGTTAGGTGGTTAACTGATTTTTGTTCTCTGACGTCCTTGGGTAGGCAGAGGGAGTCTGGAAGGGCATCAAGGAATCTTTGGGTTGTCTGAGAATTTATAGCACGACTTTTAATGCTTCTTGGTTGGGGTCTGAGAGGAGTTAGAGCCCTGTCTATGTTCGTAGATAAGATGAGAGCACCCCTCCAGCTAGGATGGAGTCCGTCACTCCTCAACAGGCCAGGCTTGGTCCTGTTTGTGGGTGAGTCCCGGAAAGAGGGCCAATTATCTACAAATTCTATCTTTTGGGAGGGGCAGAAAACAGTTTTCAACCAGCGATTGAGTTGTGAGACACTGCTGTAGAGCTCATCACTCCCCCTAACTGGGAGGGGGCCAGAGACAATTAATCGATGCCGACACATCTTTCTAGCTGATTTACACGCTGAAGCTATGTTGCGCTTGGTGACCTCTGACTGTTTCATCCTAACATCGTTGGTGCCGACGTGGATAACAATATCTCTATACTCTCTACACTCGCCAGTTTTAGCTTTAGCCAGCACCGTCTTTAGATTAGCCTTAACATCGGTAGCCCTGCCCCCTGGTGAACAGTGTATGATCGCTGGATGATTAGTTTTTAGTCTAATACTGCGGGTAATGGAGTCGCCAATGACTAGGGTTTTCAATTTGTCAGAGCTAATGGTGGGAGGCTTCGGCGTCTCAGACCCCATAACGGGAGGAGCAGAGACCAGAGAAGGCTCGGCCTCTGACTCCAACTCGCTGCTTAATGGGGAGAACCGGTTGAAAGCTTCTGTCGGCTGAATAAACGACACCGGTTGAGCATTCCTACAGTGTTTCCCTCCAGAAGCCATGAGAAAGTTGTCCGGCTGCGGGGACCGTGCGAGGGGGTTTATACTAACGTTACTATCTGTACTTACTGGTGGCACAGACGCTGTTTCATCCTTTCCTACACTGAAATTGCCCTTGCCTAACGATTACGTCTGAAGCTGGGCTTGCAGCATAGCTATCCTCGCCGTAAGGCGATCGTTCTCCTGTATATTATAAGTACAATGACTGCAATTAGAAGACATCGTGTTAATGTTACTTAGCTTCAGCTGTTTGAAGTCCTGACAAACCATGTCCAGATAAAACCTCCGGGGTGAAAAAGTTGAACGAAAAAATTTGAGTGAGGGAAAAACTAAAGATATACGGTAATGAAAAAGTAAAAACCGTGAAGTAGTCAGGTAGCAAAGTAAGATCGGCAACAAAACGCACAGCAGCACGTAAACAAGTCTCGAATCATGAAAGATACACCCCCGCCCTTCCTCTTATGTTTATGCCTGTCGGTGCGATGCACTGAAAATCCCGTTGGCTGTATGGAGTGCGAGTATGTTACAATCCCGGATATCTCTTTGGAAAGCAACTCTTGCCCAGATTTCATCAGCTTTGTTAACTAGGGACTGGACATGAGTGAGTAATATACTCGGGAGCGGTGGGTGGTGTGCGTGCATCCGAAGTCTCACTATAAGACCACTCCGGCACCCTCTCCTCTGGCGGCGTTGTTTTGGGCCGGCCTCTGGAATCAGCTCAAATGCCCTGGGAGGTGCAGACAAAGGATCCGCTTTGGGAAAGTTGTATTCCTGGTCGTAGTGCTGGTAAGTTGACGTCTCTCTGATATCCAATAGTTATTTCCGGTTGTATGTAATAACACTTAAGGTTTTCTGGGCTAACAATGTAATAAATAATGCATAAAAACTGATACTCCACAGTTTCCTAAGGACTTGAAGCGAAGCTGCCATCTCTATCAGCGCCATCTTATTATATATATATATATATATATTTGAGCATCAAGTTCAAAGAATGGGTAGATATTTTCCAAGCCCTTGGACTTCTGAGTTGTCTTTAGTCGGGGTGTGAACATTTAAACGTTAAAATGTTTAAGCGAAATTGGGATCCTTAATGTTCAGAAAAATCCCACATTTTTTTCTTCACCATTTTTTTTTATCACAGTACAGTTATCACAAAACAATTAAAAAATTTGAACCTAGCCTATTCATTGATGATAGGTCCTGCTTTACTGAAGTTGAGAGACAACGAGCGTAGCTGAGCATTCCTCAGCTAAACAGATCCATGACATTTAATTTGTCCATATTCACACCATTTTAGTCAATTGGTTGTAGTCATTAAGTCATTCTTGAAACCCTTATAATAAATCAGATAACCCTGTCATTTTCTAAAGAGATAAGTAATGTGATGAGAAGTCAAACATAATATAGACTATTATATAAATTGTCATGATTGTAATTGTATAAATACATCAAATTAAGTTCACTGTTGTGAAATAAAATGTAGAGTTTCACCCAAAACTTTTTCTTGATAATACTGTAAAGTATATTGTGGTTTGTTCTACCTTCCAAATATGTTTCAGAGCTTAACAAAATGGAATTAAGGTTACTTCGCAAATGGCACCCTATTCCTTATATAATGCCCAGACCCCTATAGGCCCTAGTCAATATTAGTGCACTAATAAGGGAATAGGGTGCTATTTGGTACGCAACCTCAGTCTAGCTTTGACAGCTGTCGTGGAAATTCCCATTGCACAGAAATTAGTTATCAGAAAAGAGCAAACATTAAAATTCCCATTACACAGTGTTTCCCTGCTATTGGTATGCTACAGGGTTTTCAGTTCACTCTCAGTTCCCAAGCTTACTTACATAGAGTGAAAAATGGCAGTCTCTCTCTCTCTCTCTCTCTCTCTCTCTCTCTCTCTTTCCCTCAGTTGTGCAGTATAAATGGCTAATGAATTACAGATGAACATTGATGGAAATTAGTCTCCCTACAGTCCCCATGTAGCATGGCAGCCATTTAAAACTTTGATCAATAGCCCTGAAGTTGAAAAACATGCAGGCGCTGAAGTTGTTTGGTCAACAATAAACATAGGAGGGCGAACAGGAGTTGTGTCCCAAATGAGGGCCTTGGTCAAACGTAGTGCACAATGTAGGGAATAGGGCGTCAATTGGGACTCACACAAGGAGTTTCCAGCCCCATTATATCATAATGACAAGGCATTTATGTACTAAATATTTTTTCTTAGAATTGAAGAAAAAAAAATGTCTGCATGACTTTATCAGCTGAGCATTCAACTATCCTCTGAGACCTATGGATGGAAATGTAAGAACGAAAGACAGAAACGTATGATTTAAAATTATTATTTTTCTCTCTTCTTCTTCTTCTTCTTCTCTCTCTTCCAATGACATAAGAACAGTTTCACACAATCCAATGAGAAAAACAACACATTGATAGTTTGGATAATTTATCCATCCTTATGGACCCAGACTGATATGATCATCGTACCAGAGGCCGGACAATTAAATTCACTATCGTTACATAACCATGGCTACATGTCACTGATAATCTCTGTGGGTGCGTCCTAAATTCTATCCTATTCCCTATATTGTGGTCTAATGGGACCTGGTCAAAACGGTTCCATTTGGGACGCTACCATGGAGAACATCAATATACTCCTGTTATCAACGTTTATACCGTTTATTTACTTTTATTTACTTCAGATGTGATACGCAGACATCTAAACTTTTATTACACTTTTACTGTATTCATTGAGGAGTCATGCAGCCCGAGGCATAATAGATCTCAACTGAAATCCATGTCATTGTGTATTGATCATATGACTACAAATATATCAGTAAATATTGGCTTTATCTAGTAGTGTTGGTGATGAAACGTGCCGTGCAGATCAGGCAGAATGACCGTGCACAGCTAACGGCTTACAGCATGGCTAAAAGCCTGTAAATAACCTCATAGTTCCCCCCCGCTGTGAAAAGGTTGTAAATGAACACGAGAAGACTGTTAGCGAGGATAAGAACAGTTTAATTGCGTTGTTAATTGATTTTCCCAGACCATTATCACCTTAATTGATTGCTGGGTTGATGAATTTTTTTTTTTTTTTTAAATGTTATACACAAGCAATGTGAAAGGGACCATAAGGAGTGGGTAGGAGTTGCGGAAAGAGAATAGATTTCCTTATTACTAAGCACCGCTATGTCCTTTGGATATACAAATAAATAACATTTGATTTCATTTGATTTCATTTGATTTGATATGCATCCTTTGACATATTGATGGCTCTTGAAAAGCTAAAAGCTGATTGTGTGCAATCGTTAAACTGCAGCTTGCAATTATTTCCCCCTTTTCTGACAGATCTGAGATGCTTGTTGAAATTGGATAACAGCTTTACTTCTGTTGTCTGCGATATTCTTGTTGCTCTGACTGACTTCTTGTTGCTCTGACACCTTGGTATCGAATCAAATTTTATTTGTCACACGCAACGAATACAAATCAAATCAAACTTTATTCGTCACATGTACCGAATACAACATGTATTTCACCTTACCACCTTACCTTACCGTGAAATGCTTACTTACAAGCCCTTAACCAACAGTGCAGTTCAAGAAGAAGAAAATATTTACCAAATAATCAAAAGTAAAAAATTATAAAAGTAACACAATAACATAACAATAACGAGGCTATATAAAGGGGGGTACCGGTACCGAGTCAGTGTGCGGGGGTACAGGTTAGAGGTAATTTGTACATGCAGGTAGGGGTGAAGTGACTATACATAGATAATAAACAGCGAGTAGCAGCAGTGCACAAAACAAATGGGGGGGGGCGGGGGGGGGGGTCAATGTAATAGTCCGGTGGCCATTTGATTAATTGTTCAGCAGGCTTATGGATTTGGGGTAGAAGCTGATGTAGACTTTATCACTCCAGTGTTTAATTGCTAAATTGTAATTATTTTGCCACTATGGCCTATTTATTGCCTTACTTCCCTTATTTTACCTCATTTGCACACACTGAATTTAGACTTTTTCTCTATTGTGTTATTGACTGTATGTTTGTTTATTCCATGTGTAAGTAACTCTGTGTTGTTGTATGTGTCACACTGCTTTGCTTTATCTTGGCCAGGTCGCAGTTGTAAATGAGAACTTGATCTCAACTAGCCTACCTGGTTAAATAAAGGGGAAATAAAAAAAATAAAAAAATAATAAAAAGACCTTACCGTGAAATGCTTACTTACAAGCCCTTAACCAACAATGCAGTTTTAAGAAAAATAAGAGTTAAGAAAAATATTTATTAAATAAACTAAAGTAAAAAATAAAAGAGCAACAATAAAATAACAATAACGACGCTTTATACAGGGAGTTAATGTGCTGGGGCACAGGTTAGTCCAGGTAATGGAGGTAATATGTACATGTAGGTAGGGGTAAAGGGACTATACATAGATAATAAACAACGAGTAGCAGCAGTGTAAAAAAGGGGGGGTCAATGCAAATAGTCTGGGTAGCCATTTGATTAGCTGTTCAGCAGTTGTATGGCTTGGGGGTAAGGATAAATAAACAATTCCAGGTGAAAGCCAAAGGTCATAGCAAGCTGGAAGGGGGGGGGGGGGGGGGGGGGGGGGGGGTGCTCTACTAAAGCCCTCTTGCTAGATTGATAAATAAAGCCATAGTGAAATAGTGCAAAACGGCTGTCGGCTCAACTTTAACAAAAATGTACTGTAAAAGGTCTGGGTGTAGCTGGTGCAGAGGAGTCAGGCGCGGGACAGCAGAGATGAGTAACACAAGTAACTTTACTCAAAATTACCAAATACATGACGAAATACCAAGCCCACACAAAAGGACCAAATGACATAAAACAAACACGCACAAAAACCATGGGGAACAGAGGGTTAAATAATGAACATGTAATTGGGGAATTGAAACCAGGTGTGTAAAACAAAGACAAAACAAATGAAAAATGAAAAGTAGATCGGCGATGGCTAGAAGGCCGGTGACGTCGACCGCCGAACGCCGCCCGAACAAGGAGAGGGACCGACTTCGGCCGAAGTCGTGACATGTACGCTTCATCCAGTATAAACTAATTACACAAGAGACAAAATGTTAAAATTCTACAGCTCTCTTAAGGATAAAACAAACAATGACTCAATAATCTCAATAATCTCATTAATCTACATAATCTGCATAATCTCAATAATCTCATTAACCTGCATAATCTCAATAATCTCATTAATCTGCATAATCTCATTAATCTGCATAATCTCAATAATCTCATTAATCTGCATAATCTCATTAATCTGCATAATCTCAATAATCTCATTAATCTGCATAATCTCATTAATCTGCATAATCTCAATAATCTCATTAATCTGCATAATCTCAATAATCTCATTAATCTGCATAATTCTACAGCTCTCTTAAGGATAAAACAAACAATGACTCAATAATCTCAATAATCTCATTAATCTACATAATCTGCATAATCTCAATAATCTCATTAACCTGCATAATCTCAATAATCTCATTAATCTGCATAATCTCATTAATCTGCATAATCTCAATAATCTCATTAATCTGCATAATCTCATTAATCTGCATAATCTCAATAATCTCATTAATCTGCATAATCTCAATAATCTCATTAATCTGCATAATCTCAATAATCTCATTAATCTGCATAATCTATGCCTTCTGGGAAGAAAGCTAGAAAGTCCAAAGGTTATTGACGGAGTTAGAAAGTTGACGGTCAGAAGTATCGTCTGTCTGCATATCTCAAGACAAGGCGTATGAGGGTGCAGTGAGATACCCGATGGGTTTGACAATCATTTTCTCGTCAATCCCCTTAAAAAAAAAGCGTATACTTAAAAAAATAAATAAATAGAAATCAACCAATCCTCCATCGTTAACACAATGGAAAATTAAAACGCTTTATTAACTAAATGTTGAAAGTGTGTGGGGGCTACGGAGAGAAACAAAATGGTGCAGTTTGAGGCCATGTGGCGGAGAGTGATACGGTCGCTGGAGATGGGGGGGTGCGAGCAGGGCAGGGGTGATGTTGTGGATGTTTGTATGTGTGTGTATGTTGTCGTTTGTATGTGGATATTTTTTATTTAAAAAATGTAATAACATAGTAATAATACCCCCCCAAAAAAAACTAATACTTATCAGGCTCCATATCACTTCCATCCTGTCATTTTAACAGCTCTTTAATTGTATACAGACCAGACCCTCTTCTGAATGTCAGGACATGAGTTCTTAATGTTCTCTCATACGTGATTCTCTACGGCCTGAATTAAACAATCTGTGAACGCTCCGTCCATCCTCTGACATAAAGCATTTCACTACCATAACTTCATCCTCCTCCTCCCCTCGTCCTCCCCTCGTCCTCCCCTCATCTGCTTGGTCCCATGGTTTCTAGGCAAGCCTCCTCCATTTCCCCTCAGATAGATGATGTGTGAAGGCAAGGTTTACATTTCCCCTCAGATAGATGATGTGTGAAGGCAAGGTTTACATTTCCCCTCAGATAGATGATGTGTGAAGGCAAGGTTTACATTTCCCCTCAGATAGAAGGTGTGAAGGCAAGGTTTACATTTCCCCTCAGATAGAAGATGTGTGAAGGCAAGGTTTACATTTCCCCTGAGATAGATGACTTGTGAAGGCAAGGTTTACATTTCCCACATTTTTCATTCTCTCTCTTTTCCACCACCACCCCTTTCCTTCCACCACCACTCTATCTTTCAAACCCAGCTCTGCAGGGAGCCCCTGAGTGTATTTCTGGCAAGTTGCATTTTATCACACAACAGAGTAGAGCAGATTATCTTCAGGACAGTTTTACTGTGAACAATCCTCAGTCCCTCTCCAGTCTGTCCCTCCCAAGCCTTCATCTTCAGATTATCTTCGGGCCAGTTTTACTGTGAACAATCCTCAGTCCCTCTCCAGTCTGTCCCTCCCAAGCCTTCATCTTCAGATTATCTTCGGGCCAGTTTTACTGTGAACAATTCTCAGTCCCTCTCCAGTCTGTCCCTCCCAAGCCTTCATCTTTGTGTTGCTGCTATAATCCTCTGTTCCTCCCTAGTTTCCTTCCCAGCTAGCTCTGATGGACACAGTTGATATGTACCAATTCATTACACTATTCCCTACAGAGTGCACTACTTTCAGCAGATCCCTATGGGTCATGGTCAAAAGTAGTGCACTATAAAGCGAACAGGTGGCCATTTGGGATGCAACCCAAGCGACAGTGAAAGTGAGGTGAACTGTTACATCCTGCAGTGTAGACTATTCTGGTGCCTAAAGCCCTGGGGTGTATGAACAGCATGCCCGCTGCTACGACAACCAAACACTGGCAGCCAATTAAAACAGCTATAACAAACATATCTACCCTAAACAAACTGGCTCCTAGCCAGAACACTGAGTAGTGGATACAGCTTTGTGAATGGGTGATGATGACATGACCAAAACAAACCCCCACTACTAAATCTGATCAACCTCTCACACAAAAACATTACTGTAATGTATTTTTACCAGCTATTGTGGCAGCCCACACCAAGCACTGTGTCTCACCTCTATCTCTACATCCCTCTATCTCTCTATCCCTCCATCCCTCTATCCCTCCACCCATCCATCTCTCTGCCCTCCCTCCACCCCTCTATCCCTCCACCCCTCTATCCCTCCATCCTTCTATTCCTCCACCAATCCATCTCTCTATCATCCATCCCTCCACCCCTCCACCCCTCCATCTCTCTATCCCTCTATCCCTCCACCCATCCATCTCTCTGTCCATCCATCTCTCTGTCCATCTATCCCTCCACCCCTCTATCCCTCCACCCCTCCCTCCCTCCATCCCTCTATCCCTCCACCCATCCATCTCTCTATCATCCATCCCTCCACCCCTCCACCCCTCCATCCCTCTATCCCTCTATCCCTCCACCCATCCATCTCTCTATCCATCTCTCTATTCTCTACTCTATTCCCATACCATTATTAAAGAGAATCAGACAAATTATTCTACCATCTGCCTATTGGCTACTTAGCTTAATCAAGCCTGTCTAAAACACAACACAGCCCCTTTAATACAAGCTCTTTACCTGACTCGCTTTTCAAAGATGTCTAGAAATGCACACGTGTTGTGCTCTTGCAGGAAGCAATCACTCCCCTATAGCTGACTACAAATTATATATAACTGGGCTAATAACTCACTAACTAGCAAAGGATATGAACAAATGTACAAATGTGCACACGTTGCTACTGTACATGTAGCTTTCGCTTTGATCTCAAAACAAGAGCATCTACTCACGACCGCTCATGCTGTAAAAACAGTCCAGTTCAAAGTGAATAGCACAGATCCATACAGTATAAGGCAATGGTCTATTTGCATATAGGCCTACTGCAGCTCTGATGGTTGGTGATGGGGGAGGGGTTGGTTTATATTCTTTGAAGCAGCAATAGGAGGTAATGTCAAGCTTGCTTAGACTCAAGGACAATGTGCGTGTGTTTGAATATGCTGCCCACTAATGTAGCACTACCGGTATCTGTGTCCTCATCTCTGTTTCCTGTCACTACGCACAATCCCGGGCCTGTTTCAGGACACTGTCTCCTCTCTGCGCGGGGCCCTGCCTGCCCTGACAATGTCCTTACACATCATGTTATTGTCTAGCACACTCTGAGATGCAGTAGTCCAGTCAGCAAGACATCAGTCATCCTCTTTGTCTGATGTCTGCCCCCCTTTTTCTTTGCCATTAATACACTCTGCGTCTGTTTAGAATTGATGGGGAAGGGAATGTGCCTATCTGTTAAGCTGTCAGGAGATCTTTGACAATAGTAATAGCACTCACTGTTTGCCTCATTTGCCTGCCTGAAACCCATAGGACTATTCTGAAGGATTTGACAAGTGGCAATCTCCCCACCACTATTATTTCATCCACTGTAGTGCCATGCTCTCTCTATGCTCTCTCTATGCTCTCTCTATGCTCTCTCTCTCTCTCTATGCTCTCTCTATGCTCTCTCTATGCTTTCTCTCTCTATGCTCTCTCTATGCTCCCTCTATGCTCTCTCGATGCTCTCTCTCTCTCTATGCTCTCTCTATCCTCTCTCTATGCTCTATCTATGCTCTCTCTCTGTGCTCTCTATATGCTCTCTCTATGCTCTCTCTCTATGCTCTCTATATGCTCTCTCTATGCTCTCTCTCTATGCTATCTTTCTCTCTCTCTATCTGTATCTGTCTGTCAATTCAATTTGCTTTATTGGCATGACGTAACAATGTACATATTGCCAAAGCTTTCTTTGTATATTTACAACATGAAAATAATAAGAAACAAAATTGTTGATGGGACAACAGTAACAACAATAACCAAGGGTCAAAATAACCATACATTTAACAATGACAATAAGCATACAGTAGAGGACATGTGCAGGTTGATTGGTCTGTCAGACACTGTCCCTCATCTTATGGCAGGCAGCAATGTAGTGCGCTGCCAACCCACAGCTCTCTGCGTCTTCCCCCAACAGGACAGGTAGCCTATCCTCATCAGAGAGGTTTTTGAAACCTTGAATAAGGGTTTCAAATTTGGGGAAATGACACTCTCTAATTGTTTTATATTTTTGACATTTTGTCAGGAAATGCAGCTCCGTCTCAGGTTCTGCTGTTGTGCAGTGGTTGCACAGCCTTTCCTCTACAGGGAGCCAGGTTTTCCTGTGTCTACCCTTCTCAATGGCAAGGCTGTGCTCACTGCGCCTGTACTTTGTCAAGGTTGATCTAAGGTTTTGATCAGTAACCATGGTCAAATAGTTAGCCACAGTGTACTGTCTATTTAGGGCCAGATAGCATTGCATTTTGCTTTGTGTTTGTGCTTGTGTTTCCCAATAAGCAATGTAGTTTTGTTTTGACTGTTTTGTAATTTGGTTTATTCTGATTGATTGGATTTTCTGGTCCTGAGGCTTCAGTGTGTTAGTAGAACAAGTTTGTGAAGTTTGTGAATTCAGCCCCAGGACCAGCTGGATAAGGGGACTCTTTTCTTTGCTCAGTTCTTGGTATTGCAGGGCTTGGTAATGATATGAGTGGGGGTCACTGTATTTTAGATGTTTCCATAACTTAATTGCTATTTTTTGAGTTTTTATTATTAGTGGATATTGGCCTAATTCTGCCCTGCAAGCATTGTTTGTAGATTTCCTCTGGACATGTAGGAGAATCTTACAGAACTCTGTATGCATCTCCACCCCGCTGATCCTCAACCCTGGGGCCCCACAAGGGTGCGTTCTCAGCCCTCTCCTGTACTCCCTGTTCACCCATGACTGCGTGGCCATGCACGCCTCCAACTCAATCATCAACTTTGCAGACGACACTACAGTGGTAGGCTTGATTACCAACAACGACGAGACGGCCTACAGGGAGGAGGTGAGGGCCCTCGGAGTGTGGTGTCAGGAAAATAACCTCACACTCAATGTCAACAAAACAAAGGAGATGATTGTGGACTTCAGGAAACAGCAGAGGGAGCAGCCCCCGATCCACATTGACGGGACAGTAGTGGAGAAGGTGGAAAGTTTTAAGTTCCTCGGCATACAGATCACGGACAAACTGAAATGGTCCACCCACACAGACAGCGTGGTGAAGAAGGTGAAGAAGGCGCAGCATCTCTTGCCACTTTAATAATGAAAAATGTATGTAATAAATGTATCACTAGTCACTTTAAACAATGTCACTTTATATAATGTTTACATACCCTACATTACTCATCTCATATGTATATACTGTACTCTATACCATCTACTGCATCTTGCCTATGCCGTTCGGCCATCCCTCATTCATATATTTTTATGTACATATTCTTATTCATTCCTTTACACTTGTGTGTGTGTATTAGGTAGTTGCTGTGGAATTGTTAGGTTATATTACTTGTTAGATATTACTGCATGGTCGGAACTAGAACCACAAGCATTTCGCTACACTCGCATTAACATCTGCTAACCATGTGTATGTGACAAATAAAATTTTATTTGAATTTGATGCAGGGTTTCAATGGGGTGTTTGTCCCATTTGATGAAATCTTGTTTTGCAAGTGGACCTCACACCTCGCTGCCATAAAGTGCAATTGGTTCAATGACACATTCAATTAGTTTTAGACAAATTTTAATAGGTATTTCAATTTGAATTTGTTTTTTAATGGCGTAGAATGCCCTGCGTGCTCTCAGTTCATTCACTGCCTCATTAAGGTGTCCAGTTGTCTGTCTGTCTGTCTGTCTGTCTGTCTGTCTGTCTGTCTGTCTGTCTGTCTGTCTGTCTGTCTGTCTGTCTGTCTGTCTGTCTGTCTGTCTGTCTGTCTGTCTGTCTGTCTGTCTCCCTCTCTTTCTCTCTCCCTGTCTTTCTGTCTCTGTCTGTGTCTCTGTGTCTCTCTCTGTCTGTCTGTCTGCCTGTCTCTCTCTATCTGTCTCTCTGTCTGCCTGTCTCTCTCTCTCATCCGGTTTTCAAATCACATATAGGGCTTGGGCTGTTGCACAATAGCAACCAAAACCCATGTAAGTCAGTTTATAACATTCCGTCATTGGTTACTCTGAGAGTTTCCCATATTGACATCGGCTGCGGCCTCAGGACCTATGGTGCTAACCTTGGAAAAGTATTTCCAATTTCTATATCAATATCAATCATCAGACAGGGCCTGCATCCGCCTAGCTTGTTTGAGTTGGAGACTCCATGTGACTTTAACAATCGTAAAGGACTTGGGTTGATGCATCTGAACGTTATGCATCTGAATGCATCCTAAACTGGATTACATCAAGGTCTGGGCTATGCAGATGAATGCGGACATTCTGGTATTGACTGAAATCAATTTTGAGGGTTATAATGTATTCAGAGCTGATCGATAGGGTAGGGGTAGAGGAGTGGCCATTCTTATTAAAAATAATTTATCTGTCTCTTTACTGAAACACATTTCCCTTGCTAAATGTATTTATCTACTATCTTTAAGCCTTCGTCTGGGGAAAAATGTCTCCATAACTGTTATAGGGGTCTACCGTCCTCCCTCGGCTAACATTTGTGCACTCGATGAGTTCACTAGTTTGTTGTCTTCTTTTTACTTTATCCTGGGTGACTTAAATTATGATTAGGAAATGCAGGCTTCAACAATCTAAAAAACATGTGTAATGATCTAAACCTAACCCAGCTGGTGACTAAGTCTACACGGCCAACCCTAAATATCCATCAAAGTCAACTCTGATTGACCTCATTCTAACAAATACACCAGAGAGATATGTTTCTACTGTTATCTTCTCCTAAGACATTAGTGATTATTGTCCAGTTGTTTGTATTAGAGATGTGAGAATACAAAAAATCTAAGCCTCGTGACATCACAAAGAGGAACTTTAAAAACTTCAGTGATCATGTTTTTTTACATTATCTTTATTTTTGTGATCTTGATTGTATTTTAGCTATCGCTGAACCTGATTCAGCTTTGAGCCTCTTTGTAGATGTCTTCTATACTATTGTGGATAGTCATGCTCCCTTTATATAATGGAGGGTTAAAGGTAGATCTAATACCTGGTACACTCTGGAATTATCAGAAGTCATTCATAAAAGAGATGATGCTTGGGTCAAGGCCAGGAACACTGGCTTAGGCCCAGACTGGTAAGCTTTTAACCAACTGAGGAATCAGAAAGGCTACATCTGATTGTTATATAAACGCTCTTTCAGATTGTAATGGGAACCCGGATAAATTCTGTAAAACTGTAAAGTCCCTGAAGGGTTCTACTTTCTCTCTGCCACAACAAATTCATTCAGATCAAATCAAATTGTATTTGTCACATGCGCCGAATACAACAGGTGTAGATCTTACAGTGAAATGCTGAATACAACAGGTGTAGATCTTACAGTGAAATGCTGAGTACAACAGGTGTAGATCTTACAGTGAAATGCTGAATACAACAGGTGTAGATCTTACAGTGAAATGCTGAGTACAACAGGTGTAGATCTTACAGTGAAATGTTGAATACAACAGGTGTAGATCTTACAGTGAAATGCGGAGTACAGCAGGTGTAGATCTTACAGTGAAATGCTCACTATCAAGCCCTTAACCAACAACGCATTTTTAAGAAAAACCCCCAAAAAGTAGGAGATAAGAATAACAAATAATTAAAGAGCAGCCGTAAATAACAATAGTGGGGCTATATACAGGGGGTACCGGAACAGAGTCAATGTGTCAATGGGCACTGGTGTCGATGTAATTATGTACATGTAGAGTTATTAAAGTGGCTATGCATAGATAATAACAGAAAGTAGCAGCAGCGTGGGGGGGGGGGGGCAATGCAAATAGTCTGGGTAGCCATTTGATTAGCTGTTCAGGAGTCTTATGGCTTGGGGGTAGAAGCTGTTTAGAAGCCTCTTGGCCCTCGACTTGACCCTCTGGTACCACAAGCTGTGCGGTAGCAGAGAACAGTCTATGACTAGGGTGGCTGGAATCTTTGACAATTTTTAGGACCTGTGGCATACTATTACCTACAGTGCATTCAGAAAGTATTCAGACCCCTTCCCTTTTTACATATTTTATTACGTTACAGCCTTATTCTAAAATGGATAAAACAAATAACAAAATCCTCATCAATCTACACACAATACCCTGTAATGACAAAGTGAAAATGGGGTTTTAGACATTTTTACAAATGTATTTTAATAAAATACCTTATTTACATAAGTATTCAGACCCGAAATTGAGCTCAGCTGCATCCTGTTTCCATTGATCATCTTTGAGATGTTTCTACAACTTTCTTCGAGTCCACATGTGGTTAATTCTGGAAAACTGTCAAATCCCTGAAGAGTACTAGTTCCTCTCTACCACAACAAATTAATTCAGAAACAATGGCATACTATTACGTACAGTGCATTAGGAAAGTATTCACACCCCTTCCCTTTTTCAGAAGTATTCAGACCCTTCCCTTTTTCAGAAGTATTCAGACCCATTCCCTAGTTAAATGAGGGTTAAATAAATAAAATAAATAAAAAAACAATTTGGTAAAATTTGTTCCTCAAAAATGCAGTGTATGATATAGAATTTTGGAGCTCTGAGTTTCTATTTTTATCCAATGTAAAAAAAAACACAATTTCAAATGTTGCTACATAAGAGCGATTTCAGCCGGTCGGTCACATATAAGGTCAGTTGACAGTGCATTTCAGAGAAAAAACCAAAGCTGTGAGGTCAAAGGAATTGTCCGTAGAGCTCCGAGACAGGATTGTGTCGATGCACAGACCTGTATATGTACAGTACTTTCTGAATGCTCTGTGTACTCCAAGGTTGGGTATAATGTGTATTTTTATGTACAGAGCGCATTTGTAAAAGAAAGCTAGGTTTCAATATGTCTTCCCTGCTAAAATAAAGGTTCAAAATAAAATAAAAGATTATTCAAAAAATAATCCGCAAAATTATCCCTATCTTTCCAAAATCCCAGAACAGAAGGAAACTTTTAGCATCACAGTCAGTAAATATTATTTCAAATATCTCAATTACTTTTACATGCATTCAAAGTAAATATTCAGATACATTTTATTTAAAAAGTCAAGTAGTTGAATATTTTAATGTATTTGTAAATGCACTTGGAAAGTATTTGAAAATACTCAAAACACACTTACACAAATACACTCGCATGCATTTAAATCACAAGGTCAGCTCTTCTTCTAGATGAAAGTCTCAAATACAGTGAGAGGATGATGTTTCTTTAGAATTTTTGAATCTGGATTTGTCACACATTTATTTACTATTTTTCAGTGGCTGAATGGTGAACATTCCATATCCATTGTGTTTCTTGGTATTTTACATATACCCACAGTCAAATACTATATATAGATGACTGTACATATACCCACAGCCCAATCAAATCAAATCCAATTGTATTGGTCAAATACAGATATTTAGCTTATGTTAGTGTGGGTATAACGAAATGATTGTGTTCCTAGCTCTGACAGTGCAGTAGTATCTAACAAATCACAACAATACACAAATCTAAAAGTAAAAGAATGGAATTAAGAAATATATACTGCTCAAAAAAATAAAGGGAACACTTAAACAACACATCCTAGATCTGAATGAAATAAATAATCTTATTAAATACTTTTTTCTTTACATAGTTGAATGTGCTGACAACAAAATCACACAAAAATAATCAATGGAAATCCAATTTATCAACCCATGGAGGTCTGGATTTGGAGTCACACTCAAAATAAAAGTGGAAAACCACACTACAGGCTGATCCAACTTTGATGTAATGTCCTTAAAACAAGTCAAAATGAGGCTCAGTAGTGTGTGTGGCCTCCACGTGCCTGTATGACCTCCCTACAACGCCTGGGCATGCTCCTGATGAGGTGACGGATGGTCTCCTGAGGGATCTCCTCCCAGACCTGGACTAAAGCATCCGCCACCTCCTGGACAGTCTGTGGTGCAACGTGGCGTTGGTGGATGGAGCGAGACATGATGTCCCAGATGTGCTCAATTGGATTCAGGTCTGGGGAACGGGCGGGCCAGTCCATAGCATCAATGCCTTCCTCTTGCAGGAACTACTGACACACTCCAGCCACATGAGGTCTAGCATTGTCTTGCATTAGGAGGAACCCAGGGCCAACCGCACCAGCATATGGTCTCAAAAGGGGTCTGAGGATCTCATCTCGGTACCTAATGGCAGTCAGGCTACCTCTGGCGAGCACATGGAGGGCTGTGCGGCCCCCCAAAGAAATGCCACCCCACACCATGACTGACCCACCGCCAAACCGGTCATGCTGGAGGATGCTGCAGGCAGCAGAATGTTCTCCACGGTGTCTCCAGACTCTGTCACGTCTGTCACGTGCACAGTGTGAACCTGCTTTCATCTGTGAAGAGCACAGGGCGCCAGTGGCGAATTTGCCAATCTTGGTGTTCTCTGGCAAATGCCAAACGTCCTGCACGGTGTTGGGCTGTAAGCACAACCCCCACCTGTGGACGTCGGGCCCTCATACCACCCTCATGGAGTCTGTTTCTGACCGTTTGAGCAGACACATGCACATTTGTGGCCTGCTGGAGGTCATTTTGCAGGGCTCTGGCATTGCTTCTCCTGCTCCTCCTTGCACAAAGGCGGAGGTAGCGGTCCTGCTGCTGGGTTGTTGCCCTCCTACGGCCTCCTCCACGTCTCCTGATGTACTGGCCTGTCTCCTGGTAGCGCCTCCATGCTCTGGACACTACGCTGACAGACACAGCAAACCTTCTTGCCACAGCTCGCATTGATGTGCCATCCTGGATGAGCTGCACTACCTGAGCCACTTGTGTGGGATGTAGACTCCGTCTCATGCTACCACTAGAGTGAAAGCACCGCCAGCATTCAAAAGTGACCAAAACATCAGCCAGGAAGCATAGGAACTGAGAAGTGGTCTGTGGTCCCCACCTGCAGAACCACTCTTTTATTGGGGGTGTCTTGCTAATTGCCTATAATTTCCACCTGTTGTCTATTCCATTTGCACAACAGCATGTGAAATGTATTGTCAATCAGTGTTGCTTCCTAAGTGGACAGTTTGATTTCACAGAAGTGTGATTGACTTGGAGTTACATTGTGTTGTTTAAGTGTTCCTTTTATTTTTTTGAGCAGTGTATATATATATATATATATATATATATACTAGGATGAGTAATGTCGGAGTGGCATTGACTAAAATACAGTACAATAGAATACAGTATATACATATGAGATGAGTAAAGTGGTGTGTCAACATCATTAAAGTGACTAGTGTTCAATTATTAAAGTGGCCAGTGATTCTATGTCTTTGAACATAGTGGGTCTAGGGTGTCAGGTAAGGGAGAGGTGATATGATCCTAGCCTCTCAAAGCACTTCATGATGACAGAAGTGAGGGCCACAGAGAACCAGAGCCCACAGTCCTTGGGAGCGGGCCATGTCGGTGGCACTGTGTTATTATATATATTGTACATGGCTCTACATATTCCCAGACATTCACTATTACACTATATTCTTCACAGTAGTTTTCCAGACAGAATATTACCCATCATTCCTCTAGCCCTGACTGGGTGTGTCCCAAATAGCACCCTATTCCCTAAATAGCGACTCTCCTCTCTTACCCTCCTCTCCTACCCTTCTCCTCTCCACTCCACTACCGTCCTGTCCTTGCCTCCTCCACAACCCCTCCTACCCTCCTCCTCTCCACTTCCCTCCTCTTCTCTCCACTCCACTACACTCCTCTCCTACCCTCCTCCTCTCCTCTCCTCTCCCCTCCCCTCCTACCCTCCTCCTCTGCTCTCCTTCTCTTCCCTTCTCCTCTTCTCTCCTCTTCTTTCCTTTCCTCTCCTCTCCTCTCCTCTTCTACCCTCCTCCTCTCCTCTCCTCTTCTCTCCCAGCCTCCTCTCAACTCCACTCCTCTCCTCTCCTACCCTCCTCCTCTTCTTCCAACTCCTCTTCTCCTCCACTCCTCTCCTCCTCTCCTCTCTTCTCCACTACTCTCCTCACCACTGCTCTCCTCTCTTCCTCTCATCATCAGTGACACACAGCTGCAGCCAAGCAGCCCAGGCACCTCCTGTGACAGCCACATGATGGATTGCCCTGCTGATCAAAGGGGGTCAAAGGGCAAATCTGGGGCTGCGCTATCAGAGCATGTGCAAGAGATGCACTGCACATGTGAAATCATCCCAGATAGCCACTTTAGGTCTTGTCTCAAAAAAACTCAGTGAAATCTGAATTTGTATGATTTTGGATTTGTTTACAACATGTGTAATGTATTTATTTTATCTTAATTTTGTATCTTTATTTGGTTTATTTTATCAAAGCCACATTATTTGAAGTATGTTTTGGACTGTGAACATAAACAGCTAAAGTAATTGATATTTGAGGCTCATCACTATTATTGTAATTGATTGTGCCATGGGATATGTTACGGAGTGCAGTTGTATTGGTGATTATCTCACTGAGAAACATTGTTTCTCAGTTAAATGTCAATGAGTTTACAGACGACTGGTACTGAGAGTTACAGGAGGGAAGATACAATGATCTGCACCCCATCTCTCCTCTCTTTCCCTCCCCTCTTACCCACACACACACACACACACACACACACACACACACACACACACACACACACACACACACACACACACACACACACACACACACACACACACACACACACACACACACACATCAAATTTAATCTCCACCCAGGTCGGGCTGAAGAGGCCCTCTGCTGAAAAGAGCAGACGTCTAAAAGTTTGTGACATATGTGACAGTAGTATTGATCCAGTGATAGTGACATAGGGAGAGATGACAGCATTCCAGCCACAGAAGATAGCTCTGGGACGTTCCCAGTTTGGTATGTGTCATGTCCTATTGTTGTCATGATCACACATACAGTATCAACAAGATGCAGAGGTACTACCGTACGTAAACAGCGCCGTTAAAAATAGTCCTGGTTTTAACTGGCACGTGTTTTAGGTAGGAGAGATTACATGGTTTTTAAGGGAATTTATCTTGGATGTATTCCTAATTTTGTATTTAAATGTTTAACAAAATGACTAATATTGCATACACTATGGGCTCCCGATTTCGACCCGAGTTAAGCATGCCTAAATGGAACGTAATTCCCTTTTTGTGCACTTTTCTCTCTGTGTATTCTGACCTTGAACTTAACCATGATAACACCATTCTCCATGCACTGTAATTTACAACTTGATAAGAGCTAGGTAAATGATTCATCCGTTTGGATAAGGGAATTGTAAATATAAATTAAATATAGATCGTTTTAGATATATTTGACCTTATAATTGCTGGAGACAAATGTGAAACCAGTCATATGGCAGCAAACTGAAGCATATGAACAAATCAACTTTCCCACAGCAAAGTCAAATCATATCAAATCAAATGTTATTGGTCACATACACATGGTTAGCAGATGTTATTGGTCACATACACATGGTTAGCAGATGTTATTGGTCACATGGTTAGCAGATGTTATTGGTCACATACACATGGTTAGCAGATGTTATTGGTCACATACACATGGTTAGCAGATGTTATTGGTCACATGGTTAGCAGATGTTATTGGTCACATACACATGGTTAGCAGATGTTATTGGTCACATACACATGGTTAGCAGATGTTATTGGTCACATACACATGGTTAGCAGATGTTATTGGTCACATACACATGGTTAGCAGATGTTATTGGTCACATACACATGGTTAGCAGATGCTATTGGTCACACACACATGGTTAGCAGATGTTATTGGTCACATGGTTAGCAGATGTTATTGGTCACATGGTTAGCAGATGTTATTGGTCACATACACATGGTTAGCAGATGTTATTGGTCACATGGTTAGCAGATGTTATTGGTCACACACACATGGTTAGCAGATGCTATTGGTCACACACACATGGTTAGCAGATGTTATTGGTCACATACACATGGTTAGCAGATGTTATTGGTCACATGGTTAGCAGATGTTATTGGTCACACACACATGGTTAGCAGATGTTATTGGTCACACACACATGGTTAGCAGATGTTATTGGTCACACACACATGGTTAGCAGATGTTATTGGTCACACACACATGGTTAGCAGATGTTAATGCTACATGTAGCGAAATTAAGTCTATGAAATTCTGTGCCATTATGAAGAATTTAAATTGTAAGGCCTTTTAACTTCCTGCAATGGGCACTCTCGAATATCTGAATTATAGGCCACCCCCGACTTTCCCTGTTTCCTATTTCACGTTAAATATTAGTCACTATCAGTATCGACCGTCAGTAGGCCTAATAACACATATTCACCTGTCAATTTACTGTTTGTTCCCTTCAGTTGGCCCTGCCTTCATGATCATTCCATTTAATTACATTGTTTCGATTACCTTCATTTGCTTCCTCTGTAAACACTGTTATGGCCGTTTGGTTGTTGCTGAGGATCATTAGCAACAGTTGATAATATACTTTTTTAAGACATGTAGGCTAATTAAGTCGTTGAGCTGAGCGCAGACCAAACCAAAACAGTTTTGAACCTGATGCATGACACAATACTTGACCATTGTTAGTGCAGGCAACAGACAAGGGTATAGCCTACTATTGTACACTATTCTCCCCAATAATAGTTCTATGTACACTAATCTTCCAACATTATCATGGGTTAAGGAACTGAATGTGTACATTTTCAGGATGAATCAAACCACTGTAGTTTCTACTCATCGATATATTGTCACGTCCTGACCATAGAAAGCTGTTATTTTCTATGGTAGAGTAGGTCAGGGCGTGACAGGGGGTTTTCTAGTTTCGTTTTTTTTTATGTTGTTATGTTCTAGTTTTGTATTTCTATGTTGGGTTTTGTTTGGGATCATCTCCAATTAGAGGCAGCTGGTCATCGTTGTCTCTAATTGGAGATCATACTTAAGTAGGTGTTTTTCCCACCTGTGTTTGTGGGAATTGTCTTTGAGTTAGTGTATGTTTCACCTCTGCGTCACGGTTTGTTGTTTTGTTGTTCAGTTTATTTGTATGTATTGCATAGTTTCACAGTTCAATAAAATATGTGGAATGATAATCACGCTGCACTTTGGTCTGCTTCATCCTACGACAACCGTGACATATATTTTGTGCATGAAGGCTTTCCAAACCTATTTTTTATGATTCATCATACTTTCATAACCCTAAAATTTGAATTAATCTACAAAATCAAAGTATTTTTTTTTTATCTACCAGTTGGTGCTGAAACGGAGATGAATATATTTAAATGGAATTCTTTCATTGATCCCTATATTCTGAACCCGTTCTCTCAATGTATTCTAGTCTGTTGATACAATTATAATTAAAGGTTCACCATATTTAAAGGGATGGCTTAAAATACATGTACCAAAGACAGTACAGTATGAAGATAGTTTAAAACTGCTTCTCCAGTAGAAATCACAGATCAATCCCTGATGTCATGGCGACGTTGGCTAGCTAAACTCATGCATATTAACATGTCATTGGGTCTAACCAGTGGTGGAAAAAGTATCCAATTGTCATACTTAAGTAAAATTAAAGATACTTTAATTGAAAGTTACTCAAGTAAAAGTGAAGGTCACCTAGTAAAATAATACTTGAGTAAAAGTATATGGTTTTAAATATACTTAAGTATCAGAAGTATAAGAAAAAGTATACATTTCAAATCCCTTATTTTAGGCAAAGCAGACAGCACCATTTTCTTGTCTTAAAATGTACAGATAGCCAGGGGCACACTGCAACACTCAGACAATATTTACAAAAGATGCATATGTGTTTAGTGAGTCCGCCATACCATAGGCAGTAGGGATGACCACGTGTTCTCTTGATAAGTGAGTGAATTTCACAATTTTCCTGTCCTGCTAAGCATTTAAAACGTAACAAGTACTTTTTGGTGTCAGGGAAAATGTATGTTGGAAAAAGTACATTATTTTCTTTAGGAATGTAGTGAAGTAAGTGTTAAAGTAGTCAAAAATATAAATAGTAAAGTAAAGTACAGATACCACAAAAAAAAACTACTTAAGGAATACTTTAAAGTATTTTTTACTTAAGTACTTTACATTACTGGGTCCAATGGTTTCACTTCTTTTCTAACCCCAAACCCTGGCCTTGTCTGTTTGGTCTGTTTTGCAAAAGTTCCAGAAAGTCTTACAATGTTGTGTCTCTGGGTTTAGAAACTCTGTGAATGTACTGAAAACCCAAGAGAAAATATGTTGGCCCAGCAAGTGGGAGGCTTTTCAGCAGTTGATTTACATTTATTCGAGCCCGCGCAAAAAAAAAGGGGACCATGGCTGCAAAGCCCATTACGCACCTTCATCGGGCGCTATAAGTATACATTTTTCAGCAGGAAAAAAAAGGTATATTTTATCCACCCACACTCTCAGGGATACAATCTATGCCTTGTACCTCACAACAACAACAACAAAAAGAAAAAGAAATGTTTATGGAAATACAGACCCAGTCATCATCAGCCAGGTCTATAAGAGGTGTGCTAAATAAGAGACATACATCAGCCAATAAATTCTATGGTACTGTAGAGACTTGCTGAGAACCATTGATTTAATGCCTGAATGGATTGTGTAAAATAACTTCATTTAGGACCAAACTGGGAGAGAATAAGAGAATATGGCTCTAATTGTATTCTTGATCAGAGGATGTTGGCTGGTGCAGACTTTGGCTGGTACCAAAATGGCACCCTATTCCATTTATAGTGAACTATTTTGACCAAGGCCTCTGGTCAAAAGTAGTGCACTATGTAGGGAATAGGGTGCTATTTTTTGGGATTCATGCTAAAAGGCAGTCTGGTTTTAAGATTAGTGACATTTATCACTGTGCTAGAAGATGGTATAATTAGCTTGTCAGTCTACTTTAGGCTGTGGTCGTGCTCGGCAGAAAGAAGGATGGACTGCATGCCAAAGGACCTGACAGCCAGTCGATAATGTGGCATTTAAAGTCATAAATTATTCTAAAGCCAATTATATCAAAATGGACACTGCGCTCTCCAGAAATAACTTTATTCCCTATCATTTCCCTTCTAACAGCAGCCGTAGATTTCAGGTTTTTTTTTCTACATACGGCACTAATAAAGTCATATGGTGAAACCATGATAATTAGGGATAGGATTTATACAGTAAATTTCATTATGTGCATTTGTACAGTCGATACATTATTTCTTTGTCATGTTTTTTTTATTTTTTTTATCAATTTCTTTATAAATTGGAAAATGTCAAAACATATATTGTTCATACCGGCTGAAACGTATTTAATTTTTTCATCCAAATGAAATCTCTCGATCTCTTCTCATGTCCGGTCATTTCAAAAATGGCTTCTCCAGCTCATAAAGAATGTGAGTCAGTAATTTAATGAGAATAGCGGTAATATATATCAGATATGTATCTCATTCTTCCGGGAGGCCTTGAGAGGCAGGGTCAAGCTGCCTGGTAATATATAGAGTAGACTGTGATGTCTGAAGGTCGTGTTAGTTCTCTTCTACATAACGCGTGGATCCTGTAACTCATCCTTCGGGGAGGCCTTGAGAGGTCAAGCTGAGTGTTAGTATATAGAGTAGACTGTGTCTCCCGAGTGGCGCAGCGGTCTAAGGCACTGTATCTCGGGGCGGCAGTGGCGCAGCGGTCTAAGGCACTGCATCTTGGGGCGGGGCGGCAGGGTAGCCTAGTGGTTATAGCATTGGGCTAGTAACTGCAAGGTTGCAAGTTCGAATCCCAGAGCTGAGAAGGTACAAATCTGTCGTTCTGCCCCTGAACAAGGCAGTTAACCCACTGTTCCTAGGCCGTCATTGAAAATAAGAATTTGTTTTTAACTGACTTGCCTAGTTAAATAAAGGTTGAAAAAATAAATAAAATTTAAAAAATCTCAGTGATAGAGGCGTCAGGGGTCCCATAGGGCGGTGCACAATTGGTCATTTGAGTTAGGGGAGGGTTTGGCAGGGGTAGGCCATCATTGTAAATAAGTATTTGTTCGTAACTGACTTGTCTAGCTAAATAAAGGTTAAATAAGAAGGTCATGTCAGTTCTCCTCGACATAATGCATAGATCCTGTAACTCAGACTGACTCCAATCTCCTGATCCTGAACTTTGGGGAGTAACATTTTACTAAGTAAATCATGTCGGCACTTCCATGTCGGCACTTCTATCAACCCACCAATGTGCTACTGACAGGCATGAGTCTAACTGTAGTTACTGTATTATGGTTATATCTAACTGTAGTTACTGTATTATGGTTATAGCTAACTGTAGTTACCGTATTATGGTTATAGCTAACTGTAGTTACCGTATTATGGTTATAGCTAACTGTAGTTACCGTATTATGGTTATAGCTAACTGTAGTTACTGTATAGTTACTGAAAGAGGCAGAAATAATGCCTCGATTGACAGCACGGCCAATATTGAATCATAGTAAATAATATCTTGCAAATTATAAAGCATGTTTTACCACTATGGGGTGAGGGATAAATGTTGTTGGATACCTACCGCCAGCTGTTTGCAGTTATGGCTAATTTCCTTTTTAGCAGAGTAGTAAGTATTAAAATGAATGTTGTGTTTTAGAGGGTTGGGTGTGGAGTACTAATAAACAACTAGGAAGGAGAGTAACTGGTGCCTTCTGGGGGCTTGTCAACGTACTGCTGTAATCAATCTAGCATATTCTCAGAATATAATAAAGTTGAGTCCTTGTACTGAATAATCTTGTCGGGAACGTTGCATTTTTACCATGAAACCAAAGACCCTGAACATTGACTGTACAATATAGTCAATACAGTAAGGTCCACTATCAAGAGGTCCAAATGCAACATGGTAAATCGCCTATATCTGTAAAAAGGAAAATGACTTCACATATTGTCTTCTCAAGGTAGTCATCTCTGTAATATTGGATATGATGAATGTGTAATATGTTGCATTATATCTAACTGTAGTTACTGTATTATGGTTATATCTAACTGTAGTTACTGTATTATGGTTATATCTAACTGTAGTTACTGTATTATGGTTATATCTAACTGTAGTTACCGTATTATGGTTATAGCTAACTGTGGTTACTGTATTATGGTTATATCTTACTGTAGTTACTGTATTATGGTTATATCTAACTGTAGTTACCGTATTATGGTTATAGCTAACTGTGGTTACTGTATTATGGTTATATCTTACTGTAGTTACTGTATTATGGTTATATCTAACTGTAGTTACTGTATTATGGTTATATCTAACTGTAGTTACCGTATTATGTTATATCTAACTTTCATTACCATATTATGGTTATATCTAACTGTCATTACTGTATTATGGTTGTATCTAACTGTCATTACTGTATTATGGTTGTATCTAACTGTAGTTACTGTATTATGGTTATATCTAACTGTAGTTACCGTATTATGGTTATATCTAACTGTAGTTACCGTATTATGGTTATAGCTAACTGTCATTACTGTATTATGGTTGTATCTAACTGTAGTTACTGTATTATGGTTATAGCTAACTGTAGTTACTGTATTATGGTTATATCTAACTGTAGTTACTGTATAGGTACTGAAAGAGGCAGAAATCATGCCTCGATTGACAGCATGGCCAATATTGAATATTTATCCTTTTAAATTTGGAAAAGAGACCCTTTAACCCACACATCCACTCCACTGAATAGCAGGCCAGTGATTTATTTGCAATGCTTGCAGTTAGCCACCGATTCCTTCCAAACCACTCACTGTTTCTTTATAATTTTTTTATTTCACCTTTATTTATCCAGGTAGGCTAGCTGAGAACAAGTTCTCATTTACAACTGCTACCTGGCCAAGATAAAGCAAAGCAGTGTGACAAACAACAACACAGAGTTACACATGGAATAAACAAGCGTTCAGTCAATAACACAATAGAAAAAAAAGAAAGTCTATATACAGTGTGTGCAAATGGCGTGAGGAGGTAAGGCAATAAATAGGCCATAGTAGCGAAATAATTACAATTTAGAAAATTAACACTGGAGTGATAGATGAGCAGATGGTGATCTGCAAGTATAAATACTGGTGTGCAAAAGAGCAGAAAAGTAAATTATGGGGATGAGGTAGGTAGATTGGATGGGCTATTTACAGATGGGCTATGTACAGCTATGTACAGCTGCAGCGATCGGTTAGCTCCTCAGATAGCTGATGTTTAAAGTTGGTGAGGGAAATATAAGTCTCCAGCTTCAGCGATTCGTTCCAGTCATTGGCAGCAGAGAACTGGAAGGAAAGGCGGCCAAAGGGGTGTTGGCTTTGGGGATGACCTGTGAGATATACCTGATGGAGCGTGTGCTATGGGTGGGTGCTGCTATGGTGACCAGTGAGCTGAGATAAGGCGGAGCTTTACCTAGCATAGACTTATAGATGACCTGGAGCCAGTGGGTCTGGTGACGAATACGTAGCGAGGGATAGCCGACTAGAGCAGTGTTGGGTAGTATATGAGGCTTTGGTGACAAAACGGATGGCACTGTGATAGACTGCATCCAGTTTGCTGAGTAGAGTATTGGAAGCTATTTTGTAAATGACATCGCCGAAGTCGAGGATCGGAAGGATAGTCAGTTTTACAAGGGTATGTTTGGCGGCGTGAGTGAAGGAGGCTTTGTTGCGAAATAGGAAGCCGATTCTAGATTTAATTTTGGATTGGAGATGCTTAATGTGAGTCTGGAAGGAGAGTTTACAGTCTAACCAGACACCTAGGTATTTGTAGTTGTCCACATATTCTAAGTCAGAACCGTCCAGAGTAGTGATGCTAGTCGGGCGGGCGGGTGCGGGCAGTGAATGGTTGAAAAGCATGCATTTAGTTTTACTAGCGTTTAAGAGCAGTTGGAGGCCACGGAAGGAGTGTTGTATGGCATTGAAGCTTGTTTGGAGGTTAGTTAACAGTGTCCAAAGAAGGGCCAGATGTATACAGAATGGTGTCGTCTGCGTAGAGGTGGATCAGGGAATTACCCGCAGCAAGAGTAGCATCGTTGATATATACAGAGAAAAGAGTCGGCCCGAGAATTGAACCCTGTGGTACCCCCATAGAGACTGCCAGAGGTCCGGACAACAGGCCCTCCGATTTGACACACTGAACTCTGTCTGAGAAGTAGTTTGTGAACCAGGCGAATTGAATTTGCGATTTCCAACTTGTTGTGTAATGTTTATGTCCAATGGCCGATGAGCACCGATACGTTTCGTCTATAATTTATCTTCATAATTTCTCTTCATATGACAAGGATTGAAAAGGATTTGCCAGTAGATTGTCCAATCAAAGCTACTGTAGATATAACGCGATTTGACGTCTAGTTATGCTCATGTAGGTATATGCTTATATGTAACTGTAGTTACCGTATATGCAGATATCTAACTGTAGTTACTGTATAATTTGTTATATCAAACTGTAGTTACTGTATTATGGTTATATCCAACTGTAGTTACTGTATATAGTTATATCTATCTGTAATTACTGTATATGCTTACTGTACACCCTTTAGTGTTGATATAGTGTAACATCCCCCCCCCCCCCCCCCCCCCCAGGACACAGTGGTTCAAACATTGACATAGCCGAGAGCTTTGATTTATGCATGCAAGCACTGAAACAAAGGAGTGGAAAATGTTGACCTTTCCAGATAACATAAAAAGGCTTGAGGGCCTCAGAGGCTAACTGTCAACCAGTGAAGGAGCATGAGGGCTTTCCCTTACATCAGGGATCAAGTGTTTATCTGCTACTGTTTGTACCACAGAAATTGTACCAGTTGAAATAGGAACTGAATCTCTTTGTCTTTCTTTCCTACACCTGTATGCTAAAATTTATTTTTTCATGTATGCTAAACTTTCTTTTTTCATGTATGCTAAACTTTCTTTTTTCATGTATGCTAAACTTAATTTTTTAATGTATGCTAAACCTTTCTTTTTTCATGTATGCTAAACTTAATTTTTTAATGTATGCTAAACCTTGTTTTTTCATGTATGCTAAACCTTATTTTTTCATTAATGCTAACCCTTTCTTCTTTCATGTATGCTGAACTTTATTTTTTCATGTATGCTAACGCTTTCTTTTTTCATGTGTGCTAAACCTTTAATGTGTGCATGCATGGTTATAATATAATATAAGAAGAAAAGGAAGGATTAGTGATATTAGAAGTTATCAAAATTATGCTATAAACGGTGTGGTTTGATCCCTGAATTCTGATTGGCTGAAAGCTGTGGTATTTCACGGCTATGACAAAACATTTATTTTTACTGCTCTAATTACATTGGTAACCTGTTTATAATAGCAATAAGGCACCTTTGGGGGTTTGTGGTATATTGCCAATATACCACGGCTAAGGGCTGCATCCAAGCACGCCACGTTGCGTTGTGCGCAAGAACAGCTCTTAGCAGTGTTATATTGGCCATATACCACACTGCCTCTGGCCTTATTGCTTAAATATAATTGTACTTTACTATTTTTACTGAAGTTGGGTTTATTTAAACGTTTTGAAATGGTTGCAAGATCCCCTACTGTACCGGTCCTGTATTGTTCAATATTTCTGCATGCGTGCAACCAGGTCTGTGTGAGTGAGAAACCTTCTGTTCTCGTTCATTTCTGTATCAGAGAGGAACCTAATGCAAAATGAATGTAGCCCTTGGCATAAAAGATGGTGGTACAGTTCTAAAAGCCTTGGAACATCTGTGTAATAAAACACATGGCTTTTTTTTCTCCAACGATGTAGGCAATGTTCTCTTAGCCTTAAGATAGATGTCCAATGCAATATACCTTTGCCCTGAGGCTCTACTGTACCAGTCTGACTCTTAACATCCGTAAATCCCCCAAGATTTACATGCATTGTGTCTTTGGTGTTGCAAATATTTTCTCCAACATTCAGCTTATTAGTGTAGAAACATTTAACATTTACCAACCATATTTCAATATTCGGATTTCGTCCAGAACATTTTTAGTGGTGTGGTTGTCTCCTAATTCAAATCAAATCAAATCAAATGTATTTATATAGCCCTTCTTACATCAGCTGATATCTCAAAGTGCTGTACAGAAACCCAGCCTAAAACCCCAAACAGCAAGCAATGCAGGTGTAGAAGCACGGTGGCTAGGAAAAACTCCCTAGAAAGGCCAAAACCTAGGAAGAAACCTAGAGAGGAACCAGGCTATGAGGGGTGGCCAGTCCTCTTCTGATTAATTGCATATAATCAGTTGCCATTATAAAGATAAGCAGACCTTTTTTTTTTTTGTATTGAAGAACAATACTTTCAGACATTCAGAAGAGATAATGTGGTCTGACGTGGCGGTTTCATAAAGGTCATATCTGTGGGCTTACGTGCGTTAGTAAAAAAACAACAACTAAAAGAACAAGAAATACCAGCGAGTGAAAACGTCATCAGAGAAACCAGCTCCTCTATCCCTGGCTGTTGTTTCATTCTGTTAATAGCCCAAGGTAAAGATTTATCTGCTGTTGTCAATTTACTTCAGCTTCAAATAAAGCAGCCAAGGTCACTTTTTCTCCTCTCTCCTTCTGCCGGCTGCCGGGCCCCCACAGGATAACATTGTCATGTCCCTGTAATAGGCAGTACAGGGAATCATTAGTTCTGCTCAGCTTTCTGCCTGATAGGCTTTTCAGACCAATCATCAGTCTAACTGCATCCCAAATTGCACCCTATTGCTTACCTAGTGCACTACATTTGCACAGAGCCCAGGCTAATGTAGGAAATAGGCTGCCACGGCCATGGGCTTCCCTCCACCAGCCAGCCAGCCAGGCAGGCAGTATTGACACTGTCAGGGCGACGGCTTAATCAGGCAGGACACTCTGAACATTGATTTGAGGAGCCTGGTGTAATGCTCTCCTTGTTTTATCCACGGTATTGATGGCCTAAGAGCCACCACCACTAGCTAGCTAGCTCACCTGCCACATTGTCATGGAAACTGTGTGTGTGTGTGTGTGTGTGTGTGTGTGTGTGTGTGTGTGTGCGTGCGTGCGTGCGTGCGTGCGTGCGTGCGTGCGTGCGTGCGTGCGCAATCAACAGCCCCTCCGGTCTCCTCTCGAGCCTCGGAGGTGTCAGACGGTAAACATTATTGGCATGCTGACAGTCCCCCGCCAAGCAGGGGTGTGTAAATACGTTAATAAACAACATGATGGGTCCCACTTCATCCCAAGGTGAGAACGTGGAGTTTTATCAACCATTATCCGCAGGCTGCACTGAGACAGCCAGGCCTCCCTTGTCAGATGATTTGTCTGGCAATCGTAAAGTGCCTTGTGTCAACAGGGAGTAGGGCCTCCGTCCCAAATGGCAGCCTGTTTACTTTACGGGCTTTGTAGATCACTAAATAGGGAATAGGTTGCCTTTTGGGACACAGCCATGGGAGGGTTTATATAGGACAGTGTTTGGTCTTTGCTGTGGTAGAGGTCAACAACGATTGCATCCAAATGTACAGTACAGTATGTAGCCTAAATCAGAAGACTATACTGTATTCTTAAAATGTGTAAATGTGATTGTTCCTTCATGTGTAAATGGTGTTGATGCTTCATGTGTAAATGGTGTTGATGCTTCATGTGTAAATGGTGTTGATGCTTCATGTGTAAATGGTGTTGATGCTTCATGTGTAAATGGTGTTGATGCTTCATGTGTAAATGGTGTTGATGCTTCATGTGTAAATGGTGTTGATGCTTCATGTGTAAATGGTGTTGATGCTTCATGTGTAAATGGTGTTGATGCTTCATGTGTAAATGGTGTTGATGCTTCATGTGTAAATGGTGGTTGATCCTTTGTGTGTAAATGGTGTTGATGCTTCATGTGTAAATGGTGTTGATGCTTCATGTGTAAATGGTGGTTGATCCTTTGTGTGTAAATGGTGTTGATGCGTCATGTGTAAATGGTGTTGATGCTTCATGTGTAAATGTGGTTGATGCTTCATGTGTAAATAGGGTTGATGGTTGATGTGTAAATAGGGTTGATCCTTCATGTGTAAATTGGGTTGAAACTTCATGTGTAAATTGAATTATTATGGATAATTCTTTCAACAACCAAAAATCTGATCACAAATGACAATATGTCATAGAACACAATACATCACTTGTTTTAATTTGTGAAAAATAAAAAACGAAATCATGTGCAAGTTATTTACAATAATTTTGTAAAATACAATATACTGTATTTAGCATTTAGTATTGTACGTATGACATAGCCAGACATATAAACTTAGCACTTGTCAGTGTCCACAAATCAATGTGCTAAAATATCCAAACAAAACAAACTAGACTTCCAATGCCAAAACTCCTCTTCACCCAACATCTACTGTATACACAGAATAGGAATAATTCAACAAAGCTTTTTGTTGACTTCTTGAAAGGACCAAGAAATGACAAAGAAGCGTAGAATGTCTTATTTCAAAGTTTCACTAAATGGTTCATTTGAATGTTAGTTCAAGTCTCTCATTACGAGTTGCTACATGCTAATCATCTCTGTCTTCAGGGAATCTGTATATTCCCCATAACGTTTTACAATTAAATGTCTTTAAAAAAAAAAAGAATGTACATGTTTTGATGCGAATGTGATGAGATAGTATAATATGACAGAGAAATACTGTATGTTATTTATGAAATTTGAACACTAAACTGGCACGATATATCTAGATGTATCTACTAAAAATCAGGTGGTACAAAGTTTCACATTTATTTATGAACAGTTATAAATAACTCTCTCCTCTGGTAATATCAATTTACATGCCCTGTTTCTATATAATTCCTATCTTGTTAAGCCACTTTTCGCTACAGTGGATCTTTATCCTGAGTCCTCCTTCGACGTAAACGCTGCCCAGCACATTGCTGGCACAGAAGCACGAAAAGCTTGGATGTTCTCCATTCCAGCAAAATGCCTCTTTCTTTCTTTCTTTCTTTCTTTCTTTCTTTCTTTCTTTCTTTCTTTCTTTCTTTCTTTCTTTCTTTCTTTCTTTCTTTCTTTCTTTCTTTCTTTCTTTCTTTCTTTCTTTTTGCAGATTACCAACTTTTATTGGATCTTTTGGGGCATGTAATGCATTGGAGTCTCTGTATGTAGATAGAACATGCTTTGATGTGCAAGTGTTGTTCTGGCCCTCACTGATCTCTCTTCACCACTGTCCACTTGGATGGTTAGGGGAGAAGCAGGGTCATATTAAAGATATTTCTACATGGTTAGGGGAGAAGCAGGGTCATATTAAAGATATTTCTACATGGTTAGGGGAGAAACAGGGTCATATTGAAGATATTTCTACATGGTTAGGGGAGAAACAGGGATCATGCTGAATATATTTCTACATGGTTAGGGGAGAAACAGGGTCATATTAAAGATATTTCTACATGGTTAGGGGAGAAACAGGGATCATGCTGAATATATTTCTACATGGTTAGGGGAGAAACAGGGATCATGCTGAATATATTTCTACATGGTTAGGGAAGAAACAGGGTCATATTAAATATATTTCTACATGGTTAGGGGAGAAACAGGGTCATATTAAAGATATTTCTACATGGTTAGGGGAGAAACAGGGTCATATTAAAGATATTTCTACATGGTTAGGGGAGAAACAGGGTCATATTAAATATATTTCTACATGGTTAGGGGAGAAACAGGGTCATATTAAAGATATTTCTACATGGTTAGGGGAGAAACAGGGTCATATTAAAGATATTTCTACATGGTTAGGGGAGAAACAGGGTCATATTAAAGATATTTCTACATGGTTAGGGGAGAAACAGGGTCATATTAAAGATATTTCTACATGGTTAGGGGAGAAACAGGGTCATATTAAAGATATTTCTACATGGTTAGGGGAGAAACAGGGTCATATTGAAGATATTTCTACATGGTTAGGGGAGAAACAGGGATCATGCTGAAGATATTTCTACATGGTTAGGGGAGAAACAGGGTCATATTAAAGATATTTCTACATGGTTAGGGGAGAAACAGGGTCATATTAAAGATATTTCTACATGGTTAAGGGAGAAACAGGGATCATGCTGAAGATATTTCTACATGGTTAGGGGAGAAACAGGGATCATGCTGAATATATTTCTACATGGTTAGGGGAGAAACAGGGATCATGCTGAAGATATTTGTAATTTGTTGTTCACATTAAATAATTATTGTCTTACCATTTCTCTCACAGTAGCTAATAGTTGTTTAACAGAGATTATAAACCATATTCATGTTTGTTAGACATATCAAATGAATGAACATGTTCATTCATAGAAGAGTCTTCAGTTTGATTGTCAGTTGTGTTACACCAAACCATTATAAAGCATTGTACTGTAGTTAGACAAACTCTCAATCTATGATTGAGGTGTTTCAGAGTATAACTACATCCGTAACATTCTTCTTCTATTGTCTGAGTATAGCGCTGGGACTGGTCATGGAGAACATCCAAGCTTCTCCGGTCAGCGGCAGGCAGGCCAGCGGCAGGCAGGCCAGCGGCAGGCAGGCCAGCGGCAGGCAGGCCAGCGGCAGGCAGGCCAGCGGCAGGCAGGTCAGCGGCAGGCAGGCCAGCGGCAGGCAGGTCAGCGGCAGGCAGTGCTTACAGCCAAAGTAGGACCTGTCTACAGGTATAGGTACATGAGCTCTGGTCCAGGGCGTTAGTGAACGTTCCTCTACTGTACTAAGAGAGAGTTGCAACGGGACCGGAGCTACAGGTATATATGCCCCCTTTATGCGATATGTGGCACGCTCGATCTTTCACCTCGTCATTGGTGATATGATGTTATCATCCTTTTACAGTATAACCCACCCTTTTGGTTTCAGGTAGGCCTATCAAAGTCAATAAGGTATTGATAGGGTTATATAGGTAGGGTTATACAGTATAACCTAATCCAATAGGTAGTCCTATTAAGGTCATTAATATGTATCTTATTAGCTGCTCAGATAGCTAACGTTACTCAACATCCTCCAGTGTCTCCTCGGAAACAGCTCACATATTTTGGTTATAGCGTTGTCATTATAATGACAGGTCAAACGTGCCAAATGAATAGGGAATGTGGTTTATTATTTATCTCCAGTGTCATTCCACCCACATCACATATTTGGGTTATAGCGTTGTCATTATAATGACAGGTCAAACGTGCCAAATGAATAGGGAATGTGGTTTATTATTTATTTCCAGTGTCATTCCACCCACATCACATATTTGGGTTATAGCGTTGTCATTATAATGACAGGTCAAACGTGCCAAATGAATAGGGAATGTGGTTTATTATTTATTTCCAGTGTCATTCCACCCACATCACATATTTGGGTTATAGCGTTGTCATTATAATGACAGGTCAAACGTGTCAAATGAATAGGGAATGTGGTTTATTATTTATTTCCATTGTCATTCCACCCACCCACATCACATATATATATACATAGCGAACATTTGCAGGTTGTTTGGGATTTGATATCAAAACTAAAAAGGCAGCAATCATACTGTCACACAAACAAACTGGCCAATCGAAATTAGGCTGGGGCCAATACAATAGCATGTACCATTCTGACATGAACTCTGCCTATCAACCACAAATATAGATGGTGACTTTACTCTCATCCAATGACGATCCACAAACGATCCGCTAATAATATAATAGGATGTGGGACTGCGTTTAACAGAAAAGACCGTTATATCATATGCCTTTGTTTTGTTTTGGATCTTACCAGGTTTGCCAAAAACCCATGGAAGCAAACAGTATGACTTCCCAATACTGGATACGTCAGTCGATGCGTGTCCGTCTTGAAATATCACTGTACAAATGAAAGTCAACAATGTATATGGTTTTTATTGGCAAATAATCAGTCCAGTTTGATAACACTCTATTATAATGTTTCATCATATGTTATCTTGCATTGCGTTGCTTTGCTACTCTGACTGAAGCGACCCTCATTCTCCAAAATGGGTAACTGATGGAGTCTGGTCACTAAGGAACTGGCTGTGCAAACTACATGGCTGAGTGTTAGCGTTAGCGACTGACTGACAGTACATTTGATTGACATCTGATTGTATTTATATGTATATTACTTCATTTATATGTTCATATGTATAAAACATGTCAAAAAGCCCGTTGATATGATGTTACTGTAGCTACTGTACATATGCACTTTTCCATGAGGTTTATTATGCAGCATTGATGTTTTGATCATTCATTTATAAGTCCATAAATTGATGTAGCAACTAAGGATTCTAGCTTTAAAGTGTTCTTCAGATTCCAGTTCCACTGGAGCAGGGTTCTAGTTTCATGTGTTCTCTAGGTGGGTTCTAGCTGTTCTTGGGTTCTAGTTCCAGGTGTTCTCTAGGTGGGTTCTAGCTGTTCTTGGGTTCTAGTTCCAGGTGTTCTCTAGGTGGGTTCTAGCTGTTCTTGGGTTCTAGTTCCAGGTGTTCTGTAGGTGAGTTCTAGCTGTTCTTGGGTTCTAGTTCCAGGTGTTCTGTAGGTGAGTTCTAGCTGTACTTGGGTTCCAGTTCCAGGTGTTCTGTAGGTGAGTTCTAGCTGTTCTTGGGTTCTAGTTCCAGGTGTTCTGTAGGTGGGTTCTAGCTGTTCTTGGGTTCTAGTTCCAGGTGTTCTGTAGGTGAGTTCTAGCTGTTCTTGGGTTCTAGTTCCAGGTGTTCTGTAGGTGGGTTCTAGCTGTTCTTGGGTTCCAGTTCCAGGTGTTCTGTAGGTGAGTTCTAGCTGTTCTTGGGTTCTAGTTCCAGGTGTTCTGTAGGTGGGTTCTAGCTGTTCTTGGGTTCTAGTTCCAGGTGTTCTGTAGGTGAGTTCTAGCTGTTCTTGGGTTCTAGTTCCAGGTGTTCTGTAGGTGAGTTCTAGCTGTTCTTGGGTTCTAGTTCCAGGTGTTCTGTAGGTGAGTTCTAGCTGTTCTTGGGTTCCAGTTCCAGGTGTTCTGTAGGTGAGTTCTAGCTGTTCTTGGGTTCTAGTATCAGGTGTTCTGTAGGTGGGTTCTAGCTGTTTTTGGGTTCCAGGTGTTCTGTAGGTGGGTTCTAGCTGTTCTTGGGTTCCAGTATCAGGTGTTCTGTAGGTGGGTTCCAGCTGGTTTTGGGTTCCAGTTCCAGGTATTCTGTAGGTGGGTTCTAGCTGTTTTGGGGTTCTAGTACCAGGTGTTCTGTAGGTGGGTTCCAGCTGTTTTGGGGTTCCAGTTCCAGGTATTCTGTAGGTGGGTTCTAGCTGTTTTGGGGTTCTAGTATCAGGTGTTCTGTAGGTGGGTTCTAGCTGTTCTTGGGTTCTAGTTCCAGGTGTTCTCCAGGTGGGTTCTACTGTAGGTGTCAACATAGGGTTCTGTAGTTCAGTATTCGTCCTCCACCTCTCTGATGGATGGGATGAGGTTGTTGGTGGATTTGTAAGGGTTCTGGTTAACCTGGTGGATGACCTGGTGGTTGGCTGTGTGACTACAGTGCGACTTCCTGGGGTAAGCTGCGTTCTCAGGCTCATCTGTAAAGCATGTCTTTTCTGAGAAACAATGGGGGGGGGGGAAATCAAACAGTTAATGGTTTGTGGATGTTACTGGTTCCACTCCAAATGGCCCCCTGCTCCTTATGCAGTGCACTTCTTTTGACCAGTGTCCATCGCGGTCTGGTCAAACGTAGTGCACTATATAATATGGTGCCATTTGGGGCGTAATCACTGTTTTCAAAGTGATTACTATCATCAGCATTCCAAATAAGTATGAGTTACTCTGAATAGGACCCATTGCCTAACGTCAGCTAGTGAACAATGCAAGCTCTTTTTTATACAGTAGTCCACCATGCTGTTGTATTGGTCAGCGGTCATGCAACGCAAATATCTCATATTGTACTGTCATTGAACAAAAAGAGAAACAATCAGTGCATTCAGCTCTGGGTAATCTGGGGAAGTTTGAAATGGACCCATAATCGATCAATACAGTTTTATTCAAGGTTTGAAATCATTCTAATATCCTTGGTGTTTTATTATACAAGGGGATTCACTCTTTAGCTTGATGTAACCTGCCTTGTGAGGATCCAATTACAAATACAAGATAAGCTGACAATTGATTTGTTATCCGCACTGTATATAATAAATTATTCAATGACTTATTCAACAACATTGTCCTAACAAGAGTATTTTCACAGAAACATATGGTGGTTGGTGTAGAAAGATATAGAATGGCTGAAATCATTTACTCTAGTTTGTTTGTAGTGTTATTTGTCTGAAAACAGATCAAAGTGGCATCAAACCATTTGGTGTGGTTGTATAAAAGAATCCATCCTGTAGTATTACAGAGGGACTGACGATGAGCTTTTAGTCATGCAGGTCTGCGATACTGTTGGGTGAGTCAGCTATATCAGAAACACCAGAAGTTTCTTTGCGTTTTCTACCTCATGCATATTGATTCATCGCATCCATACCTTGGCCCACTCTATTCATCCTTGTTGCATTTTAGAAAAAGAACAATAAACTACGTGAGACAAGTAGCCACCATGTAGTGTAGTAATATTGGATAGATAAAGTACATTATATATATATATATCTTACATAATCGTAATAAGACTAAGCAATTAGTCTATTAAAATGTTCATCTGACTTCATAAAGATAATTAGCAATATGCAAGAGACTATGGTTGAGTTACAGTAATAAGAAATGTCTGGGAATGGAATTCTAAATACAAGTGTATTTAATTACTTTGTAAAATGATGAGACAATGGGGGGGGGGGGGGAGATCAACACAGAGAATGCTGAATTCCTAAGACAACACAGAGGACATTCTTGCATACAGTTGATAAGAAGACTGACTTCAGGGGGAATGGGTGGCCTATAACCATACATGTTAAAACCATATGTCTAATAACACTGGCTGGGATAGTAGACTGGACTGGGTACATTCAGGTCCAAAATCTGCGCCATGCAATATTTTTTAAATGTTCTACTAGCCTAGTTTGGAAAGTACTAGCATCGGGCAAGCAAGTTAGCTTAACTCGCATCCCATCAAAAAGTTGCTCATGTTCTGAATACACCCAAAGTATACATGGTAAAATGGTTTCAATTAATTTTGCTGCTTTAAATTGTATACATTGATGTTACAGCATGTACACTACATGTGTATACACGTGCAAATCAACTACAGAATGTCCATGATTGTTTCCAAAGCATTCTGAGAGTTTTCCATGCTATGCATAACACTTTTTTTGATTTCGCTGTAAATCCAAAAATGTATGAAAAGCATGCAAGTTCCATACCAAAATCTCTAATATTAGCATTCTCTTTTAAAAAAAATACTAAAAGAAACGTGATTAAAAGAAATACAGGATAAACAAAAACAAGCTTGGAAGTCTATGTGTAGTCTCACCTACAATACTAACCACAGTAGTATTCACGCAGCAACCTCAGTAAATGTTCAAGATATCCTGTAAACCCATACTTAAACTTCAGTTTTCTCAAGGAGACAACACACAAATTATTATTATTATTAATAGTTCCTTGTTAAGAGATTACATAAATGTTTATGTTATTCTGCATTATATTCTGCTGTCATCGAGATGAGGTGATCTATCTGCCATTTTGACTTCTCTGTTATAGAGCAATCAGAGAGAAAAAAAAACCCAGATTATTTTAAAATTATAAGAAATGCAGGACTTCATAACAGGCAGTTCACTACTGGACAAATACAAACACAGACGCATTCTCTACGTCCCAAATGGCATCCCTATTTTCTTTGTTGTGCACTACTTTTGACCAGATCACATAGGGCTCTGGGCAAAGGTAGTGTATTAAATAGAAAATAGGGTTTGCCATTTGGGACGCAGATATCTTTAGAGGAACCACATACTTTTGTTTATCCCGTGAGTCCCTGCTCTTGGCGCGGTTGGTGCGGTTGGTGGCGGGGATAGAATGAACGGAGGAGCTCTTTTTGCTGGACGAATGGGAGGAGTGGGAGCTATGGGTGAGGCTGGCCTGGGACTGACCCGCGTTGTGGTCAAACTGCATCAGGCAGAAGATCAGGTCTGATGGCACCAGCTCAAAACCATACGGTGGGTTGGTTATTACATATCTGGGGAGGAGAGCGGGCAGCGAGAGAAAGAAAGAAAGATAGAGAGAGATCTATTCATGTAGTCCTTTACATAAGCAGGCATGTCAGTTACGAACAAAATTCTTATTTACAATGTTGGCCGGGCAAATGTCGATACAGTAATCAATATGAAGTTATCGATTTATCCAAATGTATCAAAATGAGCCATCTACAGTTATTCTAGTGGACAATGTGTCGACAGTAACTCACCTCCTAACATACTCACCGTTTAGTGCATTGACTTGTATGACTTTGTGTGTTTAGATGGGCGTCCCTCAATCGGTAAATTCCAAAGCAAAGCATGTTGTATGTTTTTAACGCTTTACAAAACAAGTCACCATAGCAACCACCATCCTGGAAGACAGAGAGGCAAAAAATGTAAAGTTAAGTTTAGATTAGATTTTTTAACTCACAGCTTGTCCCTATATAATTCATATAAATTGTGAATAAAATGGAGTCTTGTGGAATTCCTTTTGTGATTTTTCTGGAAACTACTGTAGATTTATGTCCATCCACATTGACATACAGTAGTCTCTGAAAATGAGCCTCACATTTCATTACATACACTGTATCTATTGGATATGTATGGTTCAGCATACCGCAGAGGCCAGGACATATCATTCAGCTTCCTCTACAACCACAGAGGCCAGGACATATCGTTCAGCTTCCTCTACAACCACAGAGGCCAGGACATATCATTCAGCTTCCTCTACAACCACAGAGGCCAGGACATATCATTCAGCTTCCTCTACAACCCCAGAGGCCAGGACATATCATTCAGCTTCCTCTACAACCACAGAGGCCAGGACATATCATTCAGCTTCCTCTACAACCACAGAGGCCAGGACATATCATTCAGCTTCCTCTACAACCACAGAGGCCAGGGTATATCATTCAGCTTCCTCTACAACCACAGAGGCCAGGACATATCATTCAGCTTCCTCTACAACCACAGAGGCCAGGACATATCATTCAGCTTCCTCTACAACCACAGAGGCCAGGACATATCATTCAGCTTCCTCTACAACCACAGAGGCCAGGGTATATCATTCAGCTTCCTCTACAACCACAGAGGCCAGGGTATATCATTCAGCTTCCTCTACAACCACAGAGGCCAGGGTATATCATTCAGCTTCCTCTACAACCACAGAGGCCAGGACATATCATTCAGCTTCCTCTACAACCACAGAGGCCAGGACATATCATTCAGCTTCCTCTACAACCCCAGAGGCCAGGACATATCATTCAGCTTCCTCTACAACCCCAGAGGCCAGGGTAATCATTAAGCTTCCTCTACAACCCCAGAGGCCAGGGTAATCATTCAGCTTCCTCTACAACCCCAGAGGCCAGGACATATCATTCAGCTTCCTCTACATGCCTTGTTCTCCCCTACTGACCTCAGTGAGTAAACAGCCCTGAAAGACTTTTCTGTACTGCAAGCAGAGGTGACAAAACACAACCAGTCACTTACCCCCAAGTCAGCAAATGGCCCATCGTACAAGGCTAGCTGTGCAACACGACACCTGTCCCGGTTAGCGAGGGTCTGCGGCGTGCTGTAGCCTCCTCGTAATGCATTCTCCTCCGCCAACAGACCCTCCAGCTCCGGAGTGGCCCCCCCTGTTACCAGCGTCCGGATCAGGGTGAGGATATTATCATTGAAGTATGTCTGAAACGATGAAGGAGAAGAGAGGGAGAGAGAGAGAGTGAGCAAGAGGGAGAGATTGTTAAGCATGAATCCATGACATGCAGCCAGCCATCTAGGCCTGAAGAAATTCCAATTACTGCAGGTTACTCTCTCCATCTCTCTCTCTCGCTCTCTCTACCGCCAGACAGAGCCACAGTGACTTGTTTCTACACATATTCATGCTGTTGAGATACTCTTAGGGCTGGTAAGAAGACAGGGTTTGGATAGAGAAGGGACAGTAGTATGTAACGACCCTGTGTTAGTTCATTACAACACTGTAGATTTAGTGAACATGTTCAGGTCTGTCTGTCTGTCTGTCTGTCTGTCTGTCTGTCTGTCTGTCTGTCTGTCTGTCTGTCTGTCTGTCTGTCTGTCTGTCTGTCTGTCTGTCTGTCTGTCTGTCTGTCTGTCTGTCTGTCTGTCTGTCTGTCTGTCTGTCTGTCTGTCTGTCTGTCTGTCTGCCTGCCTGCCTGTCTGTCTGTCTGTCTGTCTGTCTGTCTGTCTGTCTGTCTGCTTGTCTGTCTGCTTGTCTCTGCCTGTCTACTTGTTTGCCTGCCTGTCTGTCTGTCCTTGCTTGTTCTACACAGGAACATGTTCCCTGTCAGGGCTCCAGAGTAGAATGACGGATGAGCCTTGTCTATTAGGTAACATGACCTTTGTCTACACCGAAACACACTTACAGGCAGCTTCTGTTCCAGCCTCAGTCAAAGTGAAAGACAGACAGATGAAGCCATCGTACCAGGTAAAGTGCCAGGCTTTCTTGTATGCCTTCCTGGAGTTTTTTTTTTTAACCACTGGGACATAATGTTATTGTACCAATGGGATTCCATTAAGACCTTTCTTGGTTTGATGATGTCTGTGTAGAGACCTTTTAGTCAATAACATCAGTAACACTTGAAGGTACACATATTAGACACAAATGTGTTGATTATAAGTGTGTATATAAGTAGCTTATAAGGCCTTTATTACGTCTTATAAGTGTGTATGTACATAGCTTATAAGGCCTTTATTATGTCTTATAAGCCATATATTAGTGTTCAAACATAAGTCATGTCTATTACTGGTCAATCCTTAATAACCTCATTGTTAGTTACAATAAATGCTTATTACTAGTTAATAAAGAGCAAGTTACACAAGAAACAGGCTGTTAGTAAGCTGTCTCAATGTGGGACTAGTAAGGGCATAGTACCGCTATATGTGTTCCCTGTTCTAAAGTGTCACCATATTTTTACTTGCCAAACATTTTTCCAGAAATGACGTCATTGGACAGAAAGGGGCCCGCCTCCCCTCATATACAGTATGTCATACAACCAACATTCAAGTTGAAATGTAATGCTTAATAACCTCATTAAACAAACAAGACATAATAAAGGCCTTATAAGCTACGTATATTCACACTTATAAGACATAATAAAGGCCTTATGAGCTACGTATATTCACACTTATAAGACATAATAAAGGCCTTATAAGCTACGTATATTCACACTTATAAGACATAATAAAGGCCTTAAAATAAAGTGTTACCGTAACATCTATAGTTTCCCATTCCTAGTAACCGATTTATTTTGTTGAGCATTTACAGTAAATAATCTGGAAACCACAAGCTCTTTGTGTTACCAACTGGGGTCTGAAACCGCGCCTCTTGGGGTCTGAAACCGCGCCTCTTGGGGTCTGAAACCGCGCCTCTTGGGGTCTGAAACCGCGCCTCTTGGGGTCTGAAACCGCGCCTCTTGGGGTCTGAAACCGCGCCCCTTGGGGTCTGAAACCGCGCCTCTTGGGGTCTGAAACCGCGCCTCTTGGGGTCTGAAACCGCGCCCCTTGGGGTCTGAAACCGCGCCTCTTGGGGTCTGAAACCGCGCCTCTTGGGGTCTGAAACCGCGCCTCTTGGGGTCTGAAACCGCGTCTCTTGGGGTCTGAAACCGCGCCTCTTGGGGTCTGTCTCTGGCAAGCCACAATGCTGTGTGAGCCCACCTTGCTAAAGCCTATATAGGCAATCGCTCAGGGGAGGCAAACGTTATAGCATTTCGCTACACTCGCAAATAACATCTGCTAACCATGTGTACGTGGGATTTTTTTTTTTTTAAATGTTGATTTGATTTGAAAAAGCCTTCAGCTCTGTGTAGTTAAGTGCATGTCTTACAGCACTCATCAGGGAATCCAGCACACTGACTGCGAAAGCCGTCCCACAGGCGAAGGGTTGAGTGAGGTACAACTCTGTGTCAGGGTCATCGTCATCATCCTGGTCCAGGAACTGAACATTGGAGTCGTTCACTGGTGGGGGAAGACATTAAAATACGGACTTATTGATGTGTAAGATACTACAGTGTTGTTAGCATAGCATGAAAGTCAACATACGGTACACTATAACTCCGTGTGATCAACAGCTCAACCATACCGCAGGAAATAGTTATCATGCATAACATATAGTTTTACATACAGCTGTAATCTGGAGACATTATTCACGTAAAACAGCGATTCTGAAGCATCACAGATTCAGTCATAGAACGTACACAATGCCCGATGGCACAGAGGGATTGCTTTAAACAGTCAATGGCTGTGGATATGGATTGTTACGAGACTCAGAGGGATTGTTTTAAACAGTCGATGGCTGTGGATATGGATTGTTACGAGAGTCAGAGGGGATTTAATACGTAGATATTCAAATCATTTGTTTATTTGGAGAAGATATCAAATGTTTACATGCATCCTCCATGGAAGCAAACATATTGTATGTGCGAGTATTGTCTGGTTGGCTTTGTGGTCAGCTACAGTATTACAACCCATATCCCCAGGCCATTCATGGACTCATGACTTCATGCACATTAAAAGACTTAAGCTTTGAATTTCAACATAAGCAATCTTCAACCGTATCAACAACACCAATAAGACATTGTTTTGTGTTGTAAATAGAGTAAATATAGCTAAAGGTCCAGCTATAAATATTCATTTGAAAAGTAAATATGTAAATATTTTTTTAAACACATCTTTGAGCACAAAAAACACCTACAGCTTTTAAAAAGTTAGTTAAGTTAAGAGTAGTAGTTAAGAGTTAAGATGCTCTTATGGAAACAGAACTAAGATGATATTATGAAGCAGAACTAATATGCTACTATGGCAACAGAACATAGATGATACTATTGAAACAGAACTAAGATGATACTATGGAGAGAGAACTAATATAATACTACGGCAACAAAACAAAGATGCTACTATGGAAAAAGAGAATATGATCAGTGAAGTACTAAGATGCTACTTTGGAAACAGAACTAAGATGATACTATGGAAACAGAACTGAAATGATACTATGGAAACAGATCCAAGATGCTACTATGGAAAGAGAACTAAGATGCTACTATGGAAACAGATCCAAGATGCTACTATGGAAACAGATCCAAGATGCTACTATGGAAACAGATCCAAGATGCTACTATGGAACCAGAACTACTATGGAAACAGAACTAATATGCTACTATGGCAACAGAACTAAGATGCTACTATGGAAACAGATCCAAGATGATACTATGGAAACAGAGCTAAGATGCTACTATGGAACCAGAACTACTATGGCAACAGAACTACTATGCTACTATGGCAACAGAACTAATATGCTACTATGGCAACAGAACTAATATGCTACTATGGCAACAGAACTAAGACGCTACTATGGCAACAGAACTAAGACGCTACTACGGCAACAGAACTAAGACGCTACTTTGGAAACAGACCCAATATGATACTATGGAAACAGAACTAAGATGCTACTATGGAAACAGAACTAAGATGCTACTATGGAAACAGAACTAAGATGATACTATGGAACCAGAACTAAGATGATACTATGGAACCAGAACTACTATGGAAACAGAACTAAGACGCTACTATGGAAACAGAACTAAGATGATAATATGGAAACAGAACTAAGATGCTACTATGGAAACAGAACTAAGATGATAATATGGAACCAGAACTAAGATGCTACTATGGAAACAGAACTGAGATGCTACTATGGAAACAGAACTGAGATGCTACTATGGAAACAGAACTGAGATGCTACCATGGAAACAGAACTGAGATGCTACTATGGAAACAGAACTGAGATGCTACTATGGAAACAGAACTAAGGTGCTACTATGGAAACAGATCTAAGATGCTACTATGGAAACAGAACTAAGATGCTACTATGGAAACAGAACTAAGATGCTACTATGGAAACAGAACTAAGATGCTACTATGGAAACAGAACTGAGATGCTACTATGGAAACAGAACTAAGATGCTACTATGGAAACAGAACTGAGATGATACTATGGAGACAGACTAAGATGCTACTATGGAAACAGCACTGAGATGCTACTATGGAAACAGAACTAAGATGCTACTATGGAAACAGAACTAAGATGATACTATGGAAACAGAACTAAGATGCTACTATGGAAACAGAACTGAGATGCTACTATGGAAACAGAACTAAGATGCTACTATGGAAACAGAACTGAGATGCTACTATGGAAACAGAACTGAGATGATACTATGGAAACAGACTAAGATGCTACTATGGAAACAGCACTGAGATGCTACTATGGAAACAGAACTGAGATGCTACTATGGAAACAGAACTAAGATGATACTATGGAAACAGAACTAAGATGCTACTATGGAAACAGAACTAAGATGATACTATGGAAACAGAACTAAGATGTTACTATGGAAACAGCACTGAGATGCTACTATGGAAACAGAACTGAGATGCTACTATGGAAACAGAACTAAGATGCTACTATGGAAACAGCACTGAGATGCTACTATGGAAACAGCACTGAGATGCTACTATGGAAACAGAACTGAGATGCTACTATGGAAACAGAACTAAGGTGCTACTATGGAAACAGAACTAAGATGCTACTATGGAAACAGAACTAAGATGCTACTATGGAAACAGAACTAAGATGCTACTATGGAAACAGAACTAAGATGCTACTATGGAAACAGAACTAAGATGCTACTATGGAAACAGAACTAAGATGCTACTATGGAAACAGAACTAAGATGCTACTATGGAAACAGCACTGAGATGCTACTATGGAAACAGAACTAAGATGCTACTATGGAAACAGCACTGAGATGCTACTATGGAAACAGAACTAAGGTGCTTCTAAGGAAACAGCCACAAGGACTTGTACTGGGATCAAAGGGCCTTGTGATTCTCAGAAAAGAGAAATAGGCCAAAACAAGACAGTCAATTACAACAAGAGAACCCAGAGTACAATCTGCTCAAAGTGATACCCTGGGAATGAACCAGACTAGGGTTACATGCCAAATCACACCCTATTCCCTACATAATGCACTACATAAGGAATAGGGTTCCATTTGGGGTGCAACCTTGGCCTCTTGGACCAGGCAGCCAGAGAAATCAAAATACAGCTTTTTTTGTAGGAGGACGAGGCGGCGGCTCGGCGGCGGCAGCGGCTTCTTACCCAGTTCTGTTATTATGTGTATGTTGATCCCACTGCTTGTATCCTGACTGAATGAAATCACAGGTAGGACTTTGCCTGCTGGTTTTACTAACGGTGCTACAGACAAGTGTTAGGGAGAAATAGTTACGACGTTAAGATTAGATAAATGTATTAGCCATGAATGGTTCAAAACATGAAAATCACCTTCAGAATGTGTTAGAAAGCATACATTGACTGAGGAATTCTGGTCTGTTTAGTTTATTAAAAACCTGAAACATCCGTATTATCACCACACTGGATTAGATTAGAAAAACTTTCATATTCTCAATCAGGCAATTCATTTTGGTGTTTTTTCATCACTCTAAAACTATACAAAAATATATGTATAGAATTCCATGAAACCTTCCTTTTCACCCATTTCACACTCTTTAAGGACAATGCCAGAGTGACATTTCATTCATACCTGCTGACATACCTAGTTCAGTGATGATGGGGACATTGGCTCCTGTTGTGATGGAAGCCTGTCGTACCAACCCCCCATGAACTGGACTGTTTTCAGGAGAGGACCTGTCCATGCCTGGCAGGGTGAAACCTACATGGAAACATACATAGATGCTGATGACTGCCTACGACAGATGATATAATGCCTTATGTAGCTGTTATAAAGGCCTTATGAATGCATAGATCGGAGGCCTACAGTAACATGTTACCACAAAGCATATTCCTGTTATGAGGCACTTATCTATTCTCCAAAAGAAAGTATAGAAGTACAAGGAAAATGGAATTGATATGATGATTATCAATACGGTATAATATATTTAAGCCATTCTTGGTCACATTCAAGTCATTTGTAGTAAACCAATATTACACAATGTTGAGTCAATTCAGCTTTATTCATGAGAGGTGCCTCCATCCGTAAATATCACAATATAAATGTTACATGTTGCTCATTTTGTTTCCGTCAAAGTGTCACCGTCTGAGTGGAGTCTAAAATAAATCTTCTAATGCGAAAAAGTGTCATACATACATAACATAGCCACGAAATAACAAAAACAAGTGACGTGAGAGTGAATTTAAATTGACTTGACATCTCTTTTCTCTCCCCAGACTGACAAGTAAAAACATGAATTTAGTGATGCTGTATGCATAATACATGGCCTGTGATTTGACATCTGTCACTTGCTGCTGACAATGCCAAACCACTAGGTCATACAAGTATTAGAGGAACAACCAGGTCAAGAGGTCCCTTAAAGTATTACATTCAATGGTAGGACAGGAATGACAGTCCATTATTGAAGCCCATCTCATTTCACTTCTACGCCTCACACGATGTTAAAATTTTTTTGATATATTATTCATACATTACTTACTGTATCATTGTAAAATTGATTACAAAATAATAATCAGAATCAAATGTAAAATAATCTACAATTTAATTTGCTTAATGCCAGGATGATGCCAGGATAATGCCCGGATGATGCCAGGATATTGCCCGGATAATGCCAGGATAATGCCAATTACCAACAAGTAGCCATAGTCATTGTAACCTGAGGAACAATCTTCACCAGTGATTCTTGTCAAACACATTGACATCAGGTCAAACACACGTACGCGCACACACACACACACACACACACACACACACACACACACACACACACACACACACACACACACACACACACACACACACACACACACACAGTGTTGTACAGCTAACCTTGTGGGGACACACAATTCAGTCCCATTCAAAATCCTATTTACCCTAACCACTAACCCTAAACCTAGCCCTAAAATGTACTCTTACCCCTAACCCTAACGTTAACCTAAACCCTAACCTTAACCCAAAAACCTAACCTTAACCCTAACTCCTAACCCTAAACGTAATTCTTACCCTAACACTAATGTTAACCTTAACCCTACACCCCTACAAATAGCATTAGATCTTGTGGGGACTAACAACATGTCCCCATTTGGTCAAATTTTAGTTTGTTTACTGATTTCTGGTCCCCACAAGAATAGTTAAACACGTCCACACACACACACACACACTAATCCCTAACCCTAACCCGTACCCTTACCCTAACCTTAACCTGAAAACCTAACCTTAACCCTAACCCTAAACGTAACCCTAGATCCTAACCCTTAAAACCCCTTCTTACCTTGGGAGGTAGCCTGCAACACCCCGATGCTGTCATCAAACTGCATAGACTTGATGTTGAGTGACGCCAGGATGCATTCCTTGTCCTGCAGTGAAGCGTCGTCAATATTGCTCTGATTGGCTGACAGGATGACACACATGTCACAGAGGTTGATATTGACGGCCCTCAGATCGGCCCGGCTTAATGGTGTGCCCTGTGACAGGAGATGAACAAACATAATGTTATTATATACACACCCACTAGACTATATATACACACTATAAACACTCACTAGACTATATATATACACACTATAAACACTCACTAGACTATATATACACACTCACTAGACTATATATACACACTCACTAGACTATACATACACACACTCACTAGACTATATATACACACTCACTAGACTATATATACACACTATATACACACACTCACTAGACTATATATACACACTATATACACACTCAGTAGACTATATATACACACTCACTAGACTATATATACATACTCACTAGACTATATATATATACACTACAAACACACTCACTAGACTATATATACACACTATAAACACACTCACTAGACTATATATACACACCATATACACACTCACTAGACTATATATACACACTCACTAGACTATATATACACACTATAAACACACTCACTAGACTATATATACACACCATATACACACTCACTAGACTATATATACACACTATATACACACTCACTAGACTATATATACACACTCACTAGACTATATATACACACTATAAACACACTCACTAGACTATATATACACACTGTATACACACTCACTAGACTATATATACACACTCACTCACTAGACTATATATACACACACTCACTAGACTATATATACACACTATAAACACACTCACTAGACTATATATACACACTATAAACACACTCACTAGACTATATATACACACCATATACACACTCACTAGACTATATATACACACTATATACACACCCACTAGACTATATATACACACTCACTAGACTATATATACACACTATATACACACTCACTAGACTATATATACACACTCACTCACTAGACTATATATACACACACTCACTAGACTATATATACACACAATAAACACACTCACTAGACTATATATACACACTATATACACACTCACTAGACTATATATACACACTATAAACACACACTCACTAGACTATATATACACACTATAAACACACTCACTAGACTATATACACACTATAAACACACTCACTAGACTATATATACACACACTCACTAGACTATATACACACTATAAACACACTCACTAGACTATATATACACACTATAAACACACTCACTAGACTATATATACACACTATAAACACACTCACTAGACTATATACACACTATAAACACACTCACTAGACTATATATACACACTATAAACACACTCACTAGACTATATATACACACACTCACTAGACTATATATACACACTATATACACACTCACTAGACTATATACACACTCACTAGACTATATATACACACTATAAACACACTCACTAGACTATATATACACACTCACTAGACTATATATACACACTATATACACACTCACTAGACTATATATACACACTATATACACACTCACTAGACTATATATACACACTCACTAGACTATATATACACACTCACTCACTAGACTATATATACACACTCACTCACTAGACTATATATACACACTCACTCACTAGACTATATATACACACTCACTAGACTATATATACACACTCACTAGACTATATATACACACTATAAACACACTCACTAGACTATATATACACACTATATACACACTCACTAGACTATATATACACACTATATACACACTCACTAGACTATATATATACACACTATAAACACACACTCACTAGACTATATATACACACTCACTAGACTATATATACACCATATACACACTCACTAGACTATATACACACTCACTAGACTATATACACACTCACTAGACTATATATACACACTATAAACACACTCACTAGACTATATATACACACACTCACTAGACTATATACACACTCACTAGACTATATACACACTCACTAGACTATATATACACACTATAAACACACTCACTAGACTATATATACACACCATATACACACTCACTAGATTATATATACACATTATAAACACACTCACTAGACTATATATACACACTCACTAGACTATATATACACACTATAAACACACTCACTAGACTATATATACACACTATATACACACTCACTAGACTATATATACACACTATATACACACTCACTAGACTATATATACACACTATATACACACTCACTAGACTATATATACACACACTCACTAGACTATATACACACTCACTAGACTATATACACACTCACTAGACTATATATACACACTATATACACACTCACTAGACTATATATAGACACTCCCTAGACTATATATACACACTATAAAAACACTCACTAGACTATATATACACACTCACTAGACTATATATACACACTCACTAGACTATATATACACACACTCACTAGCCTATATATACACACTCACTAGACTATATATACACACTCACTAGACTATATATACACACTATATACACTTTCACTGACACATACACCACATTGACACTCCCACACAAAACCCACACACATACACTACATACACACATACATAACACACACACATTACGACACAACACAAACACACATTTACGTTACACACATACACACACAATTTTACACTCATCATATGCTGCTGCTGCTCTGTTCTTTATTTTACTGTTACTATTATCTATCCTGATGTCTAGTCACTTTACCCTGCCTTCATGTACATATCTACCTCAAATACCTTATTATTATCTATCCTGATGCCTAGTCACTTTACCCTGCCTCCATGTTCATATCTACCTCAAATACCTCATTATTATTATCTATCCTGATGTCTAGTCACTTTACCCTGCCTTCATGTTCATATCTACCTCAAATACCTCATTATTATTATCTATCCTGATGTCTAGTCACTTTACCCTGCCTTCATGTACATATCTACCTCAAATACCTTATTATTATCTATCCTGATGTCTAGTCACTTTACCCTGCCTTCATGTTCATATCTACCTCAAATACCTTATTATTATCTATCCTGATGTCTAGTCACTTTACCCTGCCTTCATGTACATATCTACCTCAAATACCTTATTATTGTCTATCCTGATGACTAGTCACTTTACCCTGCCTTCATGTACATATCTACCTCAAATACCTCATTATTATCTATCCTGATGTCTAGTCACTTTACCCTGCCTTCATGTTCATATCTACCTCAAATACCTTATTATTATCTATCCTGATGTCTAGTCACTTTACCCTGCCTTCATGTACATATCTACCTCTAATACCTTATTATTATCTATCCTGATGCCTAGTCACTTTACCCTGCCTTCATGTTCATATCTACCTCAAATACCTCATTATTATTATCTATCCTGATGTCTAGTCACTTTACCCTGCCTTCATGTTCATATCTACCTCAAATACCTCATTATTATTATCTATCCTGATGTCTAGTCACTTTACCCTGCCTTCATGTACATATCTACCTCAAATACCTTATTATTATCTATCCTGATGTCTAGTCACTTTACCCTGCCTTCATGTTCATATCTACCTCAAATACCTTATTATTATCTATCCTGATGTCTAGTCACTTTACCCTGCCTTCATGTACATATCTACCTCAAATACCTTATTATTGTCTATCCTGATGACTAGTCACTTTACCCTGCCTTCATGTACATATCTACCTCAAATACCTCATTATTATCTATCCTGATGTCTAGTCACTTTACCCTGCCTTCATGTACACATCTACCTCAAATACCTTATTATTATCTATCCTGATGTCTAGTCACTTTACCCTGTCTTCATGTTCATATCTCTCTCAAATACCTTATTATTATCTATCCTGATGTCTAGTCACTTTACCCTGCCTTCATGTACATATCTACCTCAAATACCTTATTATTATCTATCCTGATGTCTAGTCACTTTACCCTGCCTTCATGTTCATATCTACCTCAAATACCTTATTATTATCTATCCTGATGTCTAGTCACTTTACCCTGCCTTCATGTACATATCTACCTCAAATACCTTATTATTAATATTATCTATCCTGATGCCTAGTCACTTTACCCTGCCTTCATGTTCATATCTACCTCAAATACCTTATTATTATCTATCCTGATGTCTAGTCACTTTACCCTGCCTTCATGTACATATCTACCTCAAATACCTTATTATTAATATTATCTATCCTGATGCCTAGTCACTTTACCCTGCCTTCATGTTCATATCTACCTCAAATACCTTATTATTATCTATCCTGATGCCTAGTCACTTTACCCTGCCTTCATGTACATATCTACCTCAAATACCTTATTATTATCTATCCTGATGTCTAGTCACTTTACCCTGCCTTCATGTTCATATCTACCTCAAATACCTTATTATTATCTATCCTGATGTCTAGTCACTTTACACTGCCTTCATGTTCATATCTACCTCAAATACCGTATTATTAATATTATCTATCCTGATGTCTAGTCACTTTACCTTGCCTTCATGTACATATCTACCTCAAATACCTGGTACCGCTGCACATTTATCTGGTATTGTACTCCCTGTATATAGCTCCATTGTTGAGCATTTTATTACCTGTGTTACATATTGTATTATTTATGTTGGGAAGGGCTCGTAAGCAAGCCTTCCACAGGTAAAGTCTATACAAGTTGTATTCGGAGCATGTGACAAATACTTTTTTATTTCTTTATTTTATTTCTTTTGTGTCTTTCTTCTGGAGGAAAGCACACTGACGATATACATTTTCTAAATGTGATTTATCTCTACTCACAGGTAAGATGGAGACTTTGGGAAAGTTGTGAAGGGTCTCCCATTCCCTCTTCAGGTACTCCAGAGAACCCACAAACACAATGGGTTTCAGCTCGTGGTAGTGGAAATTGCTAGCTCTCAGAGGCATCACAAGGTTCCTAAGGCCCACCAAAGCCGACTTTGCGTCTCCAAATATACAGACGACCACGTGGCCGCTTAGAACAGTCATGGCAGCTTCGCTCCGGGTCTGCAATGGTCAGACAGAACCATACGGGTATGTCAAATTACAACAATACAACTTTATTGTCTAATTTAAATTGTAAAATGTGTCTATTACCATTTAGCAATGTGTTCAGATGATTTATTCTCATTCAGTTAATCTGAATATTTTAGAGAAGAAATTGTCCATTAAAATGATAATTAGCCTACTGTAATATTTATAGACTGTCATTGTAATTAACAAATTGCAATATAACATATTGATATAAGAAATGTCCTATACACAGGACCCCCTCAGTGGAGCAAATGGCATGTCAACCACCTCATTACAACGTGTTTAACTGCCCTGTCCATGTCTGGTGGAACTTTGTGACACGATAAATCTGTCACAGGGAGAGAACCGTCCCAAATGTCACACTATAATCTTTATAGTGCACTACTTTTGACCAGGGCCCACACGGAAAACACCAAAGTCAGTTCACTATATAGGGACTAAGGTGCCATTTGGGACATGACCAGTGATGAATGACCACCTCAGCGTGAGGGAGTGAGGTACCCACCAAGATGACCTTCTCAATGTCTTTGGACTGGCACCAGTGAAACATCCCTGTGGAGTCGTATTTCTTCACGTTCACGTCCATGTTCTCAATCTGTTCCTTCCCCGGCATGAGGAGAGGGTCATGCCTAATCAAACAAAAGAAAGAGGGAGGGAGGGAGGAGAGAGAGAGAGGAGAGAGAAGAGACATGGAGGGATGAGAGATATACCTTGAGGGAGGATTGGAGGCTTGTCGTCGTTGTGTCATTTTAAAACGTATCGAACAGGCGCGTTGTCGGCGGCCGCCGCTCAACATTTGAACATTTAGGTGAAGGGATTATTAGGCAATAAATTGAGAAGCATTATTTATATGCTGTCGTATAGCTGGAAAAGTGGATCGTTGGTTGGTGAGACATTCATCTGGTTTATATTTCATCTGAGCAGATATAGACGCATGTGCTGTATATCATGCATAAAAGCAAGAGATTAAGGACGTCAGGATACTAAAGGATGTTTAGTCTACATCTCAGAAGAACCTTCAGGTCAGGGAACCTGACTGCCTCTTACAGTGTGGATGTGTCCAAATGGCACCCTATTCCCTATATAGTGCACTACTTTTGACCAGAGCCCTATGGCACCCTATTCCCTATATAGTGCACTACTTTGGACCAGAGCCCTATGGCATTGTATTCCCTATATAGTGCACTACTTTTGACCAGAGCCCTATGGGAAAGAGTGCCTTTGGGACACAAACTGTGTTCGCGCCCTCTTTCACAGGTGTTAAGTATCCCTGCACTCAACATAGCACTTTACTTCCTTTGGGTTTTCACATATCAGCATGACTTCCCATCAAATCTCCATTTCTATCCTCCAAACACACTCATCAATATAACATTAGAAGCATTTTAAGGGGATCTGCAAACAAATCACATTTAATCAAAATCGAAGCTTTTTCATATAAATTTTTTCCTTGCTTATTCCTGTCAGAAGTGATCAGTGGAGACGCCAGTGGAGATGCCAACAAACTGCAGAATCATCAGAGTGAGTGACATCTAGGACAGCGGTGTGGCGGAAGAAGGAACGAGATTGCAGTAGTACACTGCCACTGGATGCCTCCAAAATGGCACCCTATTCCCTATATATAGTGCAATACTTTACACTAAGGCCCATGGGGCTCTGGTCCAAAGTAGTGCACTATAGAGGGAATAGAGTGCCATTTGAGACAAATCCTCTGACTGGCATGAGCATGGAGAATTACGGCCTCCTTACAGCATACAGCTTCTGGACGGTATGCTCCTCACGCTAAAGACTTAACAGACCACACTTAATATTTCAGCAATTTACCCAATCATATTTTCTTTCTAAACTGAAGGCTATTAATGTTTTAGCATCCAAGCGTTGAGTGTGTATAGTCGGGACCGAACAAACAATGTTACTAATTACTGAGAGAGGTTATGAGCATCTGAGCTTGATGCTATCGTACACTGACCACTGAAGTGGTCTCCAAACAAGGGTACCTACCTGTGTGTCACAATCGTCTAAAGGAGTGGACCAAGGCGCAGCGTGTAGGGTGCTCATTCTTCCTTTATTAAATGATAACACTTCAACAAAAACAATAAAACGACAGCCAACAGTTCCGTAAGGTACTCAGACGATACGGAAGACAACCACCCACAAAACCCAAAGGAAAAACAGGCTGCCTAAGTATGGCTTCCAATCAGAGACAACGAAAGACACCTGCCTCTGATTGGAAACCATACTCGGCCAAACCTGGAAAACGAAACATAAAAAATGAAAACTAGAACACATTCCCCTAGAAACAAACAAACCCCAAAACACACAAAACAACCCCCCCCCCCTGCCATCCCCCGACCATACTACTATGGCAAATGACCCTTTTCACTGGTCAGGACGTGACACTGTGGTTGTAGTGTGTGCTGACGCTAAAACCAGAGATGATTTTGAAAACAGTTGTAATATTAATGTTGTGGAGGCAGGTAGGGTAGAGGAAAGGCATCTCATTTCACATGGGGCCAATCTTAAAGCTCATTGTATATGGGATTAATAATTAGGATATGACGCCCAATCACCAAGTGCTACGGGCCTAGAAAAAAAAGCATGCCTTTTACCATATTTAACTTTGAAAATAAATATTGGAATAATCTAGTTTTAGTTCCATACATCGTCACTAGCTCTTGTTACAACATGGATTTGTCAAATTAGTGAAGATTAAACTCTGAAATATAGACAGGATACATCTGTCTTCATCCCTAGACCTTTAAATACTTCATATATTTTATTAGTTAAGAGCACTGTACTTTTGCTCTGTATGGACATTAGAAGAATGCCAACCTAAGTAAGGTTTTAAGTATGACGGTGTCAGCTGAAACTGCAATCCCTCAGGCTCCATGAGACAGGAGAGCTAAAATGTCTGTCTGTGGGGATTTACCCCAAGGCTATAGCCATAATGTCCTCCCTCTCAGGAAGGTAGTTGGATAACGCAGGCAAACGTCATCTTTAAAATGCTTTCTACTTCCCAACCTCCAATCTGTCAGGAGAACTCAATTCCACATTCAAAATTACCTGGATATGTGAGAGACACAGAAAGGTTGTGTTTAAATGGGGCTAGCTGAGGTAAAGGTTGTGTTTAAATGGGGCTAGCTGAGGTAAATGTTGTGTTTAAATGGGGCTAGCTGAGGTAAATGTTGTGTTTAAATGGGGCTAGCTGAGGTAAAGGTTGTGTTTAAATGGGGCTAGCTGAGGTAAAGGTTGTGTTTAAATGGGGCTAGCTGAGGTAAATGTTGAGTTTAAATGGGGCTAGCTGAGGTAAATGTTGTGTTTAAATGGGGCTAGCTGAGGTAAAGGTTGTGTTTAAATGGGGCTAGCTGAGGTAAAGGTTGTGTTTAAATGGGGCTAGCTGAGGTAAAGGTTGTGTTTAAATGGGGCTAGCTGAGGTAAAGGTTGTGTTTGAATGGGGCTAGCTGAGGTAAAGGTTGTGTTTAAATGGGGCTAGCTGAGGTAAAGGTTGTGTTTAAATGGGGCTAGCTGAGGTAAAGGTTGTGTTTAAATGGGGCTAGCTGAGGTAAAGGTTGTGTTTAAATGGGGCTAGCTGAGGTAAATGTTGTGTTTAAATGGGGCTAGCTGAGGTAAAGGTTGTGTTTAAATGGGGCTAGCTGAGGTAAAGGTTGTGTTTAAATGGGGCTAGCTGAGGTAAAGGTTGTGTTTAAATGGGGCTAGCTGAGGTAAAGGTTGTGTTTAAATGGGGCTAGCTGAGGTAAAGGTTGTGTTTAAATGGGGCTAGCTGAGGTAAAGGTTGTGTTTAAATGGGGCTAGCTGAGGTAAATGTTGTGTTCAAATGGGTCTAGCTGAGGTAAAGGTTGTGTTTAAATGGGGCTAGCTGAGGTAAAGGTTGTGTTTAAATGGGGCTAGCTGAGGTAAAGGTTGTGTTTAAATGGGGCTAGCTGAGGTAAAGGTTGTGTTTAAATGGGGCTAGCTGAGGTAAAGGTTGTGTTTAAATGGGGCTAGCTGAGGTAAAGGTTGTGTTTAAATGGGGCTAGCTGAGGTAAAGGTTGTGTTTAAATGGGGCTAGCTTAGGTAAAGGTTGTGTTTAAATGGGGCTAGCTGAGGTAAAGGTTGTGTTTAAATGGGGCTAGCTGAGGTAAATGTTGTGTTCAAATGGGTCTAGCTGAGGTACATGTTGTGTTTAAATGGGGCTAGCTGAGGTAAAGAGTAAAGTTTTGGTTGTAATCATACATAGTGCATTACTTGAAAATGTGAAGATACACTACATGATCAAACGTTTGTGGACACCTGCTTGTCGAACATCTCATTCCAAAATAATGGGCATTAATATGGAGTTGGTCCCCCTTTGATGCTATAACACTCTTCTGGGAAGGCTTTCCACTAGATGTTTCAACATTGCTGCAGGGACTTGCTTCCATTCAGCCACAAAAGCATTAGTGAGGTCAGGCACTGATGTTGGGCGATTAGGCCTGGCTCTCAGTCGGCGTTCCAATTCATCCCAAAGGTGTTCGATGAGGTTGAGCTCTGTGCAGAAACTTGACTATGCGCAAGTTCTTTCACACCAATCTCAACAAACCATTTCTGTATGGACTTTGTGCATGGGGGCATTGTCATGCTGAAATGGGAAAGGGCCAAACTGTTGCCACAAAGTTAGAGCACAGAATTGTCTAGAATGTCATTGTGTGCTGTAGTGTTAAGCCTTCCCTTCACTGGAACGAAGGGGCCTAGCCCGAACCATGAAAAACAGCCCCAGACCAATATTCCTCCTCCACACAACTTTCTAGTTGGCACTATGCATTCGGGCAGGGAGCGTTCTCCTGGCATCCGCCAAAACCCAGATTTGTCCGTCGGACTGCCAGATAGTGAGGCGTGATTCATCACCCCAGAGAACGCGTTTCCACTGCTCTACACCACTCCAGCCGACGCTTGGCACTGCACATGGGGATCTTAGGCTTGTGTGCGTGCGGCTGCTCAGCCATGGAAATCTATTTCATGAAGCTCCCGACGAACAGTCAATGTTACTTCCAGAGGCAGTTTGGAACTTGGTAGTGAGTGTTGCAACCGAGCCGTTAGACGTTTCCACGTCACAATAACAGCACTTGACCGGGGCAGCTCTAGCAGGGCAGAAATTTGACGAACTGACTTGTTGGAAAGGTGACATCCTATGACATTGCCACGTTGAAAGTCACTGAGCTCTTCAGTAAGGCCATTCTACTGCCAATTTCTGTCTATGGAGATTGCATGGCTGTGTGCTTAATTTTATACACCTGTTAGCAACAGGTGTGGCTGAAATAGCCAAATCCTCTAATTTGAAGGGGTGTCCACATACGTTTGTATATATAGTGTATGTTAAACATTTATTTTCGTTATAAGGCTTGCTTCCCGCTTATGGCTATAAAGAAGCTTGTTCAGGACACTTTTCTATCTGTAATTGATTATGGTGACTTGTTGTATATGCATGCAACCTCCTCTGTCTTACAGAGACTGGACTCTGTTTATCATGCAGCCTCCTCCGTCTTACAGAGACTGGACTCTGTTTATCATGCAGCCTCCTCCGTCTTACAGAGACCGGACTCTGTTTATCATGCATCCATGCGTTTTATTACAATTGCCAAGTCTCTCACCCACCATTGCACATTGTACCAAATGGTAGGTTGGACCTCACTTTATATGCGCAGAAAGATACATTTGTATGTGTTCCTCTACAAAGCCCCTCTGTAGTCTGGTCTCTTTCACCACCAGCAGTTACCATACCCGGTCTGCTAGGTGGTTGCTACTTAAAGTCCCCAGGACATGTACAGTATTAGGCAAGACTGCCTTCTCGTCTTGTGCATCAGAAGTATGGAATAGTCTACAATCCATGCTTCATCTAGATATGTTAGTGCCACTGAATGAATTTAAAATATTGATGGGAGACTCTGTTACAGAAGAGTGTAAATACTTTTTTTAGGCTGGATCATGTTATTGTATTGCATTGTTGTATGTTTTAAATCTGTAATGTATTGATTGTTGCTGACTTCTTGTCCAGGTCTCCCTTAAAAAAGAGACTCTGGGTCTCATTGGGCTTTTCCTGGTTTAATAAAGGTTAAATAAATTAAAAGATTACATTTTAGGATAATACATTTTAGCAAATTGGCCTAGTGCTCACAACGGTTGATCATCACAAAGAATCACTTTCATTGGCAATTGGTTATCAACATTTATTTTAGCAATTGGTCCAGTAGTTGCCTTCAATGTAAAACTTTCCCTTGTAAATTCACAGCATTATAATGGCAGCAAAGTTGCCTGGTAAATACTGTAATTTTGCTTTACAGCAGGGATGCTGTATAATGTTTTATACTAAGAAAAACAGTTCTGTATTATACAATAACATTAATTTGCTGGCAACTCTGCTGCCAGTATAATCCTGTAAATTTACACTACAGTATGTTACCGTGATCAGTTTTACGATACCACTACACTTACTGTAATCTATTTTCTGTAATTGCAATTAATTAATGTATGAATTAATTAATTAAATTCATGGAGGGGAGGTGGGGTTTGTATGTTACTGTAATTGCAGGGGATTGGTGCAAGCAAGTTGACTTCTAGGTAATGTGTTTACATATTACAGCATATCAAATATATATTAACATTTGGCTTTAATATCTCTTGCACTTCAAGAGGCCTCAATACTCTAATAACAATTATAAGCTGGACCACCTTTATTTGACCAATCAAGAGCAAATTGTTATTTACAACGCCGGCCTGGCATAGTGTTCTTTATGATCGGTAGGAAGGTGAGAGGAAGAGCAGAACAGGTGTTAATATAAGAGTGAAAACATTTAGTGGTTTTTACCCTCCTGGTACATATTTCATTACCAGCACGTTTCACCACTCACTCAGTGGAGGCCTGTCACTTCAATCTGCGCTCCCCGCCACTACTGGTGAGTGAGGCACAGACTATGTCTGCCAAGATAGCTATCTCTCACAGTCTCAGACACAGTGAGTCCCAAATGGAACTCTATTCGCTATATAGTGCATTACCTTTTGACCAGGGCCCATCTGGTCATTAGTAGTGCACTATGTAGGGAATATGGTGCCATTTGGGACGTAGTCACGGTCAACCTACACCGCAGCTCGCCTCAGCTGCACTGTTCCCGACATGACGTGTGTCACGGTGCGGACGAGTGCGAGCTAGCGCTGTGTGACTTTGTCTCATGACCCATAAGGGCTCTGTGGAAATAGAGGAGGAAATCACCAAGGAGGGGGTAGATGTGACTTGTTACTTCAGTGACACGTCACATTCTCTCTCTGCCGTCATCAGGAGATGGCTATATCGCCATGTCCGTGTCTCAAATAGCACCTTATTCCCTACTTTTGATCAAAACCAAGTGCACTATGTAGGAAAGAGGGTTCCATTTGGGGACACAGTCTATATCTAATATCTCCACAGCTGATTCTACTGACTCTACTTCCAGGGATAATTTCTATAGTTTTTGACTTCATAAAGGTGTTTCTAAAGTGGGTTTTTTTTACCTTTTTTTACCGGAAGGCAGGTAGCCTAGCGGATAGAGCGTTAGGCCAGTAAGTGAAAGGTAGCTGGTTTGAATCCCTGAGCCGACAAGGTGAAAAATCTGTTGATATGCCCTTGAGCAAGGCACTTCACCTTAATTTACTCCAGGGGCAGCGTGCTACTATGGCTGACCCTGTAAAACAACACATTTCACTGCACCTATCCGGTGTACGTGACAATACAGCTTTTTTATATTTGTTTAAAAAAATATTCTTGCTTTCATCAACACATACTGTAGGCTATGTGTTTCATTATTTTTACTATGTAGATTGAGTGGAGTTGAAATTGTTGTGAATGACATGGGTTTCAGATCCATCCACGATAAAAATGTTTTAAAAAAAAGGTATTTTTATTTTTTTAAATTCTAATTAGTCATATTTATCCTGACTAGCTACTGTACATTGTAGACATATCACTGTGATGGATGAATTTTAGATTCACTTTCAACATGAAAGATAAAACATCGGTAGCATATAAAATCCATGCATTTTAGAACATAGGAGTTGACAGCTCAACTGAGTGGAAACTCTGCTAGAAGCTGGGCATTTTAAATGGGCTCTTCCAGCATTCCCTTTAGTAAGAGCACTGTAGCTCCTAGCTGTGAATGAGCATTCACTCCTTCCCGCTCCGCTCCAGCAGGCAATGGAATCAGGCAATGGCTTTGAAACCCCCCCCCCCCCCCCATCATACAAACTGACAAAGGCATGCTTTTCAAAAACCCACAGCCAATCTGTTGATCATTACTTATTTACAAGGACCGTGGGGCCCCCAGGTCCTGTAGAAAACACATGGTATACGTAACCAGATGTTTCTTCTATCAGCTTGTAGAAATAAAGTATCCCTTAGGCTACTGCAAACAATCGCTTCTTTGAGTTCACAGTGCAGGCAGCAAGGCAGCCAGACGATGCACCGTGTAGCACCTTAGTATTTCATGAAAGATTAGATCAGTATACAGTATTATATCAGATTCACCTGTATACAGTATTAAATTAGATCAGTATACAGTATTATATCAGATTCACCTGTATACAGTATTAGATCAGATCAGTATACAGTATCAGATCAGATTCACCTGTATACAGTATCAGATTCACCTGTATACAGTATTAGATCAGATCAGTATACAGTATCAGATTCACCTGTATACAGTATCAGATTCACCTGTATACAGTATTAGATCAGATCAGTATACAGTATCAGATCAGATTCACCTGTATACAGTATCAGATCAGATTCACCTGTATACAGTATCAGATCAGATCAGTATACAGTATTAGATCAGATTCACCTGTATACAGTATTAGATCAGATTCACCTGTATACAGTATCAGATCAGATTCACCTGTATACAGTATTAGATCAGATCAGTATTAGATCAGATTCACCTGTATACAGTATTAGATCAGATCAGTATTAGATCAGATTCACCTATCTACAGTATTAAATCAGATGCACCTATTTACAGTATTATATCAGATCAGTAAAACAGTATTAGATCAGATCGGTATACAGTATTAGATCAGATTCACCTGTTTACAGTATTATATCAGATCAGTAAAACAGTATTAGATCAGATCGTTATACAGTATTAGATCAGATTCACCTGTATACAGTATCAGATTCACCTGTATACAGCATTAGATCAGATCCGTGCCGCTGTATACAAAATAAACACATACACACTGTGGTGGGTTAGCGTCAGTTTAGCTAAGGGCTATAACATGAAAAGGCCTTAGTCTGAATAATATTAAAAGAGCCCCAGAGCTTCGACTACCTTCCCAGGGAGCCAGGGAAACCTCCGAAAGCGCTACTGTACAGCTCTGACAACACTTTGAAGAAGGCCAAATGCCTCCAAATAAATATTACCAGTCAAAACAGATCAAAGAAAACATGCATAAATTATGTGGCAAACAGGGGCACGGTTTAGTTTCTGTCTGTACAAAGATGATTTCCTCATGTAAGCAGGTGAGCAAATGTTTGTTGGTAACTGTAAGATGTAGTATTACTATAACTAGCTTGGAGGTACCTTCAATTACAACTTGCTTTTACACAAAGTTAATACAATAGCAATGTACAGTAGAATTCAATCCTATTTTATGCAGAGGTTTGCAGTTGTTCCACACTCTGCAGTGTGACTTCCTTCTGACCTGATTCGTCTATTACCTTTCCCCTTGAATGATAATGGTTCTTCTATTCCTTCTAATGGCCTCGTGTGTTGAATAGCAGTACCTATCACCCGTCAAAATCAATAAACACTCAATTAATTCCATGGGACAAGATAAAAGCAAGGTAGCATTTGATTTTCAGTTTGGATGGCGATGAGGCATATCACCCGTGGTCTTTTGAACCAAAAATAGAACTCAAAGGGATCGCTACAATAGAGTTGCCCGGGGCGATAGAACCACAGGAGTCTCTCTGATTGGTTGGTGCAGTCATTAGTGTCACTGCTGTTTAAAGGTCCCAGTACATGTGGATGGGACTGGGAGGGGTGACAGTTGAGGCCTTAAAGCTAAAGTATTACTCAAACCGCTTCTCATGGTCAGTCTGTCTCTCTCATGAAATAAATATTGAAGCTTATGTCTTGTCTTTAACAGCTGACAAATTGACAGAGTAGAAATGTTTCAGCTTTAGAGAGTTCTCTGTCTCGCTCGTGTTCTTATTATGTGTAATATGTATCATCACGGTTGTTACGACTATAACTTGTGACTGAATTCAGGAAGGTGCGCATGTGTCAAATTTTGCAGACTTGGCTTTATGAAAAAAAAGTGAAGCTTGTGTACATACATACTGTGATACGTTAGCATCCGGTTCAGCTACAACATGAAAAGGTCTTAGTCTGATTAAATCAAAATGGTATTTCATACACTGCAGTTGGGGGAAATATGGGAAAGTTATGCATCTTGTAAATTTGATAAACTTGTTCACTTTGGAGACAAGAATAAACAAATGAGTCAGCATGGTATCGTCCTCCAGGAAGTAGTGTCTCTATTATCCCTCTCCATTATCTCAACCAATCAGGGATCCTGCCTTTCTCCCTACATATCTCAGTGCTTTCTCCTTGGCTAAACTAGGCTCATAATAATTTTTAAAAATTCATACAGTATTAACAAATCCCAGACCAATCTGTAATCAATACATACGAAAGTTTCCATGTTCAAGAAGGCATTTCTGCAAAAAAATACAAATATAATTGTATTAACGGCCCTACTGTGAAGTAGAAAAGAGGGTCAAACACCTACGATCCTGAATCCTGTCACATATAAAGAAACACAAACGGAACAGTACTGATAGATAGTGCTCTCGTGAAGCTGTTGTCCTACCTCATCATTTTTGGTGAACCGTTGGGTGAGTTCCTCGTGTTTCCATTGACTTGTTTCTTTTTAGGAGAAACGGCTGACTGCTGCTCCTCTTCCACTGCAATAACAGGTGAGAAGCCAAGGAATGGCTAGGTGAGATCACATACAGTAAGTCTTATACATTTACTGTAAGTTAGTACACCAAGACAACACAGGTTCAAAAGTCAGAGTAGCTCCCAAAGCAAAAGAGGCAAGACAGGTTAGAATCAGGAACAGGAGACTAGAGGAACAGGAGACCACAGGGTGAGGAAGGGGTAAGGACGGGACGGATGTAACGCATGATACAGTAGTACGACCTGACAAATCCCCCAAAAAGCAAATAAATAAAAATGCATGTGAACATCGTCTGCATTAGTGTAAACATAATGATGCAACATGCTCCAGTGCCATTACCATCATGCTTCTCATTTAATATACCATTGATTTACTGTAAATCTGACTTACTGTCAAACTGACTTATTGAATCTCTTACAGTATACTACATACTGTGCGTATAATATTATATGACAGCAACACAGTATCTATTTTATTAGGCAAGTCAGTTAAGAACAAATTCTTATTTACAATGACGGCCTAGGAACAGTGGTTTAACTGCCTTGTTCAGGGGCAGAACAACAGATTTTGTTTATCATGTCAACTCGGGAATTCGATCTAGCAACTTTTCGGTTACTGGCCCAACGCTCTAACCACTAGGCTACCTGCCGCCCCAATATTGTAACATCACACTAAAAACCAAGCCCACATTTGAATGGCATTTACAAATTATACTTATATCTCTTTTCCGTTTCTAGCTTGATATCGTATATATCTGTTCAAGTTTTGTATAGAAATTGTAATCATCCTCAAGCCGTTTCTGAATCAACCCCTTGGAATAAGCATCACTAGGAGTGTGTGGCTGACTGTGACACATGCATTAACCCCAGTATGGATGCTAATTCAGTAAACATATGTCCATGTCCTATTAAATCATTACATTAGAAACTTAAAGGAACGGCCCAGGGAAAATCACTTGTAAAAGTTCATTCTCTGTTAACTTATATGCAAATAATGTTGTTGACTCTTTAAGTGTATTTGTGGCCAAAGCATGAATAGGAGAAAAAAACACTTCAATAGCAGCATCTCAAACTTGTATCTCAAACAGATCGTTTTAAAAAGGCATGCTATTTTTCCTCATAGAACATGATGTCATCTCTCTGAGGTGGATGAGCTGGCCAATCACCTGTCTAGAGGAAGATGAGCTGGACAATCAGCACTCTACTCACCTGAATATTTTTTATGACTGCTATAGGCCCACACCATTCTGTTGTTGGGGTACGCCCACACCATTCCAACACAGAAAAGCTGCTTTTAACACACCAGATTAACAATTTTTGGAAGGAAAACTATTTTATAGGTCATATTTCATAGAAATCTGAGAACACTGGGCAGTTACTTTAAGATACTTCTACTGCTGGCTATGCAAATCTCTCAGAACGTTTATCTAATTAAGATAATTAAGCATAAATATCACAGAGATGACATCATAAATATGGGCCCTTTGTTCCAAAGTCTGAATGCATCGGAGATGGCTGGTCTTTAGTTTCCTCTCTCTTCTCAGGGCCTAATGACACTGACTGCCGATGCCCTTGGCTCGTGTAATTAGATTGGTCTGAGTGCCACTATGATTTATTCACAGCTCAGCTGCCCCTTGGACATTGTCTTTACCACTACATGAAACTACACCGACCCAGGGCTCTTCTCTTCGCGGGAAAAAAAAAAGAACAACAAGTTTCGCCCTCCAGTGAAAATGAATCAGGCTAATTCTTTACGCTAGCTGATATCACATTTCGACACGTGAAGAGAAAGCAGAAAGAACAGCTCCTCAACAGTGCCAGTTGAGTGAAAATGAAAATGAAATAAAAACAGCGAGTTGACATATTTTAACTAATCCTGTTACTAAAATCCTCTCACTGGATTTTTAGCTCTTATCAGTCATAGATCTTTAATACATGACTAACCATGTTGAGTTCTAACGAGCTAGATATACAAAACCAGGACTCTGTCCCAAATAGCACCCTGTACCCTATAGACCAGGTCCCATGCTAGTGCACTAGAGAACAGGGTGTCATTTGGGACACAAAAAATACCAAATCAGTAGAAACAGATAAGTGGTTTTAAATTATGTTTCAGACTGTCAACACGACACAATGTGTTTCAACCCGGCCTTCCTGTACAAAGGAAATGTAACTCGTACATTCAAATTAATAACGTAAAATATCCTAGTCCAGGTGTCCCGAGTGGCACAGTGGTCTAAGGCACTAGAGATTCTGTTCCACTAGAGATTCTGGGTTCGAGTCCAGGCTCTGTCTCAGCCGGCTGCGACCGGGAGACCCATGGTGGCGACGCACAATTGGCCCAGTGTCGTCCGGATTAGAGGAGGGTTTGGCCGCACATCGCGCACTAGCGACTCCTGTGGCGGGCCGGGCGCAGTGCACTCTGACACAGTCACCAGGTGTACGGTGTTTCCTCCGACACTGGTGCAGCTGGCTACTGGATTAAGTGGGCATTGTATCAAGAAGCAGTGAGACTTGGTTCGGTTGTGCTTCGGAGGACGCATAGCTTTCGACCTTTGCCTCTCCTGAGTCCGTATGGGAGTTGCAGCGATGAGACAAGACTGTAACTACTACCAATTGGATACCACGAAATTGGGGAGAAAAAGGGGTAGTAAGCAATTACAAAAAAAAATCCTGGTCCTCAGATGGGCTAACCACTTGCAATGCTGCTGGGCTGTTTATCTATGACAGTATAATGGAGACCGTAGTGAAGCAACGGAAGAGGCTTTCAGTGGAGTGGGGTAGAGTGGCTGGAGATTCCTCAGTCAGTGTGTTCAATATTTAGTAGTTCCCAGCTGACAGCTGCACACACTGGGTCATTAGCAAGGAATACTACACATGCAACCACTCCACCCCAGCAGTACAGCCTCTGCTTCAGTCACAAACACATGCGCTGCGGTTGTGTCGAGCAGGGCGTAGTAAAGCCTAGCCACACCAGACGTCAAGGGGGCTTACAACCCCAGTGTTCCACTCCAGCCTTGCAGCAGCCTCAGTCACCAAAGTGTTGTGATGTTAGCTAGTATCACTGAGGTTCAACCCGAGGGGGGGGGGGGGGGGGGGGGTTTGCATCCGCTCCACTCAGCTACAGTCTAAAACACAACACGTTGTTATCTAGTGGTGACCACACCATGCTGCATGGCAACACAAGTAGGGTTCTCACATGTACAGTGTCTCATATTGAGCAGGGTGGAATGACTGGGCTGGTATCTGTATTTAACTAGCAGCCTGCTGGCCTCCTCTGCTGCTGCTGGAGCCTCAGAGGCTATACATTAACACTGAGGGCCTGGAAGACTGCAGGCCTCCTTTACAGTTGTTGACTACAGGAATTGACCCAGACATGGGCAATACTACTCCACTGTTGCTGCTTTATGGTGGGCTACATTGGTCATGGAGTTGTGGTTCAATTATTGTTTTTACCTTCATTTAACTAGCCAAGTCAGGTTAAGAACAAATTCTAATTTAGAATGACAGCCAGCCCCAGGCCAAACCCTAACCCAGATGACGCGGGGCCAATTGTGCACCGCTCTATGGGACTCCCAATCACGGCCAGTTGTGATACAGCCTGGAATCGAACCAGGGTCTGTAGTGACGCCTCTAGCACTGAGATGCAGTGCCTTAGACTGCTGCGCCACTCGGGAGCCCTGAATAGACTGGTTCTGATAGGTTGACCTTTTGATAAAGGGGTCGTCTTTAACTGTCAGATAGAGAAGAATGAAAATCAGCACTAGAGAAGAACCATAGATTATTTACATGTCTATACTGTCTGTAAATTAGGTGCTGTGGGGTTGAATTCAACTGACTTTATAATGGACCGAATATCAGTGAGAATTTTATTTTACAGACGTGTCATTCACCATTATTTTAAGTTGGGGATCATTCTTTATGGCATAAAAAAAATACGAATAGTTCAATAATTAAGAAACTCATTGTTATTAAACACCACTTAACCGCTAGAAGTAGACTCTTAAAATGAAAATGTTAGATATGACACTTACTTTGATATTCATAATAAACATGAATTAATCAACAGCAGGGCGTTACTTTGATGGTTCTACTATTCTACTATGAGAATAATCACATGACAACAGACATTTACAACCGACATCTGAAAGGGATGAACTTAACATATTTTATCAAAACAAATCTAATAAATTGAAACTATTTGAATCCCTAATCAAAGCTGCTAAATAAATGTGTATAATTAGTTTTGACTTATCTAGTTTCCCTAGTGTTAAAAATAGATTTTTTAAAAATGTTTATTATGACTAAAACTCTAACAATACCCTCAGGAGGAAAAAACAAATCTTTCCACTTCTTCCAAAGCTAGCTGGGATCAGAAGCCAATTTGTATAGAGATGATTATTTAAACGGTCAGCTGTCTAATACATTACCGTTCTGGCCCTAAACCTCCTGCACTCATCTGTCCCACGTCAAACACGCACAGCTTTACAGCAGGGACAACACATTGTGGCAGATATCCTGACTTTCTAAGACCCTCTACTCTAGATGGTCTATAGTAACATTGTCTCGTCATCCACTACTTGGAATGAATTGTGAAATCGTAGAGAGAACTGTACTACTTTTTTATTTTTTATTGGTTTTGATAGCCGTTTGATTGGTTTTGGTACCTGTGTGATCCAATAGCTTATTCGGGTGATTGGTCTTGATACGTTTGATTGGTTTTGGTACCTGTTTGATTGGTTTTGATACCCGTTTGATTGGTTTTGGTACCTGTTTGATTGGTTTTGATACCCGTTTGATTGGTTTTGGTACCCGTTTGATTGGTTTTGATACCCGTTTGATTAGTTTTGGTACCTGTTTGATTGGTTTTGATACCCGTTTGATTGGTTTTGGTACCTGTTTGATTGGTTTTGATACATTTGATTGGTTTTGGTACCTGTTTGATTGGTTTTGATAGCGGTTTGATTAGTTTAGATAGCCTTTGATTGGTTTTGATAGCCTTTGATTGGTTTTGATAGCGGTTTGATTAGTTTAGATACCTGTTTGATTGGTTTTGATAGCCGTTTGATTGGTTTTGATAGCCATTTGATTGGTTTTGATACGTTTGATTGGTTTTGATAGCCGTTTGATTGGTTTAGATAGCCTGTTTGATTGGTTTTGATAGCCGTTTGATTGGTTTTGATAGCCATTTGATTGGTTTTGATACCCGTTTGATTGGTTTTGATAGCGGTTTGATTGGTTTAGATAGCCTTTGATTGGTTTTGATTGCGGTTTGATGAGTTAGATACCTGTTTGATTGGTTTTGATAGCCGTTTGATTGGTTTTGATAGCCGTTTGATTGGTTTTGATACGTTTGATTGGTTTTGATAGCCCTTTGATTGGTTTTGATAGCCTTTGATTGGTTTTGATACCCGTTTGATTGGTTTTGATAGCCGTTTGATTTCAGGTTCTCTTGAGATTCACCAGACATAACTGTTATCTGAGAACTACAATGCTTTACTCTACAGTGCAGTGATCTTAGCACTAATATCCAGAGATACACTACCATAGAGCAGTAGCACCATCTACTGCTCAAATTACAACTAATAGTTACTAAAACATAAAGTATTGGAATAAAACTGAAAAACACACATCGTTCTGTGTTATAAAAATGTAATGTTATCATGAAAGATATATGTAGTTAATTTGCCTCATGTACCATGACAGCCTACTGTACAGTATTTTCTGTCACAGGGCAACATCAGACAGACACTAACCTAACCTCCCTCCTAAAGACACACAGACCAGTCCAGTAATAGACAGTGTCTTTTTCAACGTCAGTGGATGAGGATGTGGGATTATTGAGCAGTGAAACACAGAAACTGGTGAGCTGGGTTGAGGTCAATTATATTTAAATTCAGTCAATTCAGGAAGTAAACAGAAATTCCAATTGGATTTTTTTTTTTCTCATAGAAATTTAGGAAAACTGGAATTGGAAATTCAGTTTACTTCCTGAAATAATTATTTATCTGAAATGACCCCAAACCTGCTGACGAGCAAACAGGAAAATATGGAGTTAGATAGACACAGTCAGAAAGATGGAGGCAGAGAATGGACAGTGGACTGAGAGGAGGGTTATCGACATTAAGAAACAAATTTAATAACAAAAACATACATGGAAACCAAAACTTACTTGATTTGATATATCCGTTATAGTTATTTTTTGCTGAGAAAGATGCAAAGACAATGAAAAGTTACAGGGTTGTTGCAATGAGAGCAAATTATATAGCCTGATAATACAGGTTATAACGGAAGGTTATAATGTCAGTTATAAAGCCGCTGTTGGGTTCAATCTCTTTAAAGGCACTTCTGAACTGAGGTGTGCCTTGAAGACAAAATGGAACCATGCAATGGAAAATAACAATTGGTTAGTAAAAATAAGGATGTTTCAATGACTTGCAGTGATACCGTCAGCTCAGCCAGGTCTCAGCAGATTGACTTCAGTATTCAAAATGTTTCCAGATCCCCAAGACGTTAGATGGAGAAAGGTTTAATACTGAAGTCAGACTGTGATACTTTCTTGGTCAGGGAGCTGAAATTATGAATGGTTAACTTAAAATGATAAACCTTATTGTTACTGACACATACAGTACTTCATACATCGTGACTGAGACCTATAGAACAATACATTTACAAAGGCAAGGTTTTCCCTACTCCCCATGAAAAAGAGTATCCCAGATTCCACATGATTTACTTTCTGTAAGTCAGCTTTTGGACCCCTGTAGAGTCCAACATATTCAACAATACTTTACCTATTGGACCCCTGTAGAGTCCAACATATTCAACAATACCTTCCCTATTGGACCCCTGTAGAGTCCAACATATTCATCAATACTTTACCTATTGGACCCCTGTAGAGTCCAACATGTTCATCAATACCTTACCTATTGGACCCCTGTAGAGTCCAACATGTTCAACAATACTTTACCTATTGGACCCCTGTAGAGTCCAACATATTCATCAATACCTTCCCTATTGGACCCCTGTAGAGTCCAACATGTTCATCAATACTTTACCTATTGGACCCCTGTAGAGTCCAACATATTCAACAATACCTTCCCTATTGGACCCCTGTAGAGTCCAACATATTCATCAATACTTTACCTATTGGACCCCTGTAGAGTCCAACATATTCATCAATACCTTACCTATTGGACCCCTGTAGAGTCCAACATGTTCAACAATACTTTACCTATTGGACCCCTGTAGAGTCCAACATATTCATCAATACTTTACCTATTGGACCCCTGTAGAGTCCAACATATTCATCAATACCTTACCTATTGGACCCCTGTAGAGTCCAACATATTCAACAATACCTTCCCTATTGGACCCCTGTAGAGTCCAACATATTCATCAATACTTTACCTATTGAACCCCTGTAGAGTCCAACATGTTCAACAATACCTTCCCTATTGGACCCCTGTAGAGTCCAACATATTCATCAATACCTTACCTGTTGGACCCCTGTAGAGTCCAACATATTCATCAATACTTTACCTATTGAACCCCTGTAGAGTCCAACATGTTCATCAATACCTTACCTGTTGGACCCCTGTAGAGTCCAACATATTCATCAATACTTTACCTATTGGACCCCTGTAGAGTCCAACATGTTCATCAATACCTTACCTGTTGGACCCCTGTAGAGTCCAACATATTCAACAATACTTTACCTGTTGGACCCCTGTAGAGTCCAACATATTCATCAATACTTTACCTATTGCACCCCTGTCGAGTCCAACATATTCAACAATACTTTACCTATTGGACCCCTGTAGAGTCCAACATATTCAACAATACTTTACCTATTGGACCCCTGTAGAGTCCAACATATTCAACAATACTTTACCTATTGGACCCCTGTAGAGTCCAACATGTTCATCAATACCTTACCTGTTGGACCCCTGTAGAGTCCAACATATTCAACAATACTTTACCTGTTGGACCCCTGTAGAGTCCAACATGTTCATCAATACCTTACCTGTTGGACCCCTGTAGAGTCCAACATATTCAACAATACTTTACCTGTTGGACCCATGTAGAGTCCAACATGTTCAACAATACTTTACCTATTGGACCCCTGTAGAGTCCAACATATTCAACAATACTTTACCTATTGGACCCCTGTAGAGTCCAACATATTCAACAATACTTTACCTATTGGACCCCTGTAGAGTCCAACATATTCATCAATACTTTACCTATTGGACCCCTGTAGAGTCCAACATATTCAACAATACCTTCCCTATTGGACCCCTGTAGAGTCCAACATATTCAACAATACCTTCCCTATTGGACCCCTGTAGAGTCCAACATATTCAACAATACTTTACCTATTGGACCCCTGTAGAGTCCAACATATTCAACAATACTTTACCTATTGGACCCCTGTAGAGTCCAACATGTTCATCAATACTTTACCTATTGGACCCCTGTAGAGTCCAACATGTTCAACAATACCTTCCCTATTGGACCCCTGTAGAGTCCAACATATTCATCAATACTTTACCTATTGGACCCCTGTAGAGTCCAACATGTTCATCAATACCTTACCTGTTGGACCCCTGTAGAGTCCAACATATTCAACAATACTTTACCTGTTGGACCCATGTAGAGTCCAACATGTTCAACAATACTTTACCTATTGGACCCCTGTAGAGTCCAACATATTCAACAATACTTTACCTATTGGACCCCTGTAGAGTCCAACATATTCAACAATACTTTACCTATTGGACCCCTGTAGAGTCCAACATATTCATCAATACTTTACCTATTGGACCCCTGTAGAGTCCAACATATTCAACAATACCTTCCCTATTGGACCCCTGTAGAGTCCAACATATTCAACAATACTTTACCTATTGGACCCCTGTAGAGTCCAACATATTCAACAATACTTTACCTATTGGACCCCTGTAGAGTCCAACATGTTCATCAATACTTTACCTATTGGACCCCTGTAGAGTCCAACATGTTCAACAATACCTTCCCTATTGGACCCCTGTAGAGTCCAACATATTCATCAATACTTTACCTATTGGACCCCTGTAGAGTCCAACATGTTCAACAATACCTTCCCTATTGGACCCCTGTAGAGTCCAACATAAAGGTCCGTTTTTTTTTAGCTAATGGCAGGACAGTGAGAGGACATGTTCAACCAGGGTCCTGGCATCTGTCGCCTGTGATTGGCCGGCACAGGACTAACAAGCTAGCATCTGTCCTACAACAAGAGAATGAAAAGAGGGACACCTAGTCAGTTCTGAATGCAGTGAACCGAAAAGTGTCTTCCACATTTAACCCAACCCCTCTGAATCAGAGAGGTGTGGGGGGGACTGCCTTAATCGACGTCCACAGCACCTAAGGAGCAGTTGTTGACGGTTAACTGCATTGCTCAAGGGAGAAATGGCAGATTTTTCAACCTTGCCGCCTCGGGGAGTCTAACCAGCAACCTTTTGGTTACTGGCACAACGCGCTAGGCTACCTGCCACCCGAAGAAGAGCGAGAGAGAGATGGAGAGAGAGATGGAACGAGAGTGAGCGAGAGAGGGAGAGGAGGGGAGGAGAGAGGGGGCTCTGGGCGGCCTGGGGGTTAGGAACTGTCACGCTGAGTTTCATGACAACTGGTAACACTCCCAAAATGAAAATGCAAACATAATTTTCATGTCAACCCGCATGAGGCCCTGCTCTCAGCGTTCCGCACGCCGTGTAGACAGCGACTCTGGAGCATTCTCTGCTAACTTAGCCATGCAGCCAGTCTACGGCTAGTCAGCTAGTCACATCCACAACATCCCTGGCTGGAAGACAAGCTGCGGCTCAGGGGAGAGGACAGCCCCAGAGACTAGACTATGTGCTGCAGATCTGCTTTTGATTAAAAAAATAAAATAAAACAAGTTTGCTTATTTAACAAATGTGGACTGACTTTATATCTCAAAGTAACATGTAACAACACTTCCCATGCCACACAACATACACTAGTGTGGGTTGATGACGTCATGTTCTGACACACTCAGAGATATAAAATGCCTTAGTTATCAGAGACTAAAGCCCCCCTCGGCTCCATGTCTGTATTTCTGTCTGCAGGGACTTGTTTCTTGGCAAACTGTGTTGTCTGACAGCCCCTTGAATCTGAAAGCATCTACTGTAATTGAGTGAGATTGATCCAGGTCACTAGTAAAGAAATGTAAACGTCCTACGGCTGGTAACGTATAGGCTACAGTACTATGAAACCCTACTACAATAATATTAGATTAGAAACATTACAAATAATAAAGCCAAGCAGAATTGGTATTTTGTCCACAAAAAAAAACACTGTAACATTAGCAGAAATATAGAATTTATTCAACAGTATTTCTTCTAATATAAGAGATGTACCTTAAACCAACTAAATAACCAACTATAAAGCAGTAAATAATGTAATAATAAATAATAAACCAAAACAGCATTAAAACACATGCCAGACTAACATAGCATGCTCTAGAAGACAACTAGTAGCAGGACAAAGACGCGACAGAATTACCAACATCATCATAACACTGATCTCCAACATCAATAAACAACGTCAACAATCACGGCAGTCGCTAAACAAAACTCACACACGTAGACTATTAGACTATTGATGCATTCTAAACGACACAGAAAAACACACAAACCAAAAGACTTTGTACTGCATGTTCATGCTCACACAGACAGACACAGACACACACACACACACACGTATGACGCTGTGTGTGTCACGTTGACAACTTACAGGCACGTAAAGTGGTCGAGCAATCATTAAGAGAGACAGGAGAGAGAGGGAAGCCACGCTGCTGAAGGGTGTCCTTCGCTTTACTATGGTGATGCACATTGGCTGACATGCGAGAGCAGTCACGCTCTGAACGGCCGCAATCAAAACAACATGCCAGCGTCATTCTCTTGTAGACGGACATCTTGGCTACAGTCATGGGACGGTTGGGCGGTTGGAGAGATGGAAGGATGACAGGAAGGGGAGGAAAGGCAGCAGGTTAATGGCAAGGCAAGGTTATCCTGTAACCTAGTGAGGGGGGGGAGAGGGGAAGAGTGGGAGGTACTAGGGTGGAGAGTACCTAGGGGGACATGGAAGGGGCGCTAACAAAAAGGAACAGGTGCAGAGTCAGACCCTAACTACCACGTCACTGACCAGTACAACTTCTATTCTACAATCTGAGACTGACCAACGTCGCTAAATCCCAACGTGGGCTTTAGTTTGAAAATATTCACTGATGCTAAACTTGTGTTCGTATGCACACAGAAGGAGGACCTTCAGTCAGTAGAGCTGTCGTCTGAAACTAGAGGAAGTCAATATCAAAGGGTCAAGGTGACTGGGGGGGGTAAAAGGGGGAGGAGTTAAGGATGATATATGTCCTCCGCAGGTTAAATAGACCGTCAGGAACACGGCTTGACTGTACCCTGTATCTGATATGATAGGTGAATGACTGGGTTAATGTACCCATCTGAGACTGACTGGGTTAATGTACTCATCTGAGACTGACTGTGTTACTGTACCCATCAGATAGTGACTGGGTTACTGTACCCATCTGATAGTGACTGGGTTACTGTACCCATCTGATAGTGACTGGGTTACTGTACCCATCTGATAGTGACTGGGTTACTGTACCCATCTGATAGTGACTGGGTTACTGTACCCATCTGATGGGTGAGAGGCTGGGTTACTGTACCCATCTGATGGGTGAGAGGCTGGGTTACTGTACCCATCTGATGGGTGAGAGGCTGGGTTACTGTACCCATCTGATGGGTGAGAGGCTGGGTTACTGTACCCATCTGATGGGTGAGTGACTGTGTTACTGTACCCATCAGATAGTGACTGAGTTACTGTACCCATCTAATAGGTGAGTGACTGTGTTACTGTACCCATCTGATAGTGACTGGGTTACTGTACCCATCTGATAGTGACTGGGTTACTGTACCCATCAGATAGTGACTGGGTTACTGTACCCATTTGATAGTGACTGGGTTACTGTACCCATTTGATAGTGACTGGGTTACTGTACCCATCAGATAGTGACTGTGTTACTGTACCCATCTGATGGGTGAGAGGCTGGGTTACTGTACCCATCTGATGGGTGAGAGGCTGGGTTACTGTACCCATCTGATGGGTGAGAGGCTGGGTTACTGTACCCATCTGATGGGTGAGTGACTGGGTTACTGTACCCATCAGATGGGTGAGTGACTGGGTTACTGTACCCATCTGATAGGTGAGAGGCTGGGTTACTGTACCCATCTGATGGGTGAGTGACTGGATTACTGTACCCATCTGATGGGTGAGAGGCTGGGTTACTGTACCCATCAGATGGGTGAGAGGCTGGGTTACTGTACCCATCTGATGGGTGAGTGACTGGGTTACTGTACCCATCAGATGGGTGAGAGGCTGGGTTACTGTACCCATCTGATGGGTGAGTGACTGGGTTACTGTACCCATCTGATGGGTGAGAGGCTGGGTTACTGTACCCATCTGATGGGCATCATACCTCTAGAAATGATCCACCGTATCCCAGTTACACCACAGTTAAATCACATTATATAATATCACAGTTACACAACAATTAAATCACATTATATAATATCCCAGTTACACCACAATTAAATCACATTATATAATATCCTAGTTACAACACACTTAAATCACATTATATAATATCACAGTTACACCACAATTATATCACATGCTATAATATGCAGCCTGCTGACCAGACTGCTCGTGCGCGCGTATGTCCATCTGCGCCATCGAGCGCATGTTGATTTTGTCCACCCACACGCAATCAGGACACGCAGGTTGAAATATGAAAACGAACTCGGAACCAACTATATTAATTTGGGGACAGGTTGAAAAGCATTAAACATTTATGGCAATTTAGCTTGCTAGCTTGCTGTTGCTAGCTTATTTGTCCTGGGATATAAACATTGGGGTTGTTATTTTACCTGAAATGCACAAGGTCCTCTACTCTAATTAATCCACAGATAAAAGGATTAATCTAGTTAGTTTTTAGTAATCTCTCCTCCTTCAGGATTCTTCGTCTTCTGTGGACTTTATTTGCAGTTGGCAACCAACTTTAAGGTGCATTACCACCATCAACTGGACTGGAGTGTGGACCTCAGTTCATCATTCAATCACCCACATGGGTATAGGCTGCTAAAAACCAATGAGGAGATGGGAGAGGCGGGACTTGCAGCTCGTCAAGCGTCACAAATAGAACCAAGTTCTATTTTAGCGCCTGGCTACGCAGACGCTCGTTGACGCGCGCGAGCAGTGTGGTTGCAATGATTGAATAACATGTATGTGTACATTTATTTTTGCAACGCTCGTGCACTTGACGCGGGCAGTGTGGCCAGCATGTAAATGTTTAAATAAAACAGTTAGCTGGTTTTGTGATGAACATGCTCTGTAAGCACTTAGTAACCCAAGCAAAGCTGCACTGTGAAATCTCAATGTTACCCTGAAGCCTATGATGCTAGGTATATCTTTCTCATGTTGGCATCCGTCCACAGAGAAGTTCACATGATGTAGCCGGAGGATGAGATGTTTAGCCACATACAGTACCGTACAGTACACATGTAAGAGCGTGGGACTGGGCACCGGTCTCCTGACTGCATGGGACTGGTTTGACTCAATCATAGTACTGTATGTAAAGGGGTCCTCACTTTTTTGGATTCATATAGTAAAAGTGTGCCCATCTATCACGATCACGTGACCAAAGTCCAAATATCACTCACTGCAGCAAATATCACTCACTGCAGCAAAGAACACTCACTGCAGCAAAGAACACTCACTGCAGCAAAGAACACTCACTGCAGCAAAGATCACTCACTGCAGCAAAGAACACTCACTGCAGCAAAGATCACTCACTGCAGCAAAGATCACTCACTGCACCAAAGAACACTCACTGCAGCAAAGATCACTCACTGCAGCAAAGGTCACTCACTGCAGCAAAGATCACTCACTGCAGCAAAGTAGCTGCATTTGCATTAGCTGTTTTCTAGTGACGTTTATTTGGATACATCCAAAACAACGGGCTAATGAGGCGCGATTTCGCCTGGCGTAGAAAATGTGCTCACTCGTCAGGCCACTGTTGTTCAGAGGAGCTAGCCAACAACACAGCTAACACAATCACTTCAAACTGAAGCTGGAAAGACTGAAAACTAGCTGCACTTCGTTTAGTTCTACCTGTTTTCTATTGACATTTCTTTGTATATATCCATAAAAATGATGCCAGCTGATTCATGATGTCGACTGGCTGAGAAACGTTGCCTGTCTGTCTGTCGGTCTCGTCCCGACTCCCGACACTTTCATTACTATGGGACAAATGGAGATCCAATTTGAATATTGAAACAATGCTGCAAATGTCAGAGAGACAGACAGCAATGTTTATACAAATCACCGCTGTTGAAAACTAAAAGTTAGTCTCAAAGAAATGTGAGATAATGTCTAGATGCGTTTTATAGTGGAGATCAAGTTTATAAATTGTCTGGCTGGGCTGATGAGACAGTGGATTGCGCAGTCAGATGGAACAGAGTGAATAGGCATTATAACGTCATAGATTTAGCCAGTGGTAATTTGTGGAATAGACACCGACTGGAATGTGGTTTTAACCAATCAGCATTCAGGACGTTGTATAAAGGCCAATAACTAAGTCAATATCCAATATCCAATCATGTTTGCTGCTTCCACAGTATCTTTTGATTTATTTTGAGCATTTCTTAGTTCTAACCATTGACTCATTCTAACCTCATCCAGATTGTTGAAGTGTCAGGAGGGCATCTGGTGGTAGTCTGCAGTAACTGTTTCAAGTGAAATTGAGTCCAGAGATATGGGTGGTACATTCTATCTTAGTTTTTTGACTGCGTTCAATGTTCTCCTTGACCAGAGAGTAAAGCGTGCAAATGAGATATGAATGAAGGACGCAGGCAGGTAGCAGTATTGACCTTCAACACATGATATATGAATGAAGGACACGCAGGCAGGAATCAGTATTGACCTTAGCCACATGATATATGAATGAAGAACGCAGGCAGGTAGCAGTATTGACCTTAGTCACATGATATATGAATGAAGGACACGCAGGCAGGAATCAGTATTGACCTTAGCCACATGATATATGAATGAAGGACACGCAGGCAGGAATCAGTATTGACCTTCGCCACATGATATATGAAGAAAGGACGCAGGCAGGCAGCAGTATTGACCTTCGCCACATGCGACATGGACAGTAATTTCAACAATAACAGATCTAATTCAAGGCAGTAGACTGTACTATGGAGGGGAACGGAAGGGTAACCATATCACTCACAATAGATCACTATAAGAGAACCGTTTATACATTGTTTAATGTTCCAAGGCAGCAGGAAGAGAACACATCAAGAGTTAGGGTCAATAGGTATGGACATAACATATAAAGACAAGTGTCTCCAGTCTAGGCACACCGTTCAATAAGCCTGTTTGAAATTCACCAAAGGAGAAACGTAACACAGACGTTGCTGTTGAGACTGGTCCCAGATCTGTTTATACTGTTTTTGCCAACTCCTATAATCATGTTCACGCCAAAACAATGACAGATCTGGGACCAGGGTATATGTTGCTTTATCCTCTTGCTCTTAAATCAGAACATCACATTGACCTCTACATTAAATATGAATAAGTGTACGTTCCAAATGGTTCCCTATGGTTTATATAGTGCACTACTTATGACCAGGGCCTTGTGGGCCCATTTGAAACCCAGCCTTGGAACATAGATGGAAAATTAATTTTCTGTAGACAGTTATTTGTGCACTCACTGCTTGTTTAAAAGGGGCATTCTACAGTTCGAACAATAACAAAGTGGCCCACCCTGCCACAGGTTTGGTAACCAGTTGATGGATAGGGCTGGAGAAATGTAACTACTCTCAAATTCATGAACAAAGCTATGGATACAAGGACTGACCATCCGTGATATCTAAATGATCGTTATAATGATATTTTGAGGCTATAAATATTTACATTATTTACAAACAAAGGAATAAAACAAGTGTTATATTTTGGTTTCTTATGGGGTATGTCAGTTGAACTAAGCTCATGAGGCATCTATAAGTTATATTCTTCAAGAATCAACAGGTCTATATATCATCAATTTGAATCTTAATCTAAAAATGGATATAAGAACTGCAGATTTGCCCCTTTAAAGTAATCCTACGGCCTTTCCAGATGCAGAGGTTAACTGGTTTTATCCTGTCAATTGTTAATAAAGGACTTAACTGGTTTAGTGGCTATGTAGGTCATGTCAGAACAATGTCTGCGTCCCTAATGACACCCTCTTTTCCCTATATACTACACGTCTTTTGACCGATGCCCCAAAGTAGTGCACTGTAAAGGGAATATGGCTCCATTTGGGACACAAGCCAACTGACACTACAATGTTTATACTAATGTCAGCGCTGCTTAAACCTAGACTGTAAACAAATTCCTGTCAACACTCATCTATAGTATAGTATACACATAGTATAGTACACATATAGTATAGTACACATATAGTATAGTATAGTATAGTATAGTACACATATAGTAGAGTACACATATAGTATAGTATATGTATAGTATAATACACCTATTGTATAGTGTAGCACACATATTGCATAGTATACATTTAGTATAGTACACATATAGTATTGTAGAGTACACGTATAGTATAGCACACTTATAGTATAGTATATTATATGTATAGTATGGTATAGTACACATATACTATTGCAGAGTACATGCATAGTACACATATAGTAAAGTACAGTACACGAATAGTACATGTATAGTATACACTGTGTTAAAATATCGTGCATTAAAACACTCAATAAATATTGATTTTAAAGAACAGTAAATACTTACATCGTTTACATCCACATTTCTTTATCCTTTTGGGATCTGTGATGTCATCGTGGCAAGCTTTGCAGTAGAAAAGTGCCCTATGAAAACACCCCAGACATATTTTAGTGTCCAACCATCAGTAAGTCCAAGACTAATTTAACATAATTTGATGTCAAACTCTATTTGGAGGCTTTCTGAGTCTTTTCTACAGAGAACAATTAAATACTTTCACATACAGTGCATTCGGGAAAGTATTCAGACCCTTTGACTTTTTCCACATTTTGTTGTTACAACCTTATTCTAAAATTGATTAAATCGTCTTTTCCCTTTTCAATCTACACACAATACCCCATAATGACAAAGCAAAATAGGTTTTTAGAAATGTTTGATATGTGTAAAAAATAATAATAATATCACATTTACATAAGTATTCATAGCCTCGAGTCTTCTTGGGTATGACGCTACAAGCTTGGCACACCTGTATTTGGGGAGTTTTTCCCCATTCTTCTCTGCAGATCCTCTCAAGCTCTGTCAGGTTGGATAGGAACTTTGCTGCACAGATATTTTCAGGTCTCTCCAGAGACATTCGATTGGGTTCAAGTCCGGGCTCTGGCTGGGCCACTCAAGGACATTCAGAGACTTCTCCTGAAGCCACTCCTGCGTTGTCTTGGCTGTGTGCTTAGGGTCGTTGTCCTACTGGAAGGTGAACCTTCGCCCCAGTCTGAGGTCCTGAGCGCTCTGGAGCAGGTTTTCATCAAGGATCTCTCTGTACTTTGCTCCGTTCATCTTTCCCTCGATCCTGACTAGTCTCACTGCCACTGAAAAATGTCCCTACAGCATGATGCTGCCACCACCAAGCTTCCCCGTAGGGATGGCGCCAGGTTTCCTCCAGACGTGACACTTGGCATTCAGGCCAAAGAGTTCAATCTTGGTTTCATCAGACCAGAGGATCGTGTATCTCATGGTCTGAGAGTCCTTTAGGTGCCTTTTTGGCAAACTCTAAGCGGGCTGTCATGTGCCTTTTACTGAGAAGTGGCTTCCTTCTGGCCACTCTACCATAAAGGCCTGATTGGTGGAGTGCTTCTGGAAGGTCCTCCCATCTCCACAGAGGAACTCTAGAACTCTGTCAGAATGACCATCGGGTTCTTGGTCACCCCCCTGACCAAGGCCCTTCTCCCCCGATTGCTCAGATTGGCCAGACAGGCAGCTCTAGGAAGAGTCTTGGTGGTTCCAAACTTCTTCCATTTAATAATGATGGAGGCCACTGTGTTCTTGGGGACCTTCAATACTGGAGACATTTTTTGGTATCCTTCCCCAGATCTGTGCCCCGACACGATCCTGTCTCAGAGCTCTACGGACAGTTCCTTCGACCTCATGGCTTGGTTTTTTCTCTGACATGCACTGTCAACTGTGGGACCTTATATAGACAGGTGTGTGTGTGCCTTTCCAAATAATGTCCAATCAATTGAATTTAACACAGGCGGACCCCAATCAAGTTAGAAACATCTCAAGGATGATCAATGGAAACAGGAAGCACCTGAGCTCAATTTCGAGTCTCATAGCAAAGCTCTGAATACTTATGTACATTTTTTGATACATTTGCAAACAAATCTAAAAACCTGTTTTCACGTTGTCATTATGGGTATTGTGATGTCTGTCATTATGGGGTATTGCATATAGATTGCTGAGGACATTTTTCATTTAATCAATTTTAGAATAAGGCTGTAATGTAACAAAATGTGGAAAAAGTCAAGGGGTCTGAATACCTCCCGAAGGCACTGTACAAGTACATACCTCTTAACTTCTTTGGCATCGCTGGCGATAAAGAACCCCAAGGTTCCTTCCTGCATCTTCACATGGTTCCCAGGGTTGATGAGAGTGCTGTTGTAAATACAAACAAAAATAGATGGTCGTCAATGAGGAGAATCATTCTGTTACAGACAGTTAGCATCCTAATGCATTAATCACCAGGAATGGTACACACTTAGACAAGACCACTATCTGGTGTGGACAAACAGAGTTTGGTGACTGTAACGTAGCTCATGAGAATCACTGTAAAACAAATGTAAATCAAAGTTGTCACTGGTATTATGAAATTGACTGCATCATCCAATGGGAATTTGTAATGATGTAATAATGTAATGATTGATTATGATTAATATATAGAACCTCCATCTGTCAAGGATGAGAAGGCACATTCAGGTAAGGTTAGGTGTCTTAGAGAGAACAACATTAGATCTAAGGTACTGGTCATCCCAAACCAGTTTGAGCACAACCATACCTGTATACTAGCCTGGTCACCCCAGACCAGTCTGAGCACAACCATACCTGTATACTAGCCTGGTCACCCCAGACCAGTTTGAGCACAACCATACCTGTATACTAGCCTGGTCACCCCAGACCAGTCTGAGCACAACCATACCTGTATACTAGCCTGGTCACCCCAGACCAGTCTGAGCACAACCATACCTGTATACTAGCCTGGTCACCCCAGACCAGTCTGAGCACAACCATACCTGTATACTAGCCTGGTCACCCCAGACCAGTCTGAGCACAACCATACCTGTATACTAGCCTGGTCACCCCAGACCAGTCTGAGCACAACCATACCTGTATACTAGCCTGGTCACCCCAGACCAGTCTGAGCACAACCATACCTGTATACTAGCCTGGTCACCCCAGACCAGTCTGAGCACAACCATACCTGTATACTAGCCTGGTCACCCCAGACCAGTCTGAGCACAACCATACCTGTATACTAGCCTGGTCACCCCAGACCAGTCTGAGCACAACCATACCTGTATACTAGCCTGGTCACCCCAGACCAGTCTGAGCACAACCATACCTGTATACTAGCCTGGTCACCCCAGACCAGTCTGAGCACAACCATACCTGTATACTAGCCTGGTCACCCCAGACCAGTTTGAGCACAACCATACCTGTATACTAGCCTGGTCACCCCAGACCAGTCTGAGCACAACCATACCTGTATACTAGCCTGGTCACCCCAGACCAGTCTGAGCACAACCATACCTGTATACTAGCCTGGTCACCCCAGACCAGTCTGAGCACAACCATACCTGTATACTAGCCTGGTCACCCCAGACCAGTCTGAGCACAACCATACCTGTATACTAGCCTGGTCACCCCAGACCAGTCTGAGCACAACCATACCTGTATACTAGCCTGGTCACCCCAGACCAGTCTGAGCACAACCATACCTGTATACTAGCCTGGTCACCCCAGACCAGTCTGAGCACAACCATGCCTGTATACTAGCCTGGTCACCCCAGACCAGTCTGAGCACAACCATACCTGTATACTAGCCTGGTCACCCCAGAACTGTGACAAATCACATAATATGTTACATGGACTCTGTTTTAAATAATAGGGGTAGACATGATTTATGAATGACTAACCCTACATCTGTAAGGTCCCTGTCTCTCAGTCAAGTATTGAATTTCATTGTATTGAATTGAAGGACAGATTCAACCACAAATACCACGGAGTTTCGAACGCCTCATAAAGAAGGGCAGTGATTGGTGGATGGGTAACAATAACAAATCACACATTGAACATCTTATGTATTAAACCACCCAGACACATCAAAGATGCAGGCGTACTTCTGAACTGAGCTGCAGGACAGGAAGGAAACTGCTCAGGGAGGTCACCATGAGGTCATTGGTGATTTTAAAACAGCTACAGAGTTTAATGGCAGTGATGAGGACGGATCAACAACATTGTAGTGACTCCACAATAATGACCTAAATGACTGAGTGAAAAGAAGAAGACAAATATACAGAATACAAATATTCCAAAACATGCATCTTGTATGCAACAAGGTATTAAAATAATACTGCAACAACAACAAAAATCACGGCAAAGGAATACACTTTTTGGCCTAAATACAAAGCCTTATATTTGGGGTAATTCCAATATAGGGGCCTCCCGAGTGGTGCAGCGGTCTAAGGCACTGCATTGTAGTGCTAGAGGCGTTACTACAGATGCGAGTCCGATCCCGGGCTGTGTTGCAGCCGGCCGTGACCGGAAGACCCATGAGGCGGTGCACAATTGGCCCAGCGTCGTCTGGGTTTGGCCGGCCGGGATGTCCTTGTCCCATTGCTCTCTAGCGACTCCTGCCGGGCGCATGCACGCTGACACGGTCGCCAGTTGGACAGTATTTCCTCCAACACATTGGTGCGGCTGGTTTCCGGGTTAAGCGAGCAGTGTGTCAAGAAGCAGTGCGGCTCGCCTGGGTTGTGTTTCGGAGGATGCATGGCTCTTGACCTTCGCCTCTCCCGAGTCCGTACGGGAGTTGCAACGATGATACAAGACTGTAACTGCCAATTGGGGAGAAAAAAGTACGAAAACACAACAACTACACATCGCTGTGTAACTGCCTCCTTATTTTCAAGCATGGTGGTGGCTGCATCATGGTATGGGTATGCTTGACATCGGCAATACTGGGGAGTTTTTCAGGATAAAAAGAAACGGGATGGAGCTATGCACAGGCAAAATCCTAGATGAAAACCTGCTACAGTCTGCTTTATACCAGTCATTGTGTAACGCCCTGGCCATAGAGAGGTGTTTTCTGTTCTTTATTTTGGTTAGGCCAGGGTGTTACATTGGGTGGGCGTTCTATGTTCCTTTTTCTATGTTTTGGTATTTCTTTGTTTTGGGCCATGTGTGTGGCTCCCAATCAGGCACAGCTGAAGCTCGTTGCTGCTGATTGGGAGTCACACATAAGGAGCATGTTTTTCCTTTGGGTTTTGTGGGTAATTGTTTCTTGTTTAGTGTGGTTGCACCTGACAGGACTGTTGGCTGTCAGTTTCCTTGTTTTTGTTTTTGTATAGTGTTCTTTCCAATTAAATTGAAGGATGAATACTAACTCTGCTGCATTTTGGTCCTTTCCTGAAGACAGCCGTTACAGAATTACCCACCAAAAACGGACCAAGCAGCAGAGGAAGGAGAGGCACCAGGAGAAGGACTCATGGACTTTGGAGAAGATGGAGAGGATCGTTCAGGATTCCTGGAGATGGGAGGAATTACTGGACGATGGTGAACCATGGGCTCAAGCTGGGGAGTATCGCCGCCCGCAGTGGGAGATCGAGGCGGCGAGAGCTGAGAGGCGCTGGTACGAGGCAAGGGAGCGCAACGGACACGGGAGGCAGCCCCACCATTTTTTGGGGGGGGGGCACACGGGGAGATTGGCGGAGTCAGGTGGTAGACCTAAGCCAACTCCCCGTGCTTACCGGAAGCAGCGTGGTACTGGTAAGACACCGTGTTATGCTGTGGAGCGCACGGTGTCCCCAGTGCGCGTTCAAAGCCCGGTGCGCTACATACCAGCCCCCCGCAAGTGCCATGCGAGTGCAGGCATCGAGCCAGGGCGGATGGTGCCAGCTCAGCGCGTCTGGTCTCCAGTGCGCCTCCTCGGTCCAGGTTATCCTGCGCCGGCGTTGCGCACTGTGTCTCCAGAGCGCTGGGAGGGTCCAGTTCGCCCAATGCCTGCTCTCCGCCCGTGCCGGGCCAAAGTGGGCATTCAGCCTGGAGTGTGGGTAAAGAGTGTCCGTACCAGAACTCCAGTGCTCCCCCACAGCCCGGTTTATCCTGTGCCTCCTCCTCGGACCAGGCCTCCAGTGGGTCTCCCCATCCTGGTCCATCCTGTGCCACCTCCCAGGACCAGGCCTCCAGTGGGTCTCCCCATCCTGGTCCATCCTGTGCCACCTCCCAGGACTAGGCCTCCAGTGGGTCTCCCCATCCTGGTCCGTCCTGTGCCACCTCCCAGGACTAGGCCTCCAGTGGGTCTCACCTGTCCAGAGCAGTCAGAGCTGCCCGCCAGTCAACAGTCGCCAGAGCTGCCCGCCAGTCAACAGTCGTCAGAGCTGCCCGCCAGTCAACAGTCGTCAGAGCTGCCCGCCAGTCAACAGTCGTCAGAGCTGCCCGCCAGTCAACAGTCGTCAGAGCTGCCCGCCAGTCAACAGTCGTCAGAGAGGTCAGACTGCGCTGAACTGCCGGAGTGGCCAGACTGCGCTGAACTGCCGGAGTGGCCAGACTGCGCTGAACTGCCGGAGTGGCCAGACTGCGCTGAACTGCCGGAGTGGCCAGACTGCGCTGAACTGCCGGAGTGGCCAGACTGCGCTGAACTGCCGGAGTGGCCAGACTGCGCTGAACTGCCGGAGTGGCCAGACTGCCCTGAACTGCCAGAGTGGCCAGACTGCCCTGAACTGCCAGAGTGGCCAGACTGCCCTGAACTGCCAGAGTGGCCAGACTGCCCTGAACTGCCAGAGTGGCCAGGGACGCCCGCCAGCCCGGTGAGTCCTGTGCCTACGCCTAGGGCCAGGCCTCTGTCATGTCTCCCCAGCCTGGTGAGTCCTGTGCCTGTGCCCAGGGCCAGGCATCCATCATGTCTCCCCAGCCTGGTGAATCCTGGGTCAGTGCCGTCGGAGCCGCCAGGGACGCCCGCCAGCCGGGCGCCGCCAGGGACGCCCGCCAGCCGGGCGCAGCCAGGGACGCCCGCCAGCCGGGTGCAGCCAGGGTCGCCCGCCAGCCGGGCGCAACCATCGCCGGTCGCCAGCCGGGCGCAACCAGGGTCGCCCGCCAGCCGGGCGCAGCCATCGCCGCCCGCTAGCCGGGCGCAGTCAGCGTCGCCCACCAGACCTTCGGCGCGGCCAGGTGCGCCACCTAAGAGGGCGACGTCAAGGGTGGAGCAGAGGCCACGTCCCGCACCTGAGCCGCCGCCGTAAGAAGGCCCACCCAGACCCTCCCCTTCAGAGTCAGGTTTTGCGGCCGGAGTCCGCACCTTTGGGGGGGGGGGGTACTGTAACGCCCTGGCCATAGAGAGGTGTTTTTTGTTCTTTATTTTGGTTAGGCCAGGGTGTTACATTGGGTGGGCGTTCTATGTTCCTTTTTCTATGTTTTGGTATTTCTTTGTTTTGGGCCATGTGTGTGGCTCCCAATCAGGCACAGCTGAAGCTCGTTGCTGCTGATTGGGAGTCACACATAAGGAGCATGTTTTTCCTTTGGGTTTTGTGGGTAATTGTTTCTTGTTTAGTGTGGTTGCACCTGACAGGACTGTTGGCTGTCAGTTTCCTTGTTTTTGTTTTTGTATAGTGTTCTTTCCAATTAAATTGAAGGATGAATACTAACTCTGCTGCATTTTGGTCCTTTCCTGAAGACAGCCCTTACACATTGGGAGAGGATTTCCCCTTTCAGCAGGACAATAACCTACAACACAAGGCCAAATCTACACTGGAGTTGTTTACCAAGAAGACAGTGAATGTTCCTGAGTGGCCAAGTTACAGTTTTGACTTAAATCTGCTTGATTTAAATGTATTGCAAGACTTGAAAATTGCTGTCTAGCCATGATCTCCAACATCTTGACAGAGCTTGAAGAAGTTGCAGAGTATGATGTGAAGATCGTTCACCAAAAGAATGACAATTAAATACATTTTAATACCACTTTGTATCACAATAAAATGTGAATCCAAGGGGTCTGAATACTTTTGCAAGGCACTGTATGTGTCATGCATGGTTGTGGGTTGTTGGAAAGAGAGTAGCAGCATTGTGACATTATGACAGAAACATTCTGTCATAATTCACAAATGTTAACACTTGGCAAATGGATAACCTGTATAGGGCTGCATGTGACTTGTTCAACATTATTTTTACATTACAATATCTGACAAACATCAAGATGTACAATTGACAATGTGTAATACACAAGTAGGAGTGTCTCGACCTTTGAATGCTCGGCTATGAAAAGCCAAATGACATTTACTCGTGAGGTGCTGACCTGTTGCACCCTCTACAACCACTGCGATTATCTATGAACTTTTGAACATCTTGAAGAACGATCTGGACTTAATAATAGCCATGTACATACTGCTATAATCTCCACCCGGCACAGCCAGAAGAGGACTGGCCACCCCTCAGAGCCTGATTCCTCTCTAGGTTTCTTCCTAGGTTCCTACCTTTCTAGGGAGTTTTTCCTAGCCACTGTGCTTCTACATCTGCAATGCTTGCTGTTTGGGGTTTTACGCTGGGTTTCTGTATAGGACTTTATGACATCAGCTGATGTAAAAAGGGCTTTATAAATACATTTGATTTGAACTGTACCTGCTTTCCCGTATATCAGACTTGTACTCGATAGCGATCAGTAGCAGCTTTAGCTTCACATAGCACAGTCTGGAGAGAAGCATTCAAAAACATGAATATTATTAAACAATCAATGGGAGAGAGAGAGAGAGAGAGAGAGAGAGAGAGAGAGCGAATGATGGCGAGAGAGAGAGAGGAATGTCGAGAGCGAACGATGGCGAGAGAAAGAGAGAGAGAGAGAGGAATGTCGAGAGCGAACGATGGCGAGAGAAAGAGAGAGAAAGGAATGTCGAGAGCGAACGATGGCGAGAGAGAGAGAGAAAGAGAGAGAAAGAGAGAGAAAGAGAGAGAGAGAGGAATGTTGAGAGGGAACGATGGAGAGAGAGAGACAGACAGTGGTATAGAGAGAATGAAAGTTGTAGAGAGAGAAAGAAAGAGAAAGGTGGGTGATGGTGATTGAATACAATTGATATAGTAGGTACTTCAGAAAACAGTGTCATACTTACTCACAAATGGTGGGGAAGGATAAGCCCACAAAGGCACTAGACAAGTACTCAGTGTACATTTCATTGGCTACTCCTTCCAGGTAATACTTCTGCCACGTGTCCTCTTCAATCTGAAACAATAACGGATAAAACATGGCTTGCAAAGGTACAGTATGTTATCAATAACACATTTTATTTCACTCGCACAAAAAGTTAACAAAGTGACCATAAAGCAAATAACCCTGTAAGTGTAGGTACATCTACGGTGTTATCTTAAATATAAAATGAGTATTCTGAAATTACAAATACAGTCAGAATATGGAATACTTTATATATTAAAATAGTCTGAAAATGCCCTTCATTAGTCTTTACTAAGACCCAGGCACCTACAGACAAAGTGTGACCAAAGGATGAAGAACGATGCTGTACAAAAGCCTGTGGAAAAGTGGAATAATCTCCAGCTCTTCCTGGTCATTCGAGACAGATTTGAACCAGCGACTTAACGATTACAGTCTGTTTAGGTCTCCCCCACATGTACCTTGATAAAGGACCTCATGGAGAAGAGGTTGGCCAGCATGGTGGAGAGGCCCTGAGCCAGACAACTCTGTGCTATGAAGCCAAGCTTCAGCTCAGCAAGGCAAATGGCATCGTCCCCCTCCTTCCAGTTCCAACTGGGAATGTTCAAAAGGTGGGCCTGGGGACACACAGGAAAGACGCATAGACATTAGGGTTCCAAAATGTTGGTAATTGTCCCAAAATTCCCAGGCTTTGTAGCAATCCTGGTTGGAGGATTCCGAATGTCCTCTCAATCCATTCTGATTCCGGGAATCTGGAAAAACCTGGGAATTTTGTGAAAGTTACCAGAATTTTACAACCCTAAATATATATATATATAATTGAGGTGCAGGAAGAACATCAGTAGAGAACTCATGTTCTCCTGCCTCCGCTGGAGTTTAATGACACAGTGTAATAAATAGCACTCTGAAGGGGTTGTACTGTACACACCTTGTTGTGGTACTGCAACATCTGGGTAATGATTCTGATCTTCGGATGGTAGTTCTTGATGGATATCACCCTGAGAGGTATTGTTAGAAGAAACAATGTAAGATCCCGTCTACAGAATCTTGGACTCGGTAGTAACACAGTCTTCTTGCTAAGGGAACTTGAGAGTTGACATTGGCATATTGTATGGCAGTCAGTTATAACAGTCAATTATTTTTGGTACATTATCTATTATCATTACTCGAGAATACATAGAGCTGAAGTCGGAAATTTACATACACTGAGGTTGGAGTCATTAAAACTCGTTTTTCAACCACTCCACAAATTTCTTGTTAACAAAATATAGTTTTGGCAAGTCGGTTAGGACATCTACTTTGTGCATGACACAAGTCATTTTTACAGACAGATTCCAGTGGGTCAGAAGTTTACATACACTAAGTTGACTGTGTCTTTAAACAGCTTCGAAAATTCCAGAAAATTATGTCATGGCTTTAGAAGCTTCTGTTAGGCTAATTTACATTATTTGAGTCAATTGGAGGTGTACCTGTGGATGTATTTCAAGGCCTACCTTCAAACTCAGTGCCTCTTTGCTTGACATCATGGGAAAATCAAAATAAATAAGCCAAGACCTCCGAAAAAAAATTGTAGACCGCCACAAGTCTGGTTCATCCTTGGGAGCAATTTCCAAACGCCTGAAGGTACCATGTTCATCTGTACAAACAATAGTATGCAAGTATAAACACCATGGGACCACGCAGCCGTCATACCGCTCAGGAAGGAGACACATTCTGTCTCCTAGAGAGACAGTGCAAATCAATCCCAGAACAACAGCAAATGACCTTGTGAAGATGCTGGAGGAAACAGGTTCAAAAGTATCTATATCCACAGTAAAATGAGTCCTATATCGACATAACCTGAAAGGCCGCTCAGCAAGGAAGAAGCCACTGCTCCAAAACCGCCATAAAAAAGCCAGACTACGGTTTGCAACTGCTCATGGGGACCAAGACCGTACTTTTTGGAGAAATGTCCTCTGGTCTGATGAAACAAAAGTAGAACTGTTTGGCCATAATGACCATGTTATGTTTGGAGGAAAAAGGGGGATGCTTGCAAGCCGAAGAACACCATCCCAATCGTGAAGCACAGGGGTGGTAGCATCATGTTGTGGGGGTGCTTTGCTGCAGGAGGGACTGGTGCACTTCACAAAATAGATGTCATCACGAGGAAGGAAAATTACGTGGATATATTGAAGCAACATCTCAAAACATCAGTCAGGAAGTTAAAGCTTGGTCGCAAATGGGTCTTCCAAATGGACAATGACCCCAAGCATACTTCCAAAGTTGTGGCAAAATGGCTTAAGGACAACAAAGTCAAGGTATTGGAGTGGACATCACAAAGCCATGACCTCAACCCTATAGAAAATTTGTGGGCAGAACTGAAAAAGTGTGTGTGAGCAAGGAGGCTTACAAACCTGACTCAGTTACACCAGCTCTGTCAGGAGGAATGGGCCAAAATTCAACCAACTTGTTGTGGAAAGCTTGTGGAAGGCTACCCGAAACGTTTGACCCAAGTTAAACAATTTAAAGGCAATGCTACCAAATACTAATTGAGTGTATGTAAACTTCTGACCCACTGGGAATGTGCTGAAAGAAATACAAGCTGAAATAAATCATTCTCTCAGCTATTATTCTGACATTTCACATTCTTAAAATAAAGTGGTGATCCTAACTGACCTAAAACAGGGGATTTTTACTAGGATTAAATCTCAGGAATTGTGAAAAACTGAGTTTAAATGTATTTGGCTAAGGTGTATGTAAACTTCCCACTTCAACTGTATTCACATGCTCTCAAGCATAATTTTTGTCCTCTAGTCATGTTTCAATGGCATAGTAAATGTAATATGTTTTGTAAATCAACCATTTCTTCGCAATGTATATTTGTGCAACACAATAGGTTGATAAAGTTGTCTCTGTACCTCATGATGTTGGAAGCATCCTCAGCATCAGGGTCTGCACAGTATTTATTAGCTAGGATCAAACAGGCATCTGCTGACTCTATCTGAGGGATGACAGAGAGACTAGATAAGACCTGACTATCTGAGGGATGACAGAGATAAGACCTGACTATCTGAGGGATGACAGAGAGACTAGATTAAGAACTGACTTTATGAGGGATGACAGAGATAAGACCTGAATCTATCTGAGGGATGACAGAGAGACTAGATAAGACCTGACTATCTGAGGGATGACAGAGAGACTAGATAAGACCTGACTATCTGAGGGATGACAGAGAGACTAGATTAAGACCTGACTCTATCTGAGGGATGACAGAGAGACTAGATTAAGACCTGACTATATGAGGGATGACAGAGATAAGACCTGAATCTATCTGAGGGATGACAGAGAGACTAGATTAAGACCTGACTATATGAGGGATGACAGAGATAAGACCTGAATCTATCTGAGGGATGACAGAGAGACTAGATTAAGACCTGACTCTCTGAGGGATGACAGAGATAAGACCCAAATCTATCTGAGGGATGACAGAGAGACTAGATAAGACCTGAATCTATCTGAGGGATGACAGAGATAAGACCTGACTATCTGAGGGATGACAGAGAGACTAGATAAGACCTGAATCTATCTGAGGGATGACAGAGAGACTATATTAAGACCTGAATCTATCTGAGGGATGACAGAGAGATAAGACCTGAATCTATCTGAGGGATGACAGAGATAAGACCTGGCTTTCTGAGGGATGACAGAGAGACTAGATAAGACCTGGCTTTCTGAGGGATGACAGAGAGACTAGATAAGACCTGACTTTCTGAGGGATGACAGAGAGACTAGATAAGACCTGAATCTATCTGAGGGATGACAGAGAGGACTAGATAAGACCTGAATCTATCCTGAGGGATGACAGAGATAAGACCTGGCTTTCTGAGGGATGACAGAGAGACTAGATAAGACCTGACTTTCTGAGGGATGACAGAGAGACTAGATAAGACCTGAATCTATCTGAGGGATGACAGAGATAAGACCTAAATCTATCTGAGGGATGACAGAGAGACTAGATTAAGACCTGACTCTCTGAGGGATGACAGAGTTAAGACCCAAATCTATCTGAGGGATGACAGAGAGACTAGATAAGACCTGAATCTATCTAAGGGATGACAGAGATAAGACCTGAATCTATCTGAGGGATGACAGAGAGACTAGATTAAGACCTGACTCTATACAGACAGATTCTGAGTCCCAAATGGCATCCAATGGGCCATAAGGCTCTGGTCAAATGTAGGGGGAATAGGGAGCCATTTGGGAAGCAGAGAGACTCAGGACATTAGACAGATACCAACCACCCCGGTGCTCCCTCTAAAGACACCACAGCAGAATCAGAGATCACAACTACATTCATTCAGAGCTATGAACAGTAGCTATCATACGTCACAGAGCGTTCATTTCTAACTTCTAACAAAGTACTATGTTCTTGTCGTATTTATCCTATTTATTTACCCTTTATCAATCTCAATGATTTACCTGGCTGTGTCAATGAATGTTTGAAAGTTTAAAAAAAATTTACAATTATAAAAGTAACCGATTTGTAACTCTTCATAAAGGTAACAGTGTTGTAACTCTTCATAAAGGTAAACGTATTGTAACTCTTCATAAAGGTAACCGTATTGTAACTCTTCATAAAGGTAACAGTGTTGTAACTCTTCATAAAGGTAAACGTATTGTAACTCTTTATAAAGGTAACCGTATTGTAACTCTTCATAAAGGTAACCGTATTGTAACTCTTTTTAAAGGTAACCGTATTGTAACTCTTTATAAAGGTAACCGTATTGTAACTCTTTATAAAGGTAACCGTATTGTAACTCTTCATAATGGTAACCGTATTGTAACTCTTCATAATGGTAACCGTATTGTAACTCTTCATAAAGGTAAACGTATTGTAACTCTTCATAAAGGTAACCGTATTGTAACTCTTCATAAAGGTAACCGTATTGTAACTCTTCATAAAGGTAACCGTATTGTAACTCTTTATAAAGGTAAACGTATTGTAACTCTTCATAAAGGTAACCGTATTGTAACTCTTCATAAAGGTAACAGTGTTGTAACTCTTCATAAAGGTAAACGTATTGTAACTCTTTATAAAGGTAACCGTATTGTAACTCTTTTTAAAGGTAACCGTATTGTAACTCTTTATAAAGGTAACCGTATTGTAACTCTTCATAATGGTAACCGTATTGTAACTCTTCATAATGGTAACCGTATTGTAACTCTTCATAAAGGTAAACGTATTGTAACTCTTCATAAAGGTAACCGTATTGTAACTCTTCATAAAGGTAAACGTATTGTAACTCTTTATAAAGGTAACCGTATTGTAACTCTTTATAAAGGTAACCGTATTGTAACTCTTTATAAAGGTAACCGTATTGTAACTCTTCATAAAGGTAACCGTATTGTAACTCTTCATAAAGGTAACCCTATTGTAACTCTTTATAAAGGTAACCGTATTGTAAGAGTGACCAAATTGACTTGTATAATAAGGACCTGGAATAGTTCTTGAAGAGTTGGTTGGAGATGCACTGTTGAGGCCGTTTGCTCTGCTAGCAGCTGTAAGGAATGAGTCAGGTAGGTTCATAGTCATTGAAACAGGCCGGTTACCTTGACTCTGGCCAGGTCGTGTGGGTTGAGAACAGATCCCTGGTAGAACTCCACCTGGGTGAAGTGCCGTTTAAACAAGGCTTCCAGCTCAAGATTAGGGGAAATACTGGGATAGAAAGTAGAGTGTGTTAATGTTAACCAAGGCCTCCACCTCAAGATTAGGTTGTGTACTGAGACAGACAGGAGACCTGTGTTAATGTTAGGGGTCTGAGTGAGTCAAAATTGCAATTCAGTCATAATTGCAATTCATTGTGTAGTAATTGAAGTGTAATTTATCCTAATGATGCAACGGGTTGGCTCTACCAACGGTTTCCACGGTTTCCATGGGTCTGGGTGCTTATCAGGATATAGTCATTGTAGAGTCTGAGTATTCCAAAACAAGGAAAAGTGGTAGCAGCTCCCAAAAATGACCCCAACAACCTTTTGGGAGCTGCTATTACCTTTCCTTCTCTGAAACACTCAGTATTGTTATGAGTCTTGGGGCCATTTTCCCAGACTCAGATTAAAGCTATAGTCCTGGAATAAAACACACTTTCAATGGACTTTCAATTGTTTTTTATGGTTTTTAGTCCAGGACTAGGTTTAATCTGGGTCCGGGAAACTGGCCCGTAGAGTGTAAGGAAAAAACATGGTACACTTACTTATGGAGAAAAACAATTTCTACATTGACATCATCCCTGTCCTTGTGTAGGAAGTCTTTAAGGAAGTTGGACACACTTTCAAGGGTAATATGACCACAGACCACGATGTGCCTATAGGAAATAAGATCCAGGAATAGTCATAAGATTTAAACTATGGTTCGCTAAAAGCTGCAGCCAAAATAAAGATGTTGATAGACTGCTGACGGATGTTTCACGTTCTTTCTTGACTCTGAAAATAAAATGAAATCATACGTTGAATCTGACAGAATCTTTTTTTTTTTTTTTAAAGACCTGAAAAAGTAGGTTTCCGTGTAGACAACACACACAGCCAGCCCACTGTTTATTACCAAACAACAGATCATTCTCCCTGGTTTGTACAGTACATGTTCTTTGATGAACAGGAGTCCATTGTTATGTGAACAGTTGACAGTACTAAAGCCCTTCAGACAGTACAGTCCGTCCTATGTAAGGCCTGAAGGACAGGTCAGGAAAAAAAATCACAGAGCAGAGAGCATTCTGGCTTTCCACTAACAGATTAAAAATAACGACAATTTCCTTTGTTAGAGATTATGATGCGATTGCTACATTCTACAATCCAGGAAAGAGCTTATCTTTAGCAAGATTCATGTTGTCTCCACGGGTGGGGGTAACTTTCCATCAGACAGTATCCCTGCTATAGGATAGTACCCGCAGGATTGTGAGATAAACTCTTCATCGTGAGATAAAACTCAGGATGGGGTTAAGAAGGGCATTTCTTTAAGCTGTTATTGCAATGGTCAGTTCCATCACATATTGTACCAAACGTATTGGTTTGAAGATGTAGATACAAGTCATTTATACCAACAACTTCTCACATACTGCACATGATTTTGAAATAAATCGAACATTGTGTATCTTATTACATTTCTTATTTATCATATTGTATCTTGTTTACGTTATAGAATTGGGTCTTTATGTGAATATTACAGATAAATTGTATTCATATTTGTATATGAAAAGGTATGAAAAAGGGGAATATACTAGGACAGTAGGACTGAGAGATAAGAATATGATTCACATGAAACAGAAATACACATCCTTCAGAATGCAGAAGAAAGGAGAAGAGAATAAATTACCAAAACAGACGCTGGCTATAGAGACTTGTGTAAAAAAAATATAAATTACCATATCAGACGCTGGCTATAGAGACTTGTCTAAAAAAAATATAAATTACCATATCAGACGCTGGCTATAGAGACTTGTCTAAAAAAAATATAAATTACCATATCAGACGCTGGCTATAGAGACTTGTCTAAAAAAAATATAAATTACCATATCAGACGCTGGCTGAAGAGACTTGTCTAAAAAAAATATAAATTACCATATCAGACGCTGGCTGAAGAGACTTGTCTAAAAAAAATATAAATTACCATATCAGACGCTGGCTATAGAGACTTGTCTAAAAAAAATATAAATTACCATATCAGACGCTGGCTGAAGAGACTTGTCTAAAAAAAATATAAATTACCATATCAGACGCTGGCTGAAGAGACTTGACTAAAAGAAAGTCCCAAAAAATTATCCACAACAAATTAAACAACAAAAAAATTGTCAAAACGAGCCAAGAGAAGTTTGTTCAGAGGGATGAGGCATCCAGGGATTAAGGGCAGAATCCTACTGTACTTTGAGAAACACGTGTGTAACTTGAATTTCTGCATATAATCATTCATTGATTGATGTCAATGGGAGATTTGCATGGAAATTTGAGTTATGAGCACACATCTCAAGGTAGTATTTGGCCCCTTAGGGTGTAGGTCTGACTGCAGATTAAGGCCAGGAATGTAGCAGGGCTTGGGAAATCAAATGAACTGGTGGTACCAGACAAAAAACAAGGACATAAAAGTAAACTGGAAGCAAGCGAGGAACATGCAAGAGCATATGTGGACATGAAAAAGACACAAAAGGTAGGTAGCTAGACCACTTTATTAACATTCATTTTAAATAATCTGGGAATAAATTCGATTTAGATTAGCTGATTATTTAACTGAAGGTTAGTCCCGTTTTGTAAGTTTCCTAGGACACTTAAGACACTAGTCACTGTATTTTTTTTAAATTGTGAAGTATTTTCAATGACATCATCTCTGTCATTAAGATAGAACATATAATGTTAAAAATTCAATATATTCATGAATTTAGAAATGCTATATAAAACGACTACGGCTCTAGTTGGAATCAGTCCTGACTTTACGTGCCCCCAACAAATAATACTAAATAATAACATGTGCATTGTGGTGGGTGGTAAGATGCATGTGACCGGCAAACACAAAACACAGACACAAACATGTAAGCATTCTAGTAAATAAATGAGTAAAACGTTCAAGCATATAGCAAATAATGCTTTTGACACGATGACGGCTAGCACACAAATACCGGTACAAAGCAACAACATAAGCTTTTCATGGCCAAACTCTCCAGTCACCTGTGTGACTTTAAAAAAATATATTTTAAAAAAGGTCTAAACTTCTCAATATAAAACATTTTAGAATAATTAGTGGTACTCCTCTTTAGGAGAGGGGGGCAATTTGAGAAGTCACACCAAAACCACATCTTTTAGAATCATTGTTGTGTTTGTTTATTTGTTTGACTTACTTTCTGCCTCGGGTCGAGTTATAACTCCCTCCGTATTTCTTCCGATTAAGGATGAGAGCAGCAATTTCTGGCACGTAGCGAGCAAACATGGCCTACATGCATGGAACAGAGAAAGAAAAGGGCATGCAGAGGACGATTCTACTGCGGCAGAGGCAGTAGAGCCTCCCAGTAATACTTACTTTCTCCCATTAACAGCACTATAGGAACCACCATATTTCTTGCGGTTTCCTATTAACTCTATGATTTCAGGGACGTAGCTCGCAAACATGGCCTAAGGAGAAGATAGGAGACAGAAGAAGAGACTAAAACAAAGATAGGCAAAGAGAGAGAGAGAGCAGGGCGTCTATTTTTGCTTCAAATATATCCGTAAAATCTGAAAATTCTAGAAAAAAAATTATGAAAAAAGAATAGAATAGAAAATTTGCAAAAAATATGTTAATTTCTCTCGATACAATAGTTGATGGATAGAACAAGTCAGATTACTACATTATAGTAAAAGTTAGAACAAAATCTGCAATGATGTAAATGTTATCATATTCAGATTCTAGGGGGATAAAAGTATGATAAGCAATGAAGAAGAAAAAAATGTCAGGAAATTTTACTTAACTAGCTTTTACGGATATTTAGTTAGGAAAAAAGCAGGAAAATGACACGGTTGACACTGTATGCCAATCTGTGATTGAAAAAGTTGAAAGTAATAAAAAGGAAGAAAAAAACCTTATATGCCATGTTTTGTCCAACAAACACTTATGCCAGGTTGATTTGAATAGCACAGCCTACCGTAACATATCTGCAAATTTAAATTTGCTGAAAAATGTGTTTATCCAATAGATTTGAGGCCTTGTGTATGCTTAAATTTGACTTGTAATATAATGTATAAACTTACAGTATATACAAAGTGTACATAAGAGATATACATTATTGTATACATGTATATAAACTATATAATAAATGTAACTAAACTTGGGTAGGAGAGTGATTGGTAATCATCAAATTGGTAATGTCACTGATAATACTCAGGCACAATGTCCAGAGATGAAAGAAAGGCCTTTCCGTGAACTACTGTAGTAGTATTGTACTACTGTCTGAACTACTGTACTAGGGTCTGAACTAACTACTGTAGTAGTACTGTACTACTGTCTGAACTGACTACTGTAGTAGTACTGTACTACTGTCTGAACTACTGTACTACTGTCTGAACTAACTACTGTAGTACTGTACTACTGTCTGAACTAACTACTGTAGTCGTACTGTACTACTGTCTGAACTAACTACTGTAGTACTGTACTACTGTCTGAATTAACTTCTGTAGTGGTACTGTACTACTGTATGAACTACGTACTGTAGTAGTACTGTACTACTGTATGAACAAACTACTTTAGTAGTACTGTACTAGTACTGTACTACTGTCTGAACTATCTACTGTAGTACTGTACTACTGTCTGAACGAACTACTGTAGTAGTACTGTACTACTCTCTGAACCAACTACTGCTACTACTGTCTGAACTGACTACTGTAGTAGTACTGTACTACTGTCTGAATTAACTTCTGTAGTACAGTACTGTACGAATGCCTGAATTAACTTCTGTAGTACAGTACTGTACTACTGTTTGAACCAACTATTGTAGTACTGTACTACTGTTTGAACTGACTACTGTAGTAGTACTGTACTACTGTCTGAAGTAACTACTGTAGTAGTACTGTACTACTGTATGAACTAACTACTGTAGTAGTACTGTACTACTGTATGAACAAACGACTTTAGTAGTACTGTACTAGTACTGTACTACTGTCTGAACTACTGTAATTGTCCTGTACTACTGTCTGAACTAACTACTGTAGTAGTACTGTACTACTGTCTGAACTAACTACTGTAGTACTGTACTACTGTCTGAACTAACTACTGTAGTCGTACTGTACTACTGTCTGAACTAACTACTGTAGTACTGTACTACTGTCTGAATTAACTTCTGTAGTGGTACTGTACTACTGTATGAACTACGTACTGTAGTAGTACTGTACTACTGTATGAACAAACTACTTTAGTAGTTCTGAACTAACTACTGTAGTAGTACTGTACTACTCTCTGAACCAACTACTGTAGTAGTACTGTACTACTGTCTGAACTAACTACTGTAGTAGTACTGTACTACTGTCTGAACTAACTACTGTAGTACTGTACTACTGTCTGAATTAACTTCTGTAGTACAGTACTGTACGAATGCCTGAATTAACTTCTGAAGTACAGTACTGTACTACTGTTTGAATTCACTTCTGTAGTAGTACTGTACTACTGTCTGAACTAACTACTGTAGTAGTACTGTACTACTGTCTGAACTAACTTCTGTAGTACTGTACTACTGATTGAACTAACTACTGTAGTAGTACTGTACTACTGTCTGAACTGACTACTGTAGTAGTACTGTACTACTGTATGAACTAACTACTGTAGTAGTACTGTACTACTGTATGAACAAACGACTTTAGTAGTACTGTACTAGTACTGTACTACTGTCTGAACTACTGTAATTGTCCTGTACTACTGTCTGAACTAACTACTGTAGTAGTACTGTACTACTGTCTGAACTAACTACTGTAGTACTGTACTACTGTCTGAACTAACTACTGTAGTAGTACTGTACTACTGTCTGAACTAACTACTGTAGTACTGTACTACTGATTGAACTAACTACTGTAGTAGTACTGTACTACTGTCTGAACTGACTACTGTAGTAGTACTGTACTACTGTCTGAACTAACTACTGTAGTAGTACTGTACTACTGTCTGAACTGACTACTGTAGTAGTACTGTACTACTGTCTTAACTACTGTAGTTGTCCTGTACTGCTGTCTGAACTAACTACTCTAGTAGTACTGTACTACTGTCTGAATTAACTACTGTAGTACTGTACTACTGTCTGAACTAACTACTCTAGTACTGTACTACTGTCTGAACTAACTACTGTAGTAGTACTGTACTACTGTCTGAACTAACTACTGTAGTACTGTACTACTGTCTGAATTAACTTCTGTAGTACAGTACTGTACGAATGCCTGAATTAACTTCTGTAGTACAGTACTGTACTACTGTTTGAACCAACTATTGTAGTACTGTACTACTGTTTGAACTGACTACTGTAGTAGTACTGTACTACTGTCTGAAGTAACTACTGTAGTAGTACTGTACTACTGTATGAACTAACTACTGTAGTAGTACTGTACTACTGTATGAACAAACGACTTTAGTAGTACTGTACTAGTACTGTACTACTGTCTGAACTACTGTAATTGTCCTGTACTACTGTCTGAACTAACTACTGTAGTAGTACTGTACTACTGTCTGAACTAACTACTGTAGTACTGTACTACTGTCTGAACTAACTACTGTAGTCGTACTGTACTACTGTCTGAACTAACTACTGTAGTACTGTACTACTGTCTGAATTAACTTCTGTAGTGGTACTGTACTACTGTATGAACTACGTACTGTAGTAGTACTGTACTACTGTATGAACAAACTACTTTAGTAGTACTGTACTAGTACTGTACTACTGTCTGAACTATCTACTGTAGTACTGTACTACTGTCTGAACTAACTACTGTAGTAGTACTGTACTACTCTCTGAACCAACTACTGCAGTACTGTACTACTGTCTGAACTAACTACTGTAGTAGTGCTGTACTACTGTCTGAACTAACTACTGTAGTACTGTACTACTGTCTGAATTAACTTCTGTAGTACAGTACTGTACGAATGCCTGAATTAACTTCTGTAGTACAGTACTGTACTACTGTTTGAACCAACTATTGTAGTACTGTACTACTGTTTGAACTGACTACTGTAGTAGTACTGTACTACTGTCTGAAGTAACTACTGTAGTAGTACTGTACTACTGTATGAACTAACTACTGTAGTAGTACTGTACTACTGTATGAACAAATGACTTTAGTAGTACTGTACTAGTACTGTACTACTGTCTGAACTACTGTAATTGTCCTGTACTACTGTCTGAACTAACTACTGTAGTAGTACTGTACTACTGTCTGAACTAACTACTGTAGTACTGTACTACTGTCTGAACTAACTACTGTAGTCGTACTGTACTACTGTCTGAACTAACTACTGTAGTACTGTACTACTGTCTGAATTAACTTCTGTAGTGGTACTGTACTACTGTATGAACTACGTACTGTAGTAGTACTGTACTACTGTATGAACAAACTACTTTAGTAGTACTGTACTAGTACTGTACTACTGTCTGAACTATCTACTGTAGTACTGTACTACTGTCTGAACTAACTACTGTAGTAGTACTGTACTACTCTCTGAACCAACTACTGCAGTACTGTACTACTGTCTGAACTAACTACTGTAGTAGTACTGTACTACTCTCTGAACCAACTACTGTAGTACTGTACTACTGTCTGAACTAACTACTGTAGTACTGTACTACTGTCTGAACTATCTACTATAGTACTGTACTACTGTCTGAACTAACTACTGTAGTACACTACTACTGTCTGAGCTATCTACTGTAGTACTGTACTACTGTCTGAACTATCTACTGTAGTACTGTACTACTGTCTGAACTACTGTAGTACTGTACTACTGTCTGAACTAACTACTGTAGTACTGTACTACTGTCTGAACTACTGTAGTACTGTACTACTGTCTGAACTACTGTAGTAGTACTGTACTACTGTCTGAACTACTGTAGTAGTACTGTACTACTGTCTGAACTACTGTAGTAGTACTGTACTACTGTCTGAACTACTGTAGTAGTACTGTACTACTGTCTGAACTAAGCCTTCTTCCATTGTTATCCCTAAATAGAAATAATCAAGTCAAATCAACACACTAATAGTTGAATGGTTTTGGTTGCATCATGCTAAGGGTCTGCTGTGTGTTACTGGTCTTAACTGATGTGCCATGTTGACCATCACGCTGGTCTATAGATCACTCCTTTCACTGTGTTTGTTGGAATTTGGGGAAGGGGACCTCAGGGCATTGAGTGATCTGAATCCACACATTACTTTAGATAACAGTGGGAATTATAAAACCAATCTTACTCAGTTTTGAACCATACAGCAATTCAGTATATACTCAAGAAATAAAACTATACAAAAATATAATAATACATGTAAATGTGTATACTTTCAGTACAATTATTATTTAATAAGTACTATAGGCGCTCATATAATGGATTTGACAATAATAAGCAGCCATGGGTAACTCAGCAACAGAAAAACATAAACTACAAGACAACACTAGAGCTTTGATTTCAATAGGCTTTTGAAGTTCAGAGACTTTCCAGCTGTTGGTAAGGGCAGCAGTAGATAGGTATCATGATGGCTGGAAGTGTGATCGTACGCATGAAGGATATAAGCGGGATAGGTATAAATAAAATAAGAGGGATTTTTTTTTTACCAAACCACCAAGGATGAAGAAGACCATGAAAAGTCGTCCCAGGGTAGTTTTGGCATACACGTCTCCATAGCCCACAGTGGACATAGTAACCATCAGTAAGTAGACACATTCCCAGTAGGAAAGTGACTGGGAATTTTGGAAGTTTTCCCAAGGATCCCCTGAGTTTTCCACCTAGAACAAAGGTCACAATACTGGATATTGAAAGAGAGGAACTCACTCATCTGATGTATTACTTACTTACTCAGTTATTTCTTAGTTACTTTGTTACTCACACCTTATCAATTATGTACTGTCTTCAGAACTGTAAGGAACTTTCACATTTTCAGAAGCAATGACTATGCTACCATCTAGAGGCCCTACACATTTTAAAAACAGACTCATACATATTCCACAGTTATAACATGCATCAAATACTGTACCTATGTCTCTGTAGAATATATCTGTAGGATATCTACTATATGTAGGACATCTCTGTAGCTGTATCTCTGTAGGATATCTCTATAGAATATCTCTGTAGCTATATCTCTGTAGGATATCTCTGTAGCTATATCTCTGTAGGATATCTCTGTAGCTATATCTCTGTAGGATATCTCTGTAAGATATCTCTGTAGGATATCTCTGTAGCTATATCTCTGTAGGATATCTCTATAGAATATCTCTGTAGCTATATCTCTGTAGGATATCTCTGTAGCTATATCTCTGTAGGATATCTCTGTAGCTATATCTCTGTAGGATATCTCTGTAAGATATCTCTGTAGGATATCTCTGTAGCTATATCGCTGTAGGATATCTCTATAGAATATCTCTGTAGCTATATCTCTGTAGGATATCTCTGTACTGTATGTAGGATATCTCTGTAGCTATATCTCTGTAGGATATCTCTGTAAGATATCTCTGTAGGATATCTCTGTAGCATATCTCTGTAGCTATATCTCTGTAGGATATCTCTGTAGCTATATCTCTGTAGGATATCTCTGTAGCTATATCTCTGTAGAATATCTACTGTATGTAGGATATCTCTGTAGGATATCTCTGTAGCTATATCTCTGTAGGATATCTCTGTAGCTATATCTCTGTAGGATATATCTGCACTGTATGTAGGATATCTCTGTAGCTATATCTCTGTAGGATATATCTCTGTAGGATATCTCTGTAGCTATATCTCTGTAACTATATCTCTGTAGGATATCTCTGTAGGATATCTCCGTAGCTATATCTCTGTAGCTATATGTCTGTAGGATATCTCTGTAGCTATATCTCTTTAGCTATATCTCTGTAGCTATATCCCTGTAGGATATCTCTGCAGCTATATCTCTGTAGGATATCTCTGTAGGATATATCTCTGTAGGATATCTCTGTAGCTATATCTCTGTAGGATATCTCTGTAGGATATCTCCGTAGCTATATCTCTGTAGCTATATCTCTGTAGGATATCTCTGTAGCTATATCTCTTTAGCTATATCTCTGTAGCTATATCACTGTAGGATATCTCTGCAGCTATATCTTTATAGGATATCTCTGTAGCTATATCTCTGTAGGATATATCTGCACTGTATGTAGGATATCTCTGTAGCTATATCTCTGTAGGATATCTCTGTAGGATATATCTCTGTAGGATATCTCTGTAGCTATATCTCTGTAACTATATCTCTGTAGGATATCTCTGTAGGATATCTCCGTAGCTATATCTCTGTAGCTATATCGCTGTAGGATATCTCTGTAGCTATATCTCTTTAGCTATATCTCTGTAGCTATATCACTGTAGGATATTTCTGCAGCTATATCTCTAAAGGATATGTCTGTATCCCTTTCCTGCAGTCAAATTACCAATCCTCCCTCTAGTGGCGCCATGGGTGGAATGTAATTCATATGTTTCACAATTTCCTAATTAATAAACATTATTTTTTTTAAACCTTCTGAAAATCCGGTGTTTCTATATCAAAGACTACCAAGAAACACTCTGTTTGACCCTGATTTAGCTCACTGCAGTATTAAAGGGGCTAGGTTACTTAAATTGATGTCTGTTAGATGTGTCAGAGACTGAATATTTATAATCATAGAGTTCTTCTGTTTCGCCTTTATGGTGCTGGGTAACTCACCAAATGTATGAAGCCTGCAGCTGTTAGCCATGTGCTTATGAAGATTGAACACAAGTTCACCAGTTTTATGGAATTGCTATTGAAAACAAGAGAGCCAGACAATATCAATGAACATTGATAGTGTTCAACACCAAAAGACCTGCCTTGTGAACGTTTAAAAGAAGTGTACGAGTACAGGATCCATAATTGGTAATAAAATGTCAGTAGCAATTTAATTGACCTGTTTGTCAAAACAGTGCGGTAATATAGTCATGAACATAACAAAAAGTAGTTTGGTTTCTCCAGTTGTTACTATATTCCCTTGCACTATAAGTGCCTAAAAGGGGATTTTGTTTAAAGAATATCCTTTCAGATAAAGGATGACATCTGGTTACAGAACCTCCTTTAGGATAAAGGGTGATATCTGGTTACAGAACCTCCTTTAGGATAAAGGGTGATATCTGGTTACAGAACCTCCTTTAGGATAAAGGGTGATACCTGGTTACAGAACCTCCTTTAGGATAAAGGGTGATATCTGGTTACAGAACCTCCTTTAGGATAAAGGGTGATACCTGGTTACAGAACCTCCTTTAGGATAAAGGGTGATACCTGGTTACAGAACCTCCTTTAGGATAAAGGGTGATACCTGGTTACAGAACCTCCTTTCAGATAAAGGATGATATCTGGTTACAGAACCTCCTTTAGGATAAAGGGTGATACCTGGTTACAGAACCTCCTTGAGGATAAAGGGTGATATCTGGATACAGAACCTCCTTGAGGATAAAGGGTGATATCTGGATACAGAACCTCCTTGAGGATAAAGGATAAATAGGTGGTTGCAGAACCTCCTTTAGGATAAAGGGTGATATCTGGATACAGAACCTCCTTTGGGATAAAGGATAAATAGGTGGCTGCAGAACCTCCTTTGGGATAAAGGCTGATAGCTGGTTACACACTGAGCTGCTCAACCCACAATATTATGTAACATCAACAAAACAACAATTTTATGATGTTACAGTCTTTACTGTGTATTCCTATGGTAATATTAGTCTTTATTGTATATTCCTATGGTAATATTACAGTCTTTACTGTATATTCCTATGGTAATATTACAGTCTTTACTGTGTATTCCTATGGTAATATTACAGTCTTTACTGTATATTCCTATGGTAATATTACAGTCTTTACTGTATATTCCTAAGGTAATGTTACAGTGACTTGCATTGTCCTGTCCAGTATTAGTCTGGCCTGGCCCCAGCCCATTTATGCACTGTTTGTTCTGTCCTTCTCTGCCCTTACCTTCATCACAGTTAATGAGTCTGGGGATTATTCTAAAGCATTTTGTTGAGCTATAAGCTCTTCCTGACATCTGTGCACCACAAGCTTTAATTCTAAGCAGTAGGGTAAATGATATAATTCAGAATGCTGCATGATGTCTAATAGGTTTCCAACAGCAGAATCATCAATTCAGAATCAATTTGGAATTGAAGAAAAATGGAATATAGGATATGTTATACATCCTAAAGAACAATACCAAACATGTAATCACTTTAGTTTTTAAAAGTGAAATATATGATTTGCTTGTTATCATAGCAGTACAATATAATATAATACGGTACATTATTTTATTCCCCAAATATGACAGAAATATACCAAACTGTTCCCCTAGTAATCCAGCAGGACTGAAAGTAGGCCATGCTCACTTGACTAGCTGTTAATAACAAAAAATATTTGACCCAATAACAAAGTTGGATCAAAGTTGCACAAGTTCTGAGATTAAGTTCTATATTTAACACATGTCCAGTACCCGCTGTGCATTAAAAAGCCTGTAGTATCAGAAGCGCCAGTAAATGTATTGTATAATTGTAAAACTGTGTCAATATTCATCACAAAAAGTCAGAATTACAAACATTGTCATAACATAGTGCATGCAAATATTTGAAATACTACTAATTAGAATTAATACATATCTAATTCTACTTCATCTGAATACACTGAAGGTGGAGAAAATTAAAATGCACTTACCTTGTTTTTAATATATTCAAAAACTGTAAGATTTCTGAGAACTGTATCAATCTTAAGGCCCTTAAAAAACGTAAGCCTGTGTAAGAGAAAAGTACAAGTTACTCAGAGTGAATTCTTTGCACATGTTATTTACATCAAGTCATTGTTATTCGCCTGTACACAGTAAAGCAAGTAAAATCACAGCAAACCAAATCGCATACCTTTTAAGCCTTCATCCATCTTTAAGATCTTTAATGGACTCATGGCTAATAACAAACTAAAGAGCCCTTAGAAAAATAGCAGCACCAAAGCACAACCAAGGGATAGGCCTCTCAAAACAGTAGCAGTGAAGCAAGTAGCAGAAACTACAACAACAACAAAAAGTATTTAAAAACCTTATTCAAATCAAACAGTCTGCATCAAAGAATCTTCTGAGGAATAAATACAATGCCAATATCTCGTACAGAGTTTTAATCTCAGGAGACTCACTAAATCACAAAGCACAAGCATCTACCAGAATCATTTTTCATTACTAAAAGGACTAAAAGAGTGAAAAAGCAAGAGATGAAAACCTGGATTAGTCAGACCAAAGACAGGTGGACCGGCCCAGTTTAGACGGGTCAACAGCCATGACGTCAAATAATCCCACATTTGTAGCCATAATTTTTTTTTAAATCTAAGTACCCTTCCAAGAGCTCAAGGTCAAAGGTGAATTGCCACAAGCTGTTGCATCATTACCTTCAAAGGTCTGTGCCACACACACACACACACACACACACACACACACACACACACACACACACACACACACACACACACACACACACACACACACACACACACACACACACACACACACACACTCACACACACAGAGTATAATCTGATCATCCAACAAATGGATGTGAAATAATTAATTGCTTATTGTTACAGCACCGAAGACTGTTTCAGTATGGCATGTAACTGTATTTCAATCCCACAATACCCTGCTGGGGATAAGTGTGTACTACAGCAGATGCACTGTAGACGTAAGCTTACTGTGTTGTCAATGTTGTTTCCCTGAGAATAATTATTTACATTTGTTTTATAATTGTATTTTCCTCCTTTCTCAATGATTATTGTCCATAAATCCCTAAATTATAACATCAGATTATGTATCTCATAATAAGCTTGGAAAGTGAATGAAATGCCCTCAAAACAAAAATGTGTTGACTGTGTCAATCCCAGAAAGTTATTAAAAAAACATTTCAATAATGCACAATTCTAGGCCACTAAAACCTCTTACATGTACTCTACCAGCACTAGAGCTGTGTACCATGGTGTTCATGACTCACTCTGATTAAGTCCTGCACTGTAAACAAATTACTCTTGGGATCAACCTACAACAAAATGTGTCAACTGGTTACAAGTAAATTAGTTCTTAATTGAAATAAACTACATTTGTCGATACCAAAGATATGATTCTATGCTGTTATATTTGATTATTAACAAACCGATATTTCAAGTTGTAACCTATTTTTTTCACTCAACCAAATTTCCCCTTTGGTTAAATAACATAAATACTCACTAATATATATACCAAGTAGATTTTTCACTTTGGAATAACTTATCCACATTTCTTACATTTCTTCATTTCCTGTTCATCAAATACTAAGTTGGTTCCATAACATGAAAAAATGTCTCGAAACACTTTCTTTACATAACACTGTCACATTAACTGCACTGTAATTTACTGGCAGCCAATCTTGTCGCTGTAACTCCCGTACGGACTCGAGAGAGGCGAAAGTCGAGAGCCATGCGTCCTCCAAAACACGACCCAGCCGAGCCACACTGCTTCTTGACACACTGCTTGCTTAACCTGGAAGCTAGCTGTACCAATGTGTCATTGGAAACACCATCCAACTGATAACCGTGGTCAGCTTGTAGGTACCTGGCCTGCCAAAAGGAGTCGCTAGAGCACAATGAGACAAGGAAAACCCGGCTGGCTAAATCCTCCCCTAACCCGGAAAATGCTGTGCCAGCTGTGATCAAACCCAAGACACCTCAGTGCCTTAGACAGCTGCGCCACTCAGGAGGCCCTGTACCTATTAAATTACTAGAAGGGCTATGTTATGAAACCTCAAAGTTCCAGAATGCAGTGAAAATGGCAGCTATATCGCTCAGGGAGAAATCCAAACCAGTCTAATTGGAATTAATGGCAGTAGAGTCTTAATCCTGACTTTACTTACGCAGGAAAGTAAAAGTATTCTATTGTGTAATATAATTATTGTCAACCTAAAATATTGTCAAATAATTATAAATACAGTTTATACGGGTTTTATACACTTTTTCTGTATAAATAGCCTCTAAAATATATGTAAACAGACAATAAATGTCTAAATTTGAGTTTTCTTTGGAAAGCTGTGAGTGCTATTATATGACACAATATCACAAATTCCAACTTATCTAAGTCCTATCATCAACTGATTTCAGCCAGTGTATGACTGTGGATTGACTGCTTTGTTTTTATTTCATTAAAAAATATATATATATAACCAGGCAAGTCAGTTAAGAACAAATTCTTATTTACAATGACAGCCTACCCACTGGCCAAAATCAGACAACGCTGAGCCAATTGGCCGCCGCCCTATGGGACTCCCAATCAAGGCTGGTCGTGATACAGCCTGGAATCGAACCAGTGTGTCTGTAGTGACGCCTCGAGCACAGAGATGCAGTGCCTTAGACCGCTGCGCCACTCAGCAACCCTTGTTTGAATAGAATGTTGGCATATTGGCAGTTAATTAGAAACATTTATGGAATCGTTCCTCTAAAACTGACTGGCTATAGCTAGCTAACAAACATAACAGTGGAGATAAATTCATCAAATTCATTATTTTACACAATATCTTATCATAGCACTGGCAAACCGTGGTTGACCAAGTCCCTGACCAAAATGGCTGCCCTTTATTCCATCCTAAGAAGGTTCATATCCATTCTATTCTAATTTCATGCTTAAAGCTAACTTTGATTTGATTTGAATTAGCAGCCAGTAAATTACTATTAAAAACAACCAGATTTTTTTTACAGTATGGGTACAATATTGTAACCAAATGGTGACCGTCTGATCAATGGAAACCTTTCTAGGCTCTTTATGTCGTTGAAGATTCAGAGCTGGCAGTGAACATATAATTATATTTAAAAAAAACATAGCACATTACCTGGAATGACAGGTGGCCAGAAATAACAAAGTGGAAGTCCCGCCCCCAATAGGCCATGCCTCCAACTCTTATGATAGGCTGCCCGCTATGCAATGCGACTTACTGCACATGAGGTGTTGAAAGGAATTTAAACGTTTTCTTTCAAATAAAAAAATCACATTAATCTGTCAAATTCGTTGGCTAAACCGCAGCCCCAAGAGTAAACAATCACGTGAAATATTCCCTGCCTTTGGTAACAAAAACGTTACAGATGAAAGACGCTGCAGTAAATCAAATATGTATAATCTATAAATACAACATGAACCAGTCAGTGTCTCACTTCCTCATGCTCATTTTTGTATTGATGTTAGAGAAATTTCCGACCTGAGCTCTCTCCCCCTCTCTCTTTCTCCAACTGACATGGTGGCCGGCAGTGGAGGAGTTTTTGGACCAGGCACAGAAAAACAACCTCTGGGTTTATATTACATCCTACTAATAATGTCCTACATTGTCTAGCCAGGTCTTACGGTCTTACCCCAGTAGGAGATGAAATGGAAGCAGGTCTTACCCCAGTAGGAGATGAAATGGAAGCAGGTCTTACCCCAGTAGAAGATGAAATGGAAGCAGGTCTTACCCCAGTAGGAGATGAAATGGAAGCAGGTCTTACCCCAGTAGGAGATTAAATGGAAGCAGGTCTTACCCCTAGTAGGAGATGAAATGGAAGCAGGCCTTACCCCTAGTAGGAGATTAAATGGAAGCAGGCCTTACCCCAGTAGGAGATGAAATGGAAGCAGGCCTTACCCCAGTAGGAGATGAAATGGAAGCAGGCCTTACCCCAGTAGGAGATGAAATGGAAGCAGGCCTTACCCCTAGTAGGAGATGAAATGGAAGCAGGCCTTACCCCTAGTAGGAGATGAAATGGAAGCAGGCCTTACCCCAGTAGGAGATGAAATGGAAGCAGGCCTTACCCCAGTAGGAGATGAAATGGAAGCAGGTCTTACCCCAGTAGGAGATTAAATGGAAGCAGGTCTTACCCCAGTAGGAGATGAAATGGAAGCAGGCCTTACCCTAGTAGGAGATGAAATGGAAGCAGGCCTTACCCCAGTAGGAGATGAAATGGAAGCAGGCCTTACCCCAGTAGGAGATGAAATGGAAGCAGGAAGACACAGGTCGTCCCGGTTCTCTTTCTCCACGGCCTGCTGTTGTTGGTCCATCTTGACCCTGTAGCCGTTCTGGAAGAGCTCTCGTGTTCTGAAACGTCCCAGAGCGCGTGCCCCCATCGGGCCCTCTGTACACTAAAATCTCAGTCAGAATCATCATGTCTAATATCTTCTAAGACTGACAAATAATTACGCCGGCAAAGCTTCCTGATATCCATAGTAAGTTTCCCAGCTGTTGAGTTTCTCGTCAGTCAGTGTGTAGATATGGTTCTGTTTAAGGCTTCACAACATCCTCTGGAGCCGCGTAACCCAATTCCTTACAACAGCTTACTCTATCTATCCCCTGCTTCTTTCCCCTTCCTTTATCACACAGCAAATCAATCAAAGGCTCTCAGTATCCATCTCAGACAGCAGAGAAAAGAGGAGCAGGTGGGCGCGCCATGTCTCTGTCCACCAAGAAGAGGTCAAATAAAACATGTTCTGTAGGCGTGTCGGGATCACATTTCCCACAGATACTGTAGTATCCTCGTTATGATCATCAGTGGTGTACGTCAAACGGAAACCAAGCCCCTGTTCTGTTCCATCGGGATATTACAGCATAAAGCTCTTTGTTTGAGCTCCTTGTTTGAGCTCCTTGTTTGAGCTCCTTGTTTGAGCTCCTTGTTTGAGCTCCTTGTTTGAGCTCCTTGTTTGAGCTCCTTGTTTGAGCTCCTTGTTTGAGCTCCTTGATTGAGCTCCTTGTTTGAGCTCCTTGTTTGAGCTCCTTGTTTGAGCTCCTTGTTTGAGCTCCTTGTTTGAGCTCCTTGATTGAAAGCTGCCATAATCATCATCATGATACTGTATGAATAAATATACTATTATGGCAGCTTTCAATCAATGTAATGAAATGTAATGTAATGTAATGTAATGCTTTTCAATCTGTTGTACAGTAGGATTGCTGCCTTTTCCTGCTTTGAGCTGCTATGTGGTGTGTGACAATAGCTAGCAGTCATCTTTTATAACAGCAGTTGTCATTAAATCAGGGTCATTGCTCTTCCACTAAAATCCAGAGAAAAAAAGAATGAATGATTGCTAAAGCCTCTCAGCTCTAGACAGAGTTTGACTCGGGCACTGACACATCACGTTGTGATACACATTCTTTCTGGTGACAGTTTTGAGGAGTTAAGATACGTCCTACCCTTAAATGACTGTCTATGACAGAAGGTGGCCGACTGCTGTCTGATGAGATGTACTGTACATTGTCTGGTAGTAATGGGACAGACTTGCCTCACAGTCTGGTTGGTCTCTGTCTTGTCCTGTATGGGTCTGCTAAGACATATCAAAACATCATAGGCCTATAGATTTCCAGTGAAATCACAACGTTCAGAATCAAGACACAACATAAAACCTTTTCCAGCGAGATTAACAGAATAGAACATTTTCAAAAGCATCTCTTTAAGTGCAATCATTATGGCTAGTTTCAGTGGACAGCTGAACGGTAAAAGCCTATTTCTGTGTTACTTGTACAGCTCATTGAGTAAAAAGCTGGAGCATTTGGAACAGGAATTACCTGCTGTCTTTTCTAAATGGGTAATGTTCTGTTGCTCCCTGGGTTTCATCCCTACAAGGCTCTTACAAAGTTACTTACTTTAAACAGCAATGGCTTGAATTTAATTGGAATGAGAAACTGGTTTTATTTTCTGTCTGGAGGTATCAAAAACGAAATCAGTTGAACTTCCAACTAAGAATCATTCGACATGGAAACTCCACTTGTAGAGTAGCTAGGCAACAGCAATCAACAGAATTACTTAGTATGTTGCCGAGGGTAGACTATAAGCAGTTAGATGGAGGGTAGACTATAAGCAGTTAGATGGAGGGTAGACTATGAGCAGTTAGATATAGAACTAACTTGGAGGGTAGACTATAAGCAGTTAGATATAGAACTAACTTGGAGGGTAGACTATAAGCAGTTAGATATAGAACTAACTTGGAGGGTAGACTATAAGCAGTTAGATATAGAACTAACTTGGAGGGTAGACTATAAGCAGTTAGATATAGAACTAACTTGGAGGGTAGACTATAAGCAGTTAGATGGAGGGTAGACTATAAGCAGTTAGATATAGAACTAACTTGGAGGGTAGACTATAAGCAGTTAGATGGAGGGTAGACTATAAGCAGTTAGATATAGAACTAACTTGGAGGGTAGACTATAAGCAGTTAGATATAGAACTAACTTGGAGGGTAGACTATGAGCAGTTAGATGGAGGGTAGACTATAAGCAGTTAGATATAGAACTAACTTGGAGGGTAGACTATAAGCAGTTAGATATAGAACTAACTTGGAGGGTAGACTATAAGCAGTTAGATATAGAACTAACTTGGAGGGTAGACTATAAGCAGTTAGATGGAGGGTAGACTATAAGCAGTTAGATATAGAACTAACTTGGAGGGTAGACTATAAGCAGTTAGATATAGAACTAACTTGGAGGGTAGACTATGAGCAGTTAGATATAGAACTAACTTGGAGGGTAGACTATAAGCAGTTAGATGGAGGGTAGACTATAAGCAGTTAGATATAGAACTAACTTGGAGGGTAGACTATAAGCAGTTAGATGGAGGGTAGACTATAAGCAGTTAGATATAGAACTAACTTGGAGGGTAGACTATAAGCAGTTAGATGGAGGGTAGACTATAAGCAGTTAGATATAGAACTAACTTGGAGGGTAGACTATAAGCAGTTAGATATAGAACTAACTTGGAGGGTAGACTATAAGCAGTTAGATATAGAACTAACTTGGAGGGTAGACTATAAGCAGTTAGATGGAGGGTAGACTATAAGCAGTTAGATGGAGGGTAGACTATAAGCAGTTAGATATAGAACTAACTTGGAGGGTAGACTATAAGCAGTTAGATATAGAACTAACTTGGAGGGTAGACTATAAGCAGTTAGATATAGAACTAACTTGGAGGGTAGACTATAAGCAGTTAGATATAGAACTAACTTGGAGGGTAGACTATAAGCAGTTAGATATAGAACTAACTTGGAGGGTAGACTATAAGCAGTTAGATGGAGGGTAGACTATAAGCAGTTAGATATAGAACTAACTTGGAGGGTAGACTATAAGCAGTTAGATATAGAACTAACTTGGAGGGTAGACTATAAGCAGTTAGATGGAGGGTAGACTATAAGCAGTTAGATATAGAACTAACTTGGAGGGTAGACTATAAGCAGTTAGATGGAGGGTAGACTATAAGCAGTTAGATATAGAACTAACTTGGAGGGTAGACTATAAGCAGTTAGATATAGAACTAACTTGGAGGGTAGACTATAAGCAGTTAGATATAGAACTAACTTGGAGGGTAGACTATAAGCAGTTAGATATAGAACTAACTTGGAGGGTAGACTATAAGCAGTTAGATATAGAACTAACTTGGAGGGTAGACTATAAGCAGTTAGATGGAGGGTAGACTATAAGCAGTTAGATATAGAACTAACTTGGAGGGTAGACTATAAGCAGTTAGATGGAGGGTAGACTATAAGCAGTTAGATATAGAACTAACTTGGAGGGTAGACTATAAGCAGTTAGATGGAGGGTAGACTATAAGCAGTTAGATGGAGGGTAGACTATAAGCAGTTAGATATAGAACTAACTTGGAGGGTAGACTATAAGCAGTTAGATATAGAACTAACTTGGAGGGTAGACTATAAGCAGTTAGATGGAGGGTAGACTATAAGCAGTTAGATATAGAACTAACTTGGAGGGTAGACTATAAGCAGTTAGATGGAGGGTAGACTATAAGCAGTTAGATATAGAACTAACTTGGAGGGTAGACTATGAGCAGTTAGATATAGAACTAACTTGGAGGGTAGACTATAAGCAGTTAGATATAGAACTAACTTGGAGGGTAGACTATAAGCAGTTAGATATAGAACTAACTTGGAGGGTAGACTATAAGCAGTTAGATATAGAACTAACTTGGAGGGTAGACTATAAGCAGTTAGATATAGAACTAACTTGGAGGGTAGACTATAAGCAGTTAGATGGAGGGTAGACTATAAGCAGTTAGATATAGAACTAACTTGGAGGGTAGACTATAAGCAGTTAGATATAGAACTAACTTGGAGGGTAGACTATGAGCAGTTAGATATAGAACTAACTTGGAGGGTAGACTATAAGCAGTTAGATATAGAACTAACTTGGAGGGTAGACTATGAGCAGTTAGATATAGAACTAACTTGGAGGGTAGACTATAAGCAGTTAGATATAGAACTAACTTGGAGGGTAGACTATGAGCAGTTAGATATAGAACTAACTTGGAGGGTAGACTATAAGCAGTTAGATATAGAACTAACTTGGAGGGTAGACTATAAGCAGTTAGATGGAGGGTAGACTATAAGCAGTTAGATATAGAACTAACTTGGAGGGTAGACTATAAGCAGTTAGATATAGAACTAACTTGGAGGGTAGACTATAAGCAGTTAGATGGAGGGTAGACTATAAGCAGTTAGATGGAGGGTAGACTATAAGCAGTTAGATATAGAACTAACTTGGAGGGTAGACTATAAGCAGTTAGATATAGAACTAACTTGGAGGGTAGACTATAAGCAGTTAGATATAGAACTAACTTGGAGGGTAGACTATAAGCAGTTAGATATAGAACTAACTTGGAGGGTAGACTATAAGCAGTTAGATGGAGGGTAGACTATGAGCAGTTAGATATAGAACTAACTTGGAGGGTAGACTATAAGCAGTTAGATATAGAACTAACTTGGAGGGTAGACTATAAGCAGTTAGATATAGAACTAACTTGGAGGGTAGACTATAAGCAGTTAGATATAGAACTAACTTGGAGGGTAGACTATAAGCAGTTAGATATAGAACTAACTTGGAGGGTAGACTATAAGCAGTTAGATATAGAACTAACTTGGAGGGTAGACTATAAGCAGTTAGATATAGAACTAACTTGGAGGGTAGACTATGAGCAGTTAGATATAGAACTAACTTGGAGGGTAGACTATAAGCAGTTAGATGGAGGGTAGACTATAAGCAGTTAGATATAGAACTAACTTGGAGGGTAGACTATAAGCAGTTAGATATAGAACTAACTTGGAGGGTAGACTATAAGCAGTTAGATATAGAACTAACTTGGAGGGTAGACTATAAGCAGTTAGATATAGAACTAACTTGGAGGGTAGACTATAAGCAGTTAGATGGAGGGTAGACTATGAGCAGTTAGATATAGAACTAACTTGGAGGGTAGACTATAAGCAGTTAGATATAGAACTAACTTGGAGGGTAGACTATAAGCAGTTAGATATAGAACTAACTTGGAGGGTAGACTATAAGCAGTTAGATGGAGGGTAGACTATAAGCAGTTAGATATAGAACTAACTTGGAGGGTAGACTATAAGCAGTTAGATGGAGGGTAGACTATAAGCAGTTAGATATAGAACTAACTTGGAGGGTAGACTATAAGCAGTTAGATGGAGGGTAGACTATAAGCAGTTAGATATAGAACTAACTTGGAGGGTAGACTATAAGCAGTTAGATGGAGGGTAGACTATAAGCAGTTAGATATAGAACTAACTTGGAGGGTAGACTATGAGCAGTTAGATATAGAACTAACTTGGAGGGTAGACTATAAGCAGTTAGATATAGAACTAACTTGGAGGGTAGACTATGAGCAGTTAGATATAGAACTAACTTGGAGGGTAGACTATAAGCAGTTAGATATAGAACTAACTTGGAGGGTAGACTATAAGCAGTTAGATATAGAACTAACTTGGAGGGTAGACTATAAGCAGTTAGATATAGAACTAACTTGGAGGGTAGACTATAAGCAGTTAGATGGAGGGTAGACTATAAGCAGTTAGATATAGAACTAACTTGGAGGGTAGACTATAAGCAGTTAGATATAGAACTAACTTGGAGGGTAGACTATAAGCAGTTAGATATAGAACTAACTTGGAGGGTAGACTATAAGCAGTTAGATATAGAACTAACTTGGAGGGTAGACTATAAGCAGTTAGATGGAGGGTAGACTATAAGCAGTTAGATATAGAACTAACTTGGAGGGTAGACTATAAGCAGTTAGATATAGAACTAACTTGGAGGGTAGACTATAAGCAGTTAGATGGAGGGTAGACTATAAGCAGTTAGATATAGAACTAACTTGGAGGGTAGACTATAAGCAGTTAGATATAGAACTAACTTGGAGGGTAGACTATAAGCAGTTAGATATAGAACTAACTTGGAGGGTAGACTATAAGCAGTTAGATATAGAACTAACTTGGAGGGTAGACTATAAGCAGTTAGATGGAGGGTAGACTATAAGCAGTTAGATATAGAACTAACTTGGAGGGTAGACTATAAGCAGTTAGATGGAGGGTAGACTATAAGCAGTTAGATATAGAACTAACTTGGAGGGTAGACTATAAGCAGTTAGATGGAGGGTAGACTATAAGCAGTTAGATGGAGGGTAGACTATAAGCAGTTAGATATAGAACTAACTTGGAGGGTAGACTATAAGCAGTTAGATATAGAACTAACTTGGAGGGTAGACTATAAGCAGTTAGATATAGAACTAACTTGGAGGGTAGACTATAAGCAGTTAGATGGAGGGTAGACTATAAGCAGTTAGATATAGAACTAACTTGGAGGGTAGACTATAAGCAGTTAGATGGAGGGTAGACTATAAGCAGTTAGATGGAGGGTAGACTATAAGCAGTTAGATATAGAACTAACTTGGAGGGTAGACTATAAGCAGTTAGATATAGAACTAACTTGGAGGGTAGACTATAAGCAGTTAGATATAGAACTAACTTGGAGGGTAGACTATGAGCAGTTAGATATAGAACTAACTTGGAGGGTAGACTATAAGCAGTTAGATATAGAACTAACTTGGAGGGTAGACTATAAGCAGTTAGATATAGAACTAACTTGGAGGGTAGACTATAAGCAGTTAGATATAGAACTAACTTGGAGGGTAGACTATAAGCAGTTAGATGGAGGGTAGACTATAAGCAGTTAGATATAGAACTAACTTGGAGGGTAGACTATAAGCAGTTAGATGGAGGGTAGACTATAAGCAGTTAGATATAGAACTAACTTGGAGGGTAGACTATAAGCAGTTAGATATAGAACTAACTTGGAGGGTAGACTATAAGCAGTTAGATATAGAACTAACTTGGAGGGTAGACTATAAGCAGTTAGATATAGAACTAACTTGGAGGGTAGACTATAAGCAGTTAGATATAGAACTAACTTGGAGGGTAGACTATAAGCAGTTAGATGGAGGGTAGACTATGAGCAGTTAGATATAGAACTAACTTGGAGGGTAGACTATAAGCAGTTAGATATAGAACTAACTTGGAGGGTAGACTATAAGCAGTTAGATATAGAACTAACTTGGAGGGTAGACTATAAGCAGTTAACTGTAGTAGTATCTTGGCAACTAAGGCTGACCCCAATTAGTCGACTGGTCGATTGTTTGGTCGAACGAGATGCATTTTTTTGTTGAGCAGTAGCAAATATATACAGTGCATTCGGAAAGTATTCATACCCCTTGACTTTTTCCACATTTTGTTACGCTGATTAAATATTTATTTTTTCTCATCAATCTACACACAACACCCCATAATGACAAAGCGGATATATCACATTTACATAAGTATTCAGACCCTTTACTCAGTACTTTGTTGAAGCACCTTTGGCAGCGATTACAGCTTAGAGTCTTCTTGGGTACGAAGCTACACGCTCGGCACACCTGTATTTGGAGAGTTTCTCCCATTCTTCTCTGCAGATCCTCTCAAGCTCTGCCAGGTTGGATGGGAGCATCGCTGCAAAGCTCTTTTCAGGTCTCTCCAGAGATGTTTGACTGGGTTCAAGTCCGGTCCCTGGCTGGGCCACTCAAGGACATTCATAGACTTGTCCCGAAGCCAATCCTGCATTGTCTTGGCTGTGTGCTTAGGGTCACTGTCCTGTTGGAAGGTTAACCTTCGCCCCAGTCTGAGGTCCTGAGAGCTCTGGAGCTGGTTTTCATCAAGGATCTCTCTGTACTTTGTTCCGTTTATCTTTCCCTCAGAGTGACCATCGGGTTCTTGGTCACCTCCCTGACCAAGGCCTTTCTGCCCTGATTGCTCAGTTTGGCCGGGTGGCCAGCTCTAGGAAGAATCTTGGTGGTTACAAACTTCTTCCATTTAAGAATGATGGAGGCCACTGTGTTCTTGGGGACCTTCAATGCATCTCAGTGCAACAGGCGTCACTACAGTACCTGGTTCAAATCCAGGCTGAATCACATCTGGCTGTGATTGGGAGTCCCACAGGGCGGCACACAATTGGCCCAGCGACGTCCGGGTTTTGCCGGGGTAGGCCGTCATTGTAAATAAAAATGTGTTCTTAACTGACTTGCCTAGTTAAATAAAGGTTAAATAAAAAAAGTAAATACCACAGGTGGACTCCAATCAAGCTGAAGAAACATCTCAAGGTTGATCAATTGAAACAGGATGCACCTGAGCTCAATTTGAGTCTCATAGCAAAGGGTCTGAATACTTATGTAAATACGAAGTTTTTAAATTTTTAATAATGTTGCCATAAATTTCAAAAAACCTGTTTTCACTTTGTCGTTATGGAGTATTGTGTGTAGATTGATGAGGGAAAAAAAATATTTTATCAATTTTAGAATAAGACTGTAAAGTAACAACAATTGAAAAAAGGGAAGGGGTCTGAATACTTTCCGAATGCACTGTATATACAGGAGACACTTGTCTGATTCGCGCCCATCTCAGTGAACTAATCCTTTGTGGAGGCTGAGGCTAATCCATTGCGGAGGCTGAGACTAATCCATTGCCGAGGCTGAGACTAATACATTGCGGAAGCTGAGACTAATCCATTGCAGAGGCTGAGACTAATCCATTGCCGAGGCTGAGACTAATCCATTGCGGAAACTGAGCCTAATACATTGCTTAAGCTGAGACTAATCCATTGCAGAGGCTGAGACTAATCCATTGCGGAAGCTGAGACTAATCCATTGCGGAGGCTGAGACTAATCCATTGCGGAAACTGAGCCTAATACATTGCGGAAGCTGAGACTAATCCATTGCAGAGGCTGAGACTAATCCATTGCGGAAGCTGAGACTAATCCATTGCGGAAGCTGAGACTAATCCATTGCGGAGGCTGAGACTAATCCATTGCGGAAGCTGAGACTAATCCATTGCGGAGGCTGAGACTAATCCATTGCGGAAGCTGAGACTAATCCATTGCGGAGGCTGAGACTAATCCATTGCGGAAGCTGAGACTAATCCATTGCGGAGGCTGAGACTAATCCATTGCGGAGGCTGAGACTAATCCATTGCAGAGGCTGAGACTAATCCATTGCGGAAGCTGAGCCTAATACATTGCGGAAGCTGAGACTAATCCATTGCCGAGGCTGAGACTAATCCATTGCGGAAGCTGAGCCTAATACATTGCGGAAACTGAGCCTAATACATTGCGGAAGCTGAGACTAATCCATTGCCGAGGCTGAGACTAATCCATTGCGGAAGCTGAGCCTAATACATTGCGGAAACTGAGCCTAATACATTGCGGAAGTTGAGACTAATCCATTGCGGAAGCTGAGACTAATCCATTGCGGAAGCTGAGACTAATCCATTGCAGAGGCTGAGACTAATACATTGCGGAAGCTGAGACTAATCCATTGCAGAGGCTGAGACTAATCCATTGCGGAAGCTGAGACTAATCCATTGCGGAAGCTGAGACTAATCCATTGCGGAAGCTGAGACTAATCCATTGCAGAGGCTGAGACTAATCCATTGCGGAAGCTGAGACTAATCCATTGCGGAAGCTGAGACTAATCCATTGCAGAGGCTGAGACTAATCCATTGCAGAGGCTGAGACTAATCCATTGCGGAGGCCGTGGGGATGGCACAGTCCAAGAAGGGGAGTGTGACTGCACAATGCATGTCTCTCTCCGGAATGAGCTCTCTCCCAACAATCTGTCCCATTCATTGTTTCATAACTTAATTGTGTGAATTGTTTGTGTTTGATTGTTGGTGTCTATCAATTCTCCATTACATATATGTACATCACCAGTAGTACATTTACCATTAATTCCTATCATTTCTAATCTACAATGTTTGTTTGGTTACGATAATTTCTGTTAATGCATTCAATATATTATTATTACAGTCTTGTACCGTTCTCATTGTCGGAGTGGACACGTTGTTTGCAGAGCACACAACCAATGCTTTTGAGAAACAAATTTAGGTTTATTTCATTCCATTTACGAGTTTTGTCAATTTAGTCCTTGTATTTTGTTTGGAGTGCTCCTGTCAATGTTGAGTAAGAACATGCACCTGATTATGTATAGAAGTAGGCCTATAGGCTACCTGGCATATGTAGGCATATACAGTGCCTTGCATAAGTATTCATCCCCCTTCGCGTTTTTCCTATTCTGTTGCATTAAAACCTGTAATTTAAATTGATTTTTATTTGGATTTCATGTCATGGACATACACAAAAACGCCAAATTGGTGAAGTGAAATGAGAAAAATAACTTGAAAAGTGGTGCGTGCATATGTATTCACACCCTTTGCTATAAAGCCCCTAAATAAGATCTGGTGCAACCAATTACCTTTAGAAGTCACATAATTAGTTAAATACATTGTGTCACATGATTTGTCACATGATCTCACTATATATACACCTGTTCTGAAAGGCCCCAGTGTCTGCAACATCACTAAGCAAGGGGCACCATGAAGACCAAGGAGCTCTCCAAACAGGTCAGGGACAAAGTTGTGGAGAAGTACAGATCAGGGTTGTGTTATAAAAAAATATCTGAAACTTTGAACATCCCACAGAGCACCATTAAATCCATTATTAAAAAATTGAAAGAATATGGCACCACAACAAACCTGCCAAAAGCCCACCAAAACTCACAGACCAGGCAAGGAGGGCATTAATCAGAGGTGCAACAAAGAGACCAAAGATAACCCTGCAGGAGCTGCAGAGCTCCACAGTGGAGATTGGCGTATCTGTCCATAGGACCACTTTAAGCCGTACACTCCACAGAGCTGGGCTTTATGGAAGAGTGGCCAGAAAAAAGCCATTGCTTAAAGAAAAAAATAAGAAAACACGTTTGGTGTTTGCCAAAAGGCATGTGGGAGACTCCCCAAACATATAGACGAAGGTACTCTGGTCAGATGAGACTAAAATTGAGCTTTTTGGCCATCAGGGAAAACACTATGTCTGGCGCAAACCCAACACCTCTCATCACCCCGAGAACACCATCCACACAGTGAGGCATGGTGGTGGCAGCATCATGCTGTGGGGATGTTTTTTATCAGCAGGGACTGGGAAACTGGTCAGAATTGAAGGAAAGATGGATGGCGATAAATAAAGGGAAATTCTTGAGGGAAACCTGTTTCAGTCTTCCAGAGATTTGAGACTGGGACGGAGGTTCACCTTCCACCAGGACAATGACCCTAAGCATACTGCTAAAGCAACACTCGAGTGGTTTAAGGGGAAACATTTAAATGTCTTGGAATAGCCTAGTTAAAGCCCAGACCTCAATCCAATTGAGAATATGTGGTATGACTTAAAGATTGCTGTACACCAGCAGAAACCCATCCAACTTGAAAGAGCTGGAGCAGTTTTGCCTTGAAGAATGGGCAAAAGTCCCAGTGGCTCGATGTGCCAAGCTTATAGAGACATAACCCAAGAGACTTGCAGCTGTAATTTCTGCAAAAGGTGGCTCTACAAAGTACTGATTTTGGGTGGGGGGTGAAAAGTTTGTTTTTGAGGTGTTTGTTTCACAATAAAAAATATTTTGCATCTTCAAAGTGGTAGGCATGAAGTGTAAATCAAATGATACAAACACCTCAAAAATCAATTTTAATTCCAGGTTGTAAGGCAACAAAATAGGAAAAATGCCAAGGGGGTGAATACTTCCGCAAGCCACTGTAAATGGGCCCACATGGTAATCTGATTGTATTTCTGGTTGGCTTAACGCAACACCACTAATGACCTGTGGAGCTTCTCAAAGTCATACTTTCTTCACCTCAAACAGCAAGCAAACAAAATCTGTTTTTACATCCATTGAGACTAACAATAGTTCCTCAATGTATTTGAAAAATCATTCTAGATCTCTCTCTCCCTTTCGATAACCACTCAGCATAAAATTAAAAAATGACATGTTCTGATCAAGTGAAAACATCATAAAATAGGCCTACCTGAGCTCGTATCTCTTGTGCAAACAGCCTACAGCAGTATCTGTCCTGAGCTTACTGGCGCAGGAAATAATATTTTATGCAATGTTGCAAGTTTGCTAGCGTGAGCTTCCAGCTGGACCCAAATTGATAGTTGTTACAATGTTTCAATTTCGTTGCAGACAAGTTATGTGTAGACAATGTGATTCATACAATATGTATATTTATCTGGATATTTTCTACTTGCAGGCTGCAATGCTTATTGCGTCATGATTGCAAGGTGTCCCGATATCTTTTCCAACTATCTCAATATCTTTTCCAACTGTCCCGTTATCTGGTTTTAATGACCATTTTTGAATGCCGTTCTAACCAATCCGAAACGAGTATTCAACAATGCTGTGCTATAATATCAATTAAATGAAACTGTTCCACAAAAAAATGTGCATATGAAAAACATAAATGGCACTCAGATCTGTAGAAATGGTAAGATAAATTGACATTCCACATGAGAAACGTTGTCGACTCCTCGTGCCTATTACCGGAATTTCAGGAGAGTAACGGCGATATCTGCAAAAGCCAGCAGGAGATCGATTGATTGATTGGTCGAAAGAACAGACGAAAGTCGAGCAAGTTTTTTTGTTGTTGTTGGGGACAGCCCTACTTCCAACTGACATAACAGTCCTGAGTGCTTTCTTGGTAGATGAATGTTTGCATACCGTGTTTGAGTGCGTATTTGTGGATGTGTGTATGTTTTTGTCTCTGTCAGACTGTTCAGACAGAAGATTGGAGAAATGGCTCTTTGGCCAATGAGAGATTGAGCCTAATTAGGGATATGACAGGTTATTCATTCAGTGAAGGGCAGGAGGCCCAGTAGTGTTCAGCTCGAAACACATCCGACACTCCAGCCAGGCTAGAGCAAACAATGAAAATATATGAAAGATATCAAATAGTATTTGAACTACTGTAGTACATCAGGACCTGGAGTCCCAGGTCTGTTACAGTGTGACCTCGTGGCTGGAGTCCCAGGTCTGTTACAGTGTGACCTCATGGCTGGAGTCCCAGGTCTGTTACAGTGTGACCTCATGGCTGGAGTCCCAGGTCTGTTACAGTGTGACCTCATGGCTGGAGTCCCAGGTCTGTTACAGTGTGACCTCATGGCTGGAGTCCCAGGTCTGCTACAAATGCACCCCTACATCCTATATCCATAATCCCTATATATACAAATCAAATCCTCTCAGATCTACATTGGGTTTAGGGTTAAGGGGTTGATTTGGGATTGGGCCACTGATAAAGCTACCATCATGCAGATGCTGATGAGGACTGAGAGGAAGAGGGTGTGGCCCTGATTTCTGATTGACAGGTGATTGACAGGGGATGTAAACAGAGCCCTTCAGCGTACAGCAGTTTGACTGGACCACTCATGTGTATACTTAACATTTTAATGGGAATGTACATTCTAGTGATTCTATTTCTATGGTGGCTGAGCTGTGATTGACAGGTGATTGACAGGTGACGAAGACAAAGTCTGAATTAACACCAAATCCCCTCTCCACTGTAATCTCCTATAGACCTCTCTCTCTCTCACACTCTCTCTCGCTCTCTCTCTCTCTCACGCTCTCTCTCCTGGAGATGACCCACAGTCCCAAATGGCACCCTATTCCCTATTTAGTGCACTACTTTTGACCAGGGACCATAGGGCTCTATTCCCTATATAGTGCACTACATTTGACCAGGGACCATAGGGCTCTATTCCCTATTTAGTGCACTACTTTTGACCAGGGACCATAGGGCTCTATTCCCTATATAGTGCACTACTTTTGACCAGGGACCATAGGGCTCTATTCCCTATATAGTGCACTACATTTGACCAGGGACCATAGGGCTCTAGTGTCTAGTCAGGAGTCTGGCAGGTGCCAGTCAACAAAACCCAATAAAATGTAATATTGGTTCAGCGTGTACAGTCCTTTAAATCATAGACCAATTTAAATCAGTTCAATCATTATTACAGGTAGCTAGGTAAAAACAAAAAGATCTCATTCTGTGAGATGATGGATGAAGGGCATTCAAATGACCTTCGTAGTCCATTGTGGAAGTCTAGACCAGGGTTCTTAAACTATGGCTTGGGAGCCAAAATGGGCCCTGAGCATGTGAGAGGTGGGTTTGCGAATTATGAGTCTTCATTTGGGTCGTTCGAGGACAGTACATCTCTCATTTGGGTCGTTCAGGGACAATACATCTCTCATTTGGGTTGTTCGAGGAAATTAGATCTCTCATTTGGGTTGTTTGAGGACAGTACATCTCTCATTTGCATCGTTCGAGGACAGTACATCTCTCATTTGCATCGTTCGAGGACAGTACATCTCTCATTTGGGTCTCGAGCTGAAAAAAAGCTGAAGAACCTCTGGTCTAGACTGATGCCAGCCCAGCAAGTAGTGTACGCCACAACATTGTGAAACCAGAAACCATCAAAACTAGGTAAACACAACATTGTGAAACCAGAAACCATCAAAACTAGGTAAACACAACATTACTGTCAGTAAACAACCAACACCGTTATCACAGTGAGAATAGTCCCAAATTGCACCCTATTCCCTTTATAGTGCACCACTTTTGACCAGGGCCCATCAGTCAGAACAAGCAGCTACTCCCTGTGTCTTTTAAAAAGAAGGAGGCTGTCCAAGATAAGATAACCAGGTCAAACAAAATCCATGTGTCTCAAATGGAAAATAATTGAACAATTCAACGATCCAGTTTAAAGCAGTGTAATACACAGAATATCCACTGGGGTGCGCTGCAGACCAGATCTCAATCAAAGCTGAACTAAAACACCGCCCCCACACTTGGCAGGTGCTATATACTGGTGCTGTACTTACCAAGCCAGCTCCTGTTGAGATAGACGGACACGAACACCGGGGGAACAGTGAAGAAGTCCACCACTGAGTTCACCTCCAGCCAGAACCACAGCTTGTCGTTGGCCGCTATGAACTGGGGGGGAGAAAGATACCAGTTAACTATATTCCACCATACACCACCATTTTCAATGTTGATACATGACTATAGGTTGTTCAGGGTACAAAAGGCATTAAAGAAAGTCATGAAAGATAGCTAGACAGCCGCAAAACTGTTGAATGCTTCCACAGTTTTATTGAGTGCAATGTTTCGACTTTAATGTCTATATTATGTGTGGGTATATTTAAGCAATAAGGCACAGGGGGGTGTGGTATATGGCCAATATACCACGGCTAAGGGCTGTTCTTAGGCACGACGCATCGCAGAGTGCCTGGACACAGCCCTTAGCCGTGGCATATTGGCCGTATACCACAAACTCCAGAGGTGACCTTATTGCTATTATAAACTGTTTACCAACGTAATTAGGGCAGTAAAAATAAATGTTTTGTCATACCCGTGGTATACGGTCTATACCACAGCTGTCAGCCAATCAGCATTCAGCGTTCGAACCACCCAGTTTTATAAATATCTTTATTTCATGACACGATTGAAACTTCCCTAGCATAACAACGTGTGTACACATCTAACGTAGCGTTGTCTTTATTTACCCGTAGACCAAAGTACAAGAGGAAGAAGACGTTGAAAGCCATGTCGATCTGTAGCGTGAAGTCTTTGTAGAAGTTCTGACAGGACTCGATGGGGCTGTCAGAAACACACAGAAAACAAACATGTTAGAAACATCTCACTTATTGAACATGCACTTCCTACCACCACCCCCCCCCCCCGAAAATGTTTTTAAATAAAAGATGAAGAAATAAAGAACGAAAGGAATTCAAAAGGTGCGACATTTTGCATTTTCCAAATTACATTAAAAAAAGCACATAACTGTAACATGTTCTTCTACCCCTGATTATTAACCCCTTAAAGAACTGTGTGTACTTTACTCTTCTGAAAATCGCTTTGACGTAGAAGAAATGAATAAGTAGTGTTTCATTCAAAAGTCCATTAAAAGGCTATTTTGACACGGGACTAGGAAGGACCGTTCGGGATATTTAACGCTAGAGGTGTGTACAGTGCAGTGCAGTGGCAGTAGTTTAAGGGTTAATAGCATGCAGGCGTTAAGACATATTTCATGTCATCATAGCAGCCATAGCAGATACTGGCAATGTGGTGTTGCAGTCTCACCCTCAACGCTTGTACCTGGCACTAAGAATTGAAATTAAAAAATAAATAAGTTTGGAATTACTGTCACCACTATACATCCTGTGAACCAAATCCAGGTATGTGTAATGACAGTTCAAGCTTATTGTAAACATCCTATGAGGTTACAGTACAGACATATAGCCCTATATTGCATTTTTTTTACATTTACATTTTAGTCATTTAGCAGACGCTCTTATCCAGAGCGACTTACACTAGTGAATGCATACATTTCATAAATTTTTTCGTACTGGTCCCCCGTTGTATCTCACGTGGATACAACCTACCATACCGTGTTAACACATATAGTGCCTTGACCTACATAACTAGGTAGGTTATATCCTAAAATACGTCAGAAAGCCGTTAGTGTATTCCCTGGCCAATAGAGTGGACCACATGAGCCAGCCAGCCCCCCCATCAAACTTAGACCACATAGGATGCTATTGTTGTTAAGTAAAGTCATACAGTCACCAAATACACTCCTCAAACAGAAGCCCTGGACACAGACTAAACTAGCCAGATCTAAGTGTGCATTTCAGTTGATGTCCTGTCATATATCAGCGCTGCTATTGCCTGTTAATATGTGGATCGGGACAGTGTGACTGAATATGTCATGCGACAAACTGCCCTAGCCTACCTACCTAGTGCGTTATAATTTGTCTAATCCTTTATACAATAACATACATTATTGTGTCAATAAATATGCATATAAAGCTTATGATGCCAGTTATACTACGCATTACCAATAACAGCAACTGCCAATTCTAAGAATAGTCCAAGCATTGTGAATATTTCAACCCTTCACTTCAGATGATAATAATTACAGTATATCTAGAGTGCATCCCAAATGGAGCCCTATTCCCTATATAGTGCACTAATTTTGACCAGAGCCCCTATCTATGTAGCCTAAAGGGAATAGGATGCAATGCAGGATTCATCCCAGTGAGAATCCTCAACGGTAGCTGGATAACAGAGAAGAGTAATGACCATAGGGAGGCCAGATCTGGGCTGCTCAATAATTGAGTGGCTGGTCAGGAAGCGGTGGCTTAGTCTCTATAAGAGCCATAAAACACAGAGGAAAAAGGCTGCCAGTGGCTACCTCGCTTTAAACCAAAGACGCATGAACAGTGAAGGAGAGTGAATATAAAATGATATTCAGCAACTCTTGGTAGGACAATGGAAGCTTGATGATATTCACCAACTTTTGGTAGGACAATGGAAGCTTGATGATATTCAGCAACTCTTGGTAGGACAATGGTATTCTATCTTTTATTGTTAGAAACCCTCTTCATAAAAACTCTGAGCGCTCTCTATCCACTTCCTTGTACTCAGGCACACAGAGGCATGGCCGTGCATGAGTCACTGAGAGTAGTAGCATTTTGGTCAAACTGTGGAATTGTTATTGGCTCAGATACATTTTTATTTTACAAAATATAAAACAAAGAACGCTATTGTACACAAATGGTAATCTGAGGATATCAATTCAACGTAATTCAATCAAAACTTAGATCAGAGAAAAACTATTATTTGGACCAAAAAACAAGTGTTTACTGCTTGAGATAATGTCAAAAGACTAACACGCTAACTCTAGAGAGAGAGAGAGAGAGAGAGAGAGAGAGAGAGAGAGAGAGAGAGAGAGAGAGAGAGAGAGAGAGAGAGAGAGAGAGAGCTTGGTTCTGACTTGGTTCTGATATAAAGCTAGACTTATTCTAGGTCAAGCGTCCACAGGCCAGCCTGCCAGCTGGATAGATCTCCTCCTTCTCACTCTCTTTCTGTGGTTAATGGTATTATTTATGAGGACAGAACAGTGTTGACTTTTCTCAGTTGCTTCCTGGTGATTTTTGCAGTGAGCTCTATCTGTCTGTACTAAGGTGTACATTTGAGGACATCCTCAGCCTTGAGAGGTTGACAATTCACTCAAGGATGGTTGAGGCTTGAGGCTGAGAGTGTCCTAAAATGTACACCGCACTCTGTCTGTCGCAAATACTGTTTCAGTAGACCTACAAGGCTAATTACAGGAAGTTCCCATATCTGTTACAACCTGCTGTCACTGAACACACAAACAACAAGTTGCTGCTGCTGTGTGCCAAAGTGTGACTGAGGCAAGCAGAGAGCCTTGTTGTTAACACTGGGTCAGTTAATGACATTGGGTCAGTTAATGACATTGGGTCAGTTAATGGTGAGAATACACCTGGATGACAGGGTGAGTGTACACCTGGATGACAGGGTGAGAATACACCTGGATGACAGGGTGAGTGTACACCTGGATGACAGGGTGAGAATACACCTGGATGACAGGGTGAGAATACACCTGGATGACAGGGTGAGTGTATACCTGGATGACAGGGTGAGAATACACCTGGATGACAGGGTGAGAGTACACCTGGATGACAGGGTGAGTGTACACCTGGATGACAGGGTGAGAATACACCTGGATGACAGGGTGAGTGTACACCTGGATGACAGGGTGAGTGTACACCTGGATGACAGGGTGAGAATACACCTGGATGACAGGGTGAGAATACACCTGGATGACAGGGTGATAATACACCTGGATGACAGGGTGAGTGTACACCTGGATGACAGGGTGAGTGTACACCTGGATGACAGGGTGAGAATACACCTGGATGACAGGGTGAGAGTACACCTGGATGACAGGGTGAGTGTACACCTGGATGACAGGGTGAGTGTACACCTGGATGACAGGGTGAGTGTACACCTGGATGACAGTGTGAGAATACACCTGGATGACAGGGTGAGAATACACCTGGATGACAGGGTGAGAATACACCTGGATGACAGGGTGAGAATACACCTGGATGACAGGGTGAGAATACACCTGGATGACAGGGTGAGAATACACCTGGATGAGAGGGAGAGAGTACACCTGCCAATTTCGGCTAAATTATTTTAATCTCTTATTTTAAATCCTCGTAACACAAATAGCAATTTTATTGGACAATTTCAGGCATATATAAATCCATTATGAATTGACTCAAACATAGTCCTCCTAAAACAAGAAGAACAACTCGCAACGTGGTCCAGGCTAGGCAATTTAGCCCTGCTAATTCAGCTTGCTCTTCTAACCCAATTACCCCTGCTAAATTAGCTAGCTCTACTAACCCAGTTAGCTCTGGTAATTCATCTACCTCTACTAACCCAGTTAGCCCTGCAAGCTCAGCTAGCCCCTCACAATTTGAGTCCGACATGGCAACCAACAATGTCGACGACCTAAACCAGAACCAGAGCAAAGGGGTCTTGGAAGCAATCTCTGCCATGAGGGCAGACCTTTCCACCAAACACGATGGTGTCCTAACGTGGATTAATGAGGTTAAACGTGACCTTCAAGCCTACTCCACGTGTTTGGACAAAGCAGACGAACGCATTAGCACAGTGGAAGATACTGTAGTCACTGTCAAAACAACAACTCCTACAGGCCCGAGAAGCCACCCCTCTTCCCGAGTTCTTATCATGAAGTTTCTCAACTTTCTAGACAAAGAGAGTGATGAGGAAAGTCAGGGCTAAGGGCAAGGTGATGAACGGGGACCAAGAGATCATGTTCTTCCCTGGCCTATCTACGGACCTGCATCGAAAAAGAAAAGGCTACAACGGGGTCAAATGCCAGCTTCGGACCCTCAATATTGCCTATGTAATAGCATTGCCAGCTAAACTACGTCTGACAAACAATGGACGGTCACACAAGTTTGAATCTCCCTTTAAAGCCGAGGCGTTCATCCATGACATATAACGTGGATCTTCTTCCTAGCCAAAGTTGCCGCTGAGTAGTTTATCACCACCACTGGACTACGGAGAATTAAACCACCTTGGATAATGTGACTGTTGGCTAGCTAACTAAAACTAGCTAGCTAGCATTAGAGTTTGCTAAGTGAATAATATGGCGAGCTAGCCCACTCAAAGTTTCCTTATATTATTATATTAAATAGAAACTCAACATTCAACAATTTCAGCGATTTTACTGAGTTACAGTTCATATAAGGAAATCAGTCAATTTAAATAAATGTATTAAGCCATAATCTATGGATTTCATGGGCAAGGCCTAGTCAGTTGTACAACTGAATGCCTTCAACTGAAATGTCTTCCTCATTTAACCCAACTCCTCTGAATCAGAGAGGTGTGGGGGACTGCCTTAATCAACATCCATGTCTTTGGCACCCAGGGAACAGTGGTTTAACTGCCTTGCTCAGGGGCAGAACAAGAGATTTTTACCTTATCAGCTCGGGGATTCAACCCAGCAACCTTTCAGTTACTGGCCCAACACTCTAACCACTAGGCTACCTGCTGCCCCATGGCAGGGGTGCAGCCATGGGTGGGCCTGGGAGGGCAAAGTTCCACCCACTTGGGAGACTGACTGGCCCACCCACTGGGGAGCCAGGCCCAGCCAATCAGAATTATTGTTTCCCCACATAAAGGCTTTATTACAGACAGAAATACCCCTCAGTTTCATCAGCTGTCTCTATGGCTTGTCTCAGACAATCCCGCAGGTGGAGAAGCTAAATGTGGAGGTCCTGGCCTGGCCTGGCATGGTTACACATGGTTGTGAGGCCGGTTGGACGTACTGCCAAATTCTCTAAAAAGACGTTGGAGGCAGCTTAAGGTAGAGAAATGAACATTCAATTATCTGGCAACAGTTCTGGTGGACATTCCTGCAGTCAGCATGCAAAATGTGTACGCTCCCTCAAAACTTGAGACATGTTGTATGACAAAATTGCACCATTTAGAGTGGCCTTTTATTGTCCCCAGCACAAGGTGCACCTGTGTAATGATCATGCTGTTTAATCAGCTTCTTGATATGCAACACTTGTCAGATGGATGGATTATCTTGACAAAAGATAAATGCTCACTAACAGGGGTGTAAACACATTTGTGCACAACATTTAAGAGAAATAAGCTTTTTGTCCGTATGGAAACTTTTTGGGATCTTTTATTTCAGCTCATGAAACATGGGACCAACACTTAACATGTTGCATTTAGATTTTTGTTCAGTGCAGATCGCTTCTCAGGTTTAGAAATTACAGCATTTCATTAAGGACTGAAATCTATGTGATCCATGGAGGACTCAGAACCCAAGTAACAGGGATTATTCAAGTTACTCGTCAACATTTAAATCATATTCTCGTATAGACTACATTTTTATTTTCTTCCTCATTGTTTCCCAATGTAGCAGGAAGTGGATAAGATAGTATTGTTCTGAGTGACCGTTCCTGTGTGTCATTATTCTACAGGGATAGAAAATTCATCAAAGGATCCTCTAGATGGCGCTTGCACCCAGGTGTGTACAGGACCCAGACTTCTTACATTACATTGGAGTGCATATAGATGTTTATTTTACATTGAACACTGATCAAACGTCAGCGAGTACCAGATGGGAGGCTTTCAAAGCATATATTAGTGGGCAAATGAACCGTTTTACCAGTTTCAAATAAAATCAATTAAATCTGAAAATGAGAGAGATGCCTCCCGGGTGGCGCAGCAGTCTAAGGCACTGCATCGCTACAGCCCCGGGTACGATCCCAGGCTGTGTCACAGTCGGCCGTGACCGGGAGACCCATGAGGCGGCGCACAATTGGCCCAGCATTGTCCGGGTTAGGGAAGGGTTTGGCCGGCCTGGGATTTCCTTGTCCCATCGCGCTCTAGCGACTCCTTGTGGCGGGGTGGGTGCCTGCAAGCTGACTTTATTCGTCAGCTGTACAGTGTTTCCTCCGACACATTGGTGCGGCTGGCTTCTGGGTTAAGCAAGCAGTGTGTCAAGAAGCAGTGCGGCTTGACAGGGTCGTGAGGACGCATGGCTCTCGACCTTCGCCTCTCCCGAGTCCGTACGGGAGTTGCAGCGATGGGACGAGACTGTAACTAATTGGATATCATGAAATTGGGGAGAAAAAGGGGTAAAAAAGTACAAAAAAAATCTGTAAAATCAGAGAACTGGAGAGGGAAGTAAACCAGGAATTATTTGCTCTTAAAGCTCAATATGAAGAACTTTCCACTTCAATGTCTGCAAACTGCTTAATGAGGCTGAAACAGTCCTTCTATGACCAAGGTGAAATGTCCAGTAAATTGCTGACCTGGCGCATTAAGAAGCTAAATTCAGACAGGGTCATTAATGCAAATTCATAATTTACATGGACAATTATCAATGGATCCCGTAGAAATAAACCAAACATTTGCTTCCTACTTACAACACACTTTACAATTGTGAATCTCCTGAGAACTTATATAATCAGACATCATTTTTAGATGGTCTTGATTTTCCCTCTATTTCAGAAGATACAAAATTGGATCTGGAGAAGGAATTGGATGATGTTGAAGGGAGTTAAAGCTTCAGGTCCAGATGGGCTCCCAATAGATATTTATAAGACATTTATTTAAGGCCAAACTTCTAGGTCAAATTTTGGATACTGTATGTATTCTGAATCCTTTCACCAAGAATGCTTCCCATCCTCTCTAAGGAGTGCTTTAATCACTCTTATTCTGAAACCTGATAAATCCCGATCAAAATGTGAAAGTTACAGACCCATATCTAATACACAAAGACCAAAATGGCTTCGTGAAAATCCCTGAAGGTTGAGTGTGAGGAGAGTGCTAAACATATCACATGTGTGAAGGGTCCCTGATACTGTCATACTCTCTCATGTGTGAAGGGTCCCTGATACTCTCATACTCTCCCATGTGTGAAGGGTCCCTGATACTGTCATACTCTCTCATGTGTGAAGGGTCCCTGACACTGTCATACTCTCCCATGTGTGAAGGGTCCCCTGATACTGTCATACTCTCTCATATGTGAAGGGTCCCTGACACTGTCATACTCTCCCATGTGTGAAGGATCCCTGATACTGTCATACTCTCTCATGTGTGAAGGGTCCCTGACACTGTCATACTCTCTCATGTGTGAAGGGTCCCTGATACTGTCATACTCTCTCATGTGTGAAGGGTCCCTGATACTGTCATACTCTCCCATGTGTGAAGGGTCCCTGACACTGTCATACTCTCCCATGTGTGAAGGGTCCCCTGATACTGTCATACTCTCTCATGATGAAGAGAAGGCATTTGATAGTTGAGTGGTCTTGTTTATTTTAAGTGTTTAAGAGATTTGGGTTTGGGAAATACTTCTGTAAATGGATTAAGATATAATATACAGACCCCACTGAAGAAGTTGCCACTGACAACTTGATTTCACAACCTTTTGGGGGGGGGGGGGGGGGGGGAACGAGACAAGGGTGTCCAGACAGTCCAGGACTCTTCCTTTTAGCTATAGAAGCCTTTGCCATTGCAATGTGAGCCAGCCTGTCAGTTAATGGAATTCAAACATCGGATTTTGAACATCGAGTGGCCCTGTATGCCGATGATGCCCTCTAGTTCCCAACAGATCTAAAGAATTCTATCGCTTCCCTCTCCAATTTAATTAATAAGTTTGGTCAGTTTTCTGGGTTTAAAGTAAATAAAACCTAATCTTCGATCCTTTTCCTCAAAAAGCAAGATAAATACATTTGAATCCATTAGTACAGCATCTATTTGTATATACAGAACAAGGTTTAACATATCTTGGTATTCAAATCACACCAGAAATTAGCTCCTTGAGATCGACAACTTCTGAACCCATGGTAACGAGTGCAACAGAAAACATCAACAGATGAACATCATTATATCATTATGGGGCGACAGGTAGCCTAGTGGTTAGAGCGTTGGACAAGTAAACGAAAGATCGCAAGATTGAATCCCCGAGTTGACAAGGTAAAAATCTGTCGTTCTGCCCCTGAACAATGCAGTTAACCCACTGTTCCTAGGCTGTCAATGAAAATAAGAATTTGTTCTTAACTGACTTTCCTAGTTAAATAAAGGTTAAATAACTAACCTGTATATATTACTGGTACAATACATATCATATTCTGCCCAAATGTCTTTACCTATTTCAATAAATTCCTCTGACTCCACCACCTTTATTTTTCCCAAAGATCAAAAAGATACTCTAAAACAGAAAACCAAGGCTCTTTATTTTCCCTTTAACAGAGGGCCGCAATATTTTGGTTCTCCAAGGTACCTTAGTTACCCTGGCTGCAGATTGAAATGTTGTCCACAAAAGGCTTATCTTCAAATGGATATTTGTACTCTGCCTCCCTTTAAGAAACTAAAGATGAATACTACTAATCCCTTTGTTAAAAACACCCTAACTACAGTGCATTCGGAAAGTATTCAGACCCCTTCCATTTATCCACATTTTGTTATGTTCCATCTTTAACCTCATCAATCTACACACAATACCCCATAATGACAATGCAAAAACCTTTTTTTTTATTTCTTTGCAAATGTATTAAAAATAAAAAGAGATACCTTATTTACATAAGTATTCAGACCATTTGCTATGAGACTCAAACTTGAGCTCAGGTGCAACCTGTTTCCATTGATCATCCTTGAGATGTTTCTACAACTTGATTGGAGTCCACCTGTGGTAAATTCAATTGATTGGACATGATTTGGAAAGTCACACACCTGTTTATATAAGGTCCCACAGTTGACAGTGCATGTCAGAGCCACAACCAAGCCATGAGGTCGAAGGAATTGTCCGCAGAGCTCCAAGACAGGATTGTGTCGAGGCACAGATCTGGGGAAGTGTACCAAAACATTTCTGTAGCTTTGAAAGTCCTCAAGAACACAGTGGCCTCCATCATTCTTTAATGGAAGAAGTTTGGAACCACCAAGAATCTTCCTAGCTGTGTGCCCGGCCAAACTGAGCAATCAGGGGAGAAGGGCCTTGATCAGTGAGGTGGCCAAAAACCTTATGATCACACTGACAGAGCTCCAGAGTTCCTCTTTAGAGATGGAAGAACCTTCCAGAAGGACAACCATCTCTGCAGCACTCCACCAATCAGGCCTTTATGGTAGAGTGGCCAGACGGAAACCACTCCTCAGTAAAAGGCACATGAGAGCCCACTTGGAGTTTGCCAAAAGACACCTAAAGGACTCTCAGACCATGAGAAACAAGATTATCTGGTCTGATGAAATCAAGATTGAACTCATTGGCCTGATTGTCAAGCGTCACCTCTGGAGGAAACCTGGCACCATCCCTACAGTGACGCATGGTGGTGGCAGCATCAGGTTGTGGGGATGTTTTTCAGAGGCAGGGACTGGGAGACTAGTTAGGATCGAAGGAACAATTAACAGAGCAAAGTACAGAGATATCCTTGATGAAAACCAGTTCCAGAGCGCTCAGGACCTCAGACTGGGGGCAAAGGTTCCGATGCTACCGCACGGCAAGCGGTACCGGAGCGCCAGGTCTAGGTTCAAGCTAGAAGCAGACTATTTGCCCCCCCCCCACTACGCTGCTGCTACTCTCTGTTATTATCTATGCATAGCCGCTTTGACAACCCCACCTGCATGTACATAATTATCTCAAATAACTCGACACCGGTGCCCCCGCACATTGACACATTGACTCTGTACCGGTACCCCCTGTATATAGTCTCCACATTGACTCTGTACCGGTACCCCCTGTATATAGCCTCCACATTGACTCTGTACCGGTACCCCTGTATATAGCCTCCACATTGACTCTATACCGGTACCCCCTGTATACAGCCTCCACATTGACTCTGTACCTGTACCCCCTGTATATAGTCTCCACATTGACTCTGTACCTGTACACCCTGTATATAGTCTCCACATTGACTCTGTACCTGTACCCCCTGTATATAGTCTCCACATTGACTCTGTACCGGTACCCCCTGTATATAGTCTCCACATTGACTCTGTACCGGTACCCCCTGTATACAGTCTCCACATTGACTCTGTACCGGTACCCCCTGTATACAGTCCCGCTATTGTTATTTACTGCTGCTCTTTAATTATTAGTTTTTCTTATCTCTTACTTTTTTAAACATTTTTTTTTGGTATTTTCTTAAAACTGCATCGTTTTAAGGGCTTGTAAGTAAGCATTTCACTGTAAGGTTGTATTCAGCACATGTGACAAATTACATTTGATTTGAATTTTTTTTATTTGAAGACAACGCAGGAGTGGCTTTGGGACAAGTCTCTGAATGTCCTTGAGTGGCCCAGCCAGAGCCCGGACTTGAACCCGATCGAACATCTCTGGATAGATCTGAAAATAGCTTTGCAGCAAAGCTCCCCATCCAACCTGATAGAGCTTTAGAAGATCTGCAGAGAAGAATGGGAGAAACTCCCCAAATACAGGTGTGCCAAGCTTGTAGCGTCATACCCAAGAAGACTCAAGGCTGTAATCGCTGCCAAAGGTGCTTCAGCAAAGTACTGAGTAAATGGTCTGAATACATTTGGAAATGTTATATATTCCAGATTTTTTTTGGAACAAATGTGCAAACATTTCTAAAAACCTCTTTGTGCTTTGTCATTATGGGGTATTGTGTGTAGATTTATGAGGGGGTAAAAATAATTTAATCAATTTTAGAATAAGGCTGTAACGTAACAAAATGTGAAAAAAGTCAAGGGGTCTGAATACTTTCCGAAACGCATTGTGTATGGCACAAAGTACATCAATATCTGGCTGAATCCCGTGTATTATCCAATTTTACACCAATTTGGGGAAATAACAATTTCACACCTGGTAAAAATGATTTGGTGTTTAAAGAAACATATTGTTAAAGTAATGGACTTATATAATGACAAAGGGCTCATGTTTAGTTTGAAGAACTCAAGAGCAAATTCAACTTACCACAAATGCATTTTTTCAAATCCTTACATTTGAGAAGCTGTATTTTTTCCAGTCTAAAACAATCTGCAACCTCCTTTGACCACCTTAGAAACACTCTCTGTGTTATGGGAGAGGTCACATGATGTTACTACAAGCTTGGCACACCTGTATTTGGGGGAAATGGTAGCTACTCTTTAAAGACAACTCCGACAGGAAGATATTTCAGAAGAGTACTGGGGTATGATATGCTCTAGAGCTCAGATACAGACAATAAACACCTGCCTGAGACTGTAGCAATACAGTTGGATAATAAGAACATATCACCCCTGTTAAGCTCCACAAATTTGACGCTAATATCCCAGACCTATATTTGTATTTATATTATTTGTATTTATTTATTATTCATTATGGACCCCTATTAGCTGCTGCCTAGGGGTCCAGCAAAATGAAGGCAGTTATACAATTCCTGTGTGTTAAACGTACCACGCACTAGGCACCTTGTATCATTGCCTGTGGGTGTGTGCTGAGATACAAACGTTTTGGAGCTCAGTACTGCTCTATATCTCTGAGATTACCTCTACCCCATTACCACTAATCCCTAAACTATGCATTCTAAATCTTTACCCAGTTAATATCTCTTTACATACAGTATGAGAGAAAATAAAATGTTTGACCTCTGTCTACTACAAGCTAGACATTCAATTGCTCTCCACAGGTAGTATGTCAGTCCCCCCCTCACATGGTCATTGGTTCAAATAATTAACGTCAAGCCTGGCTCTTGAAAAATGTACTTATATACCAAAAATAAAGCCCCAGAGTTTCATGATATTTGGGATCTGTTTTTTGAATTTTTGCAAACAGGTGATATTATAGAAGCATTAGAAATCTGAATATTCTCTATATTTTTATGTGAATATTGGCTATAGTAATCTGCATTATCTGCAACTACATATTATGTATTGATTATTGGAAATGTGAGGACTTAATGTTGGGTTGTTGGAAATGTGAGGACTTAATGTTGGGTTGTTGGAAATGTGAGGACTTAATGTTGGGTTGTTGTCGTTTATGTTTTTGTCTTTGGTTTGGGGTTTGGGGGGTGAAAAATAAGAAAATGGTATTTCTGTAACTGTTGATTTTCCTATTTGGAAGTAACAAATATATGTGTAAAAAAAAAAAATATATATATATATAGCCCTTTGTAACGTGTACGCTAATAATCGGGAAGCAAGTACAGGGAGTGAATTTAATAAATAAACAAATATGGAACAAAACAAGAAACACGAGTAGCGTACAGACATGAAACATATAAACATAATCAATAACGCCTGGGGAAAGAACCAAAGGGAGTGACAGATATAGGGGAGGTAATCAGGAAGGTGATGGAGTTCAGGTGAGTCTCATGAAGCGCAGGTGCGCCTAACGATGGCGGCAGGTGTGTGTAATAATGAATAAACTGGCGACATCGAGCGCCGGAGTGGAGGAGCGGGAGTAGACGTAACACTCTTTTAATGCAAAACACAGCAAAAAATCAGAAAGGGAGTTCTTGAGCAGGAACTTTGGTCTTTACTGTCTGTTCTACTCTGTTCTGTTCTACACTGTCTGTTCTGTTCTACTCTGTTCTGTTCTACTCTGTTCTGTTCTACTCTGTTCTGTTCTGCTCTGTTCTGTTCTACTCTGTTCTGTTCTACTCTGTTCTGTTCTACTCTGTTCTGTTCTACTCTGTTCTGTTCTGCTCTGTTCTGTTCTACTCTGTTCTGTTCTACTCTGTTCTGTTCTGTTATGCTCTGTTATGCCCTGTTCTACTCTGTTCTGTTCTGTTCTGCTCTGTTATGCTCTGTTCTATTCTGTTCTGTTATGCTCTGTTATGCTCTGTTCTGTTCTGTTATGCTCTGTTCTGTTCTGTTCTACTCTGTTCTGTTATGCTCTGTTCTGTTCTGTTATGCTCTGTTCTGTTATGTTCTGTTATGCTCTGTTCTGTTCTGTTCTGTTATGCTCTGTTATGCTCTGTTCTGTTCTGTTATGCTCTGTTCTGTTATGCTCTGTTCTGTTCTACTCTGTTCTGTTCTGTTATGCTCTGTTCTGTTCTACTCTGTTCTGTTCTACTCTGTTCTGTTCTGTTATGCTCTGTTCTGTTCTGTTCTACTCTGTTCTGTTATGCTCTGTTCTGTTATGCTCTGTTCTGTTCTGTTATGCTCTGTTCTGTTCTGTTCTACTCTGTTCTGTTCTGTTATGCTCTGTTCTGTTCTGTTATGCTCTGTTATGCTCTGTTATGCTCTGTTCTGTTATGCTCTGTTCTGTTCTGTTATGTTCTGCTGTGCTCTGTTCTGTTCTGTTCTACTCTGTTCTGTTCTGTTGTGTTCTGTTGTGCTCTGTTCTGTTCTGCTCTGTTCTGTTCTGTTATGCTCTGTTCTGTTCTGTTATGTCCTGTTCTGTTATGTTCTGTTGTGCTCTGTCATGCTTTGTGATGCTCTGTTCTGTTCTTTTCTGTTGTGCTCTGTTCTGTTCTGTTATGTTCTGCTGTGCTCTGTTCTGTTCTGTTCTACTCTGTTCTACTCTGTTCTGTTCTGTTCTGTTCTGTTCTACTCTGTTCTGTTCTGTTCTACTCTGTTCTGTTCTGTTATGCTCTGTTCAGTTCTGTTCTACTCTGTTCTGTTCTACTCTGTTCTGTTCTGTTCTGTTGCGCTCTGTTCTGTTCTGTTCTACTCTGTTCTGTTCTACTCTGTTCTGTTCTGTTGTGCTCTGTTCTGTTCTACTCTGTTCTGTTCTGCTCTGTTCTGTTATGCTCTGTTATGCTCTGTTCTACTCTGTTCTGTTTTGTTCTGTTCTGTTCTGTTCTGTTCTGTTATGCTCTGTTCTGTTCTGCTCTGTTCTGTTATGTTCTGTTATGCTCTGTTCTACTCTGTTCTGTTTTGTTCTGTTCTGTTCTGTTCTGTTCTGTTATGCTCTGTTCTGTTCTGTTATGCTCTGTTATGCTCTGTTCAGTTCTGTTGTACTCTGTTCTGTTCTGTTATGCTCTGTTCTGTTCTGTTCTGTTATGCTCTGTTCTGTTATGTTCTGTTGTGCTCTGTTATGTTCTGTTATGCTCTGTTCTGTTCTGTTCTGTTATGCTCTGTTCTGTTATGTTCTGCTGTGCTCTGTTCTGTTCTGTTCTACTCTGTTCTACTCTGTTCTGTTCTGTTCTGTTCTACTCTGTTCTGTTCTGTTCTACTCTGTTCTGTTCTGTTATGCTCTGTTCAGTTCTGTTCTACTCTGTTATGTTCTACTCTGTTCTGTTCTGTTGCGCTCTGTTCTGTTCTGTTCTACTCTGTTCTGTTCTACTCTGTTCTGTTCTGTTGTGCTCTGTTCTGTTCTACTCTGTTCTGTTCTGCTCTGTTCTGTTATGCTCTGTTATGCTCTGTTCTACTCTGTTCTGTTTTGTTCTGTTCTGTTCTGTTCTGTTCTGTTATGCTCTGTTCTGTTCTGCTCTGTTCTGTTATGTTCTGTTATGCTCTGTTCTACTCTGTTCTGTTTTGTTCTGTTCTGTTCTGTTCTGTTCTGTTATGCTCTGTTCTGTTCTGTTATGCTCTGTTATGCTCTGTTCAGTTCTGTTGTACTCTGTTCTGTTCTGTTATGCTCTGTTCTGTTCTGTTCTGTTATGCTCTGTTCTGTTATGTTCTGTTGTGCTCTGTTATGCTCTGTTATGCTCTGTTCAGTTCTGTTCTACTCTGTTCTGTTATGCTCTGTTCTGTTGTGCTCTGTTATGCTCTGTTATGCTCTGTTCAGTTCTGTTCTACTCTGTTCTGTTCTGTTCCGTCTGAGAGCCTCTGATCCTTGCATTAAAGAGATTAAGCAATTTCATCTGTGAGTAAAGGATTGTCGGCGGTGGGCGCTCTGTGTCGTTGAAATGTTTTGTAAGCCCGGTTACCTGGAAAGGATTTATCTCTCTAATGAAGAGATGACAGGAAAGGACAGGACAGGAGAGGACAAGACTGGACAAAACGGAGGGACAGGACAAGAGACAGGACCGGACATGACAGGACAGAATGGACAGGAGGCAGGACGTGTGCTCCGATGTACAGCAGCAATCAGGGTTATAACTAGAGCGTGTGCTGAGGATGAATGATACAGTACAGTGTACAGGTGTGTGAAAGGTCTAGAGGTCTCAGGGTAAAAAGTAACAATACATACTTCTGTTCCAGTGCATTTTGGCCTATTACTCACAATACACATCCTAAAGTATATAAATTATTTATAATTTACAGGAAACCACAAGGGCATCACCACCGCCATAACTGCCTGACAGTAAGTACATCTACAGTTACCGTTCTATTATCTACTTAGCAGGTCATCAAAATGTTTCATATGTGTAAAAGAGCATCTATTTTATTTCAGACCTCATATTACAGCATCTTTATAAACCAGGTTACAATCTCATTACATCACATTACTCCTCTATTCTTTCACCAGATTAGATGTGGATCCCATTGACAATTCTTTTGGGGAAAATCTCATTGTTGAGGAGTAAAAACTCCTGGTAGATTATCAGAACAACAAGCATCATATAACCTGTCAAGGTATTAGGTCCAAACTGTAACATGAATACTTACTCAGAGGAATCTATGAAGTATATTACAAGGGCTCCGATGCTGAGGGCAAAGACAAGCACCACCTGAAAAGGAGAGAGAGTGAGAGAGAGAGAGAGAGAGAGAGGAAAAGTTGGTCTCTAAACTTTGTACTATTAAAAAATAAACACCACCAGGGTATCCCAAACTATTTTCTGCCCGTCCCTGTCCCATCCCCCCATCCCCCTGTCCCCATCTCCCTGTCCCCATCCCCCTGTCCCCCTGTCCCCATCCCCCTGTCCCCATCCCCCTGTCCCCCTGTCCCCATCTCCCCATCCCCCTGTCCCCATCCCCCTGTCCCCCCCTCCCCCCCACATCCCCATCCCCGGATGCACATTTTGGTTTTTGCACTAGCATTACACAGCTGATTCAAATAACAAACGCTGGCTGATGAGTCAGTCACTTGAATCAGCTGTGTAGCACTGGGGGACCCTGGTCTAATGCATTCACAGTGGAGATGTTATTAAGTAGCACACTGACAAGTCACATTTAGTATAAAGGTCCCAGTAATTAGCCTGTTCTGGGGATATCACATTCCCTGAGGTAGATCATATGTTTATTAAGGCCAAGGATAAATAATTCACGCACCACGGGCCACCCATCAGAGTATAGGTAGTAGATACACATCCCATCAGAGTATAGGTAGTAGATCACACCCATCCCATCCTAGAGTATAGGTAGGTAGTAGATACACATCCCATCAGAGTATAGCTAGTAGATACACATCCCATCAGAGTATAGGTAGTAGATACACTCCAGGAGAGGAGAGGAGACAGTAACAGGCAGTGAGACCAGGAGAGGAGACAGTAACAGGCAGTGAGAGAAGGAGAGGAGACAATAACAGGCAGTGAGACCAGGAGAGGGGACAGTAACAGGCAGTGAGACCAGGAGAGGAGACAGTAACAGGCAGTGAGACCAGGAGAGGAGACAGTAACAGGCAGTGAGACCAGGAGAGGAGAGGAGACAGTAACAGGCAGTGAGACCAGGAGAGGAGACAGTAACAGGCAGTGAGAGAAGGAGAGGAGACCGTAACAGGCAGTGAGACCAGGAGAGGAGACAGTAACAGGCAGTGAGACCAGGAGAGGAGACAGTAACAGGCAGTGAGACCAGGAGAGGAGACAGTAACAGGCAGTGAGACAAGGAGAGGAGACAGTAACAGGCAGTGAGACAAGGAGAGGAGACAGTAACAGGCAGTGAGACAAGGAGAGGAGACAGTAACAGGCAGTGAGACAAGGAGAGGAGACAGTAACAGGCAGGGAGACAAGGAGAGGAGACCGTAAAAGGCAGTGAGACCAGGAGAGGAGACAGTAACAGGCAGTGAGACCAGGAGAGGAGACAGTAACAGGCAGTGAGACCAGGAGAGGAGAGGAGACAGTAACAGGCAGTGAGACCAGGAGAGGAGAGGAGACAGTAACAGGCAGTGAGACCAGGAGAGGAGACAGTAACAGGCAGTGAGACAAGCACAACAACAACCCTGAGTCTAGTCACAGAGCTACAGTATCACAACAACAACCCTGAGTCTAGTCACAGAGCTACAGTATCACAACAACAACCCTGAGTCTAGTCACAGAGCTACAGTATCACAACAACAACCCTGAGTCTAGTCACAGAGCTATCACAACAACAACCCTGAGCCTAGTCACAACAACAACCCTGAGCCTAGTCACAGAGCTATCACAACTACCCTGAGTCTAGTCACAGAGCTATCACAACAACAACCCTGAGTCTAGTCACAGAGCTATCACAACAACAACCCTGAGTCTAGTCACAGAGCTATCACAACAACAACCCTGAGTCTAGTCACAGAGCTATCACAACAACAACCCTGAGCCTAGTCACAGAGCTATCACAACAAGGTCATTGACAGTGACACCATCTCTCTCTCTCTCTCTCTGTGTCTGTCTGTCTAATATGGGAGGCCTTTTGAATAAAATAGAACATACAGTCTATCTATAGCCTGGTCCCAAATGTTTGTGCTGTATAATCAACTTTTATGGTTGATTTTATGGCTAATGTATGGCATGAATGACCATGGGAACACCAGGCTAATCTAGCTATACACGGTGTGGGAACAGATTGGGAGAGACTATAAATTAATTGACACATGCAGATCCAGTGTTATTAGATAACATTAGTTGTGAAGTGACAGCCCTGACACCACAGCTGTACTGTCTGAAACTTAGTGGCCTGTGGTAACCAGGCTAAACTTAATCAGTCTGTGAGTTGCCTGTGGTAACCAGGCTAAACTTAGTGGCCTGGAGTAACCAGGCTAAACTTAATCAGTCTGTGAGTTGCCTGGGGTAACCAGGCTAAACTTAATCACTTAGTCTGTTTGTGCATCCCAAAAGGCACCCTATTCCCTATACTGCATACTTTTGACCACACTTCAGTGCTCTATATAGGGTGCCATTAGGGATGCAGCCTGTGAGTGGCCTTGGGTAAACTGACTGAGCAAACAGTTAACTGCAGTTAAATAAGGCCAAGAATTAGATATCATTTTAGGGCACTCTCTTGTTTATTAGGTAGTCCGTTGGCAGGACAACAGGGAAGAAGGAAATCAACTTGAGACTGCAGCTTCTATCTTTTTAAAATCTTTTTTTCCCCCCCTAAAGTATGAAAAACTCCACACAACATCAAACGTTATTAAAAAGCCCATTAGGGACAATTATTGTCATCGTTTTTCTTCTTCTTCTAAAAAGAAAAGGAGTAGGGCAGTCCCACAGTTTATTAGATAGGAGGAGAGGAGGAGAGGAGGAGAGGAGGAGAGGAGTAGGGCAGTCCCACAGTTTATTAGATAGGAGGAGAGGAGGAGAGGTGGAGAGGAGGAGAGGAGGAGGGCAGTCCCACAGTTTATTAGATAGGAGGAGAGGAGGAGAGGTGGAGAGGAGGGAGAGGAGGGAGGGCAGTCCCACAGTTTATTAGATAGGAGGAGAGGAGGGAGAGGAGGTAGGGCAGTCCCACAGTTTATTAGATAGGAGGAGAGGAGGAGAGGAGGAGAGGAGGAGAGGAGGAGGGCAGTCCCACAGTTTATTAGATAGGAGGAGAGGAGGAGAGGGGAGGGAGGAGTGGAGGAGGGCAGTCCCACAGTTTATTAGATAGAGGAGAGGAGGAGAGGAGTAGGCAAGTCCCACAGTTTATTAGATAGGAGGAGAGGAGGAGAGGAGGAGGGCAGTCCCACAGTTTATTAGATAGGAGGAGAGGAGGAGAGGAGTAGGGCAGTCCCACAGTTTATTAGATAGGAGGAGAGGAGGAGAGGAGGAGAGGAGGAGGGCAGTCCCACAGTTTATTAGATAGGAGGAGAGGAGGAGAGGAGGAGAGGAGCAGGGCAGTCCCACAGTTTATTAGATAGGAGGAGAGGAGGAGAGGAGGAGAGGAGGAGAGGAGTAGGGCAGTCCCACAGTTTATTAGATAGGAGGAGAAGAGGAGAGGAGGAGAGGAGTAGGGCAGTCCCACAGTTTATTAGATAGGTGTAGAGGAGGAGAGGAGGAGAGGAGGAGAGGAGTAGGGCAGTCCCACAGTTTATTAGATAGGAGGAGAAGAGGAGAGGAGGAGAGGAGGAGAGGAGTAGGGCAGTCCCACAGTTTATTAGATAGGAGGAGAAGAGGAGAGGAGGAGAGGAGTAGGGCAGTCCCACAGTTTATTAGATAGGAGGAGAGGAGGAGAGGAGTAGGGCAGTTCCACAGTTTATTAGATAGGAGGAGAGGAGGAGAGGAGGAGAGGAGGAGGGCAGTCCCACAGTTTATTAGATAGGAGGAGAGGAGGAGAGGAGGAGGGCAGTCCCACAGTTTATTAGATAGGAGGAGAAGAGGAGAGGTGGAGAGGAGGAGAGGAGTATGGCAGTCCCACAGTTTATTAGATAGGAGGAGAGGAGGAGAGGAGGGAGAGGAGGAGAGGAGGAGGGCAGTCCCACAGTTTATTAGATAGGAGGATAGGAGGAGAGGAGGAGAGGAGTATAGGAGGAGGAGGAGGAGAGGAGTATGGCAGTCCCACAGTTTATTAGATAGGAGGAGAGGAGGAGAGGAGAGGAGGAGAGGAGTATGGCAGTCCCACAGTTTATTAGATAGGAGGAGAGGAGGAGAGGAGGAGAGGAGTATAGGAGGAGAGGGAGGAGGGCAGTCCCACAGTTTATTAGATAGGAGGAGAAGAGGAGAGGAGGAGAGGAGGAGGGCAGTCCCACAGTTTATTAGAGAGGAGGAGAGGAGGAGAGGAGGAGAGGAGGAGGGCAGTCCCACAGTGTATTAGATAGGAGGAGAAGAGGAGAGGAGGAGAGGAGGAGAGGAGGAGGGCAGTCCCACAGTGTATTAGATAGGAGGCGAAGAGGAGAGGAGGAGAGGAGGAGAGGAGGAGGGCAGTCCCACAGTTTATTAGATAGGAGGCGAAGAGGAGAGGAGGAGAGGAGGAGAGGGCAGTCCCACAGTTTATTAGATAGGAGGAGAGGAGGAGAGGAGGAGAGGAGGAGAGGAGGAGGGCAGTCCCACAGTGTATTAGATAGGAGGAGAAGAGGAGAGGAGGAGAGGAGGAGAGGAGGAGAGGAGGAGAGGAGGAGGGCAGTCCCACAGTGTATTAGATAGGAGGCGAGGAGGAGAGGAGGAGGGCAGTCCCACAGTTTATTAGATAGGAGGCGAAGAGGAGAGGAGGAGAGGAGGAGGGCAGTCCCACAGTTTATTAGATAGGAGGAGAGGAGGAGAGGAGGGAGAGGAGGAGAGGAGGAGGGCAGTCCCACAGTGTATTAGATAGGAGGAGAAGAGGAGAGGAGGAGAGGAGGAGAGGAGGAGAGGAGGAGAGGAGGAGGGCAGTCCCACAGTGTATTAGATAGGAGGCGAGGAGGAGAGGAGGAGGGCAGTCCCACAGTTTATTAGATAGGAGGAGGAGGAGGAGGAGGAGTAGGGCAGTCCCACAGTTTATTAGATAGGAGGAGAGGAGGAGAGGAGGAGAGGAGGAGAGGAGGAGGGCAGTCCCACAGTGTATTAGATAGGAGGAGAAGAGGAGAGGAGGAGAGGAGGAGAGGTGTGGTGGAATAGCAGTGGGTTGGATTCAGACCTACGCTCACACAGGACAGGTAGGCTACATGTATTCTGAAGGCAGCGGCTTTTAGTTCACCAGTCCACAATACTAAGAATATTATAATTGTTACAAAATGAACGACCCAAATCCCTCAAAATGAAAACCCCCAGTGCAAGTAACGTTGTCAGGCCAGTACGCCACAGTAATCCTGAGGAGCACAGATGAGAATATTATCAGAGGTTAACTCACAGAGGCAGCATCCACACCTGGGTTCAAAAAATATTCAGAGGTCTTCAAACACTTTTGAGCTTTTTACTTAAAGTAGAACTGGCAGCGTTTTGACGACTTTGCAGATATAAAACAAACAATCATATCAGTAAATAAATATCAAATTCTCAGTTTATGCTACAAAAACTTTAACTTTAGGTTTTAAAAATAGGTTCTATCTGACAAACAATTATATGATGCAGAGTAAGGTAGTGTTGTCAGAATAGATGAATGCAGTTCAGTGCATGATTCATATAATTCACCAATACAGTCCTTGGTAGTACAAAACATACTGCTATCAGGTTGTAAATCCCAGCTGGCCTGGTACATTGTTTACTGTTGGTAGTCCAAAACATACTGCTATCAGGTTGTAAATCCCAGCTGGCCTGGTACATTGTTTACTGTTGGTAGTACAAAACATACTGCTATCAGGTTGTAAATCCCAGCTGGCCTGGTACATTGTTTACTGTTGGTAGTACAAAACATACTGCTATCAGGTTGTAAATCCCAGCTGGCCTGGTACATTGTTTACTGTTGGTAGTACAAAACATACTGCTATCAGGTTGTAAATCCCAGCTGGCCTGGTACATTGTTTACTGTTGGTAGTACAAAACATACTGCTATCAGGTTGTAAATCCCAGCTGGCCTGGTACATTGTTTACTGTTGGTAGTACAAAACATACTGCTATCAGGTTGTAAATCCCAGCTGGCCTGGTACATTGTTTACTGTTGGTAGTACAAAACATACTGCTATCAGGTTGTAAATCACAGCGGGCCTGGTACATTGTTTACTGTTGGTAGTACAAAACATACTGCTATCAGGTTGTAAATCACAGCTGGCCTGGTACATTGTTTACTGTTGGTAGTACAAAACATACTGCTATCAGGTTGTAAATCACAGCTGGCCTGGTACATTGTTTACTGTTGGTAGTACAAAACATACTGCCTCAGGTTGTAAATCACAGCGGGCCTGGTACAATGTTTACTGTTGGTAGTACAAAACATACTGCTATCAGGTTGTAAATCACAGCGGGCCTGGTACATTGTTTACTGTTGGTAGTACAAAACATACTGCTATCAGGTTGTAAATCACAGCGGGCCTGGTACATTGTTTACTGTTGGTAGTACAAAACATACTGCTATCAGGTTGTAAATCACAGCGGGCCTGGTACATTGTTTACTGTTGGTAGTACAAAACATACTGCTATCAGGTTGTAAATCACAGCGGGCCTGGTACATTGTTTACTGTTGGTAGTACAAAACATACTGCTATCAGGTTGTAAATCACAGCGGGCCTGGTACAATGTTTACTGTTGGTAGTACAAAACATACTGCTATCAGGTTGTAAATCACAGCGGGCCTGGTACATTGTTTGCTGCCTCCATTCAGGATGCACCATTTCAGTTTCAATGACTCAATATTTTAGGCAAAAACGGATGCATGTAACTAAGACTGGGACTGTCAATACAATCAAACTAGCAAGGGCAATGATCACAAGTCAGTTATAACGTGGCTAATAGGCTAGCGTATTTATTTATGTGACATGCTAAAAACACTGAACCTAACGTTAGCTAGATAGCTAGCAGCTAGGAGGATGTCATGCCATTGGAGGAGAGGGTGAATGACTGACCTTTTTCCCCTCATATTGTTTTTCAGTGGCTGTACACAGCTAGAGATGCAGGTGTCATTTGGTTAGCTATCAAGAATTTGAATGACTGTTATCCAATTAGCATATCTTTAGCGTTCGCAAAATCACATTGGCTATCGGATTTCAGCGCACTCTCGTTAGTGTGCCAGAGCACACTAATAACTGAACACCTGCTGAATGTATATATATATATTTTTTTACCTGTTTACCTGACCACACGACTGAACAGTAGTCCAGGTGTGAGAAAACTAGGGCCTGTAGGACCTGCATTGTTGATAGTGTTGTTAAGAAGGTAGAAACCAGGGCCTGTAGGACCTACCTTGTTGATAGTGTTGTTAAGAAGGTAGAAACTAGGGCCTGTAGGACCTGCCTTGTTGATAGTGTTGTTAAGAAGGTAGAAACTAGGGCCTGCCTTGTTGATAGTGTTGTTAAGAAGGTAGAAACTAGGGCCTGTAGGACCTGCCTTGTTGATAGTGTTGTTAAGAAGGTAGAAACTAGGGCCTGCCTTGTTGATAGTGTTGTTAAGAAGGTAGAAACTAGAGCCTGTATGACCTGCCTTGTTGATAGTGTTGTTAAGAAGGTAGAAACTAGGGCCTGTAGGACCTGCCTTGTTGATAGTGTTGTTAAGAAGGTAGAAACTAGGGCCTGTAGGACCTGCCTTATTGATAGTGTTGTTAAGAAGGTAGAAACTAGAGCCTGTAGGACCTGCCTTGTTGATAGTGTTGTTAAGAAGGTAGAAACTAGGGCCTGTAGGACCTGCCTTGTTGATAGTGTTGTTAAGAAGGCAGATCAACACTTTATTATAGACAGACTTCTCTCCATATCTTAGCTACTGTTGTATCAGCATGTTTTGACCATGACAGTTTACAATCCAGGGTTACTCCAAGCAGTTAGTTACCTCAATTTGCTCAATTTCCACATGATTTAATACAAGATTTTGTTGAGGTTTAGGGTTTAGTGAATGATGTCCCAATTATAATGATTTTAGTTTTAGAAATATTCAGGACTAATTTATTCCTTTCCACCCACTCTGAAACTAACTGCAGCTATTTGTTAAGTGTTGCAGTCATTTCAGTCGCTGTAGTACAGTAGCTGACATTTACAGTATAGTGTTGAGTCACCCACATACATAGAAACATTGGCTTTGCTCAAATTACCTAATTCTACCTGGATTATGTTGGAGAGGCTTCCAACAAAGAACACCCTATCTCTCTGTATCTCTCTCTGTATCTCTCTCTGTATTTCTCTCTCTCTCTCTCTCTCTCTCTCTGTATCTCTCTCTGTATTTCTCTCTTTCTCTCTACCTCTGGATCTCTATCTTTGTATATCCCTGTTTGGAAGATGTCTGGAGAAGTCCCATACAGATCACGTACATGAGAATACAATGGGTTTTCAGAAACAGGAACCTGAGGGATTATGGTCCTGTAAACTAAACATCTTCTTCGACCCGTTTTGAAGAGATAACACAGTGCCACCGACGCGGCCCAAGGACTGAGGGCTCTCCTTCTCCGTGGCCGACGTGAGTAAAACGTTTAAGCGTATTAATCCTCGCAAGACTGCCGGCCCAGACGGCATCCCTAGCCCCGTCCTCAGAGCATGCGCAGACCGGCTGGCTGGAGTGTTTACAAACATATTCAATCTCTCCCTATCCTAGTCTGCAGTCCCCACTTCCTTCAAGATGTCCACCATTGTTCCTGTACGCAAGAAAGCAAAGGTAACTGAACTAAATGACTATCGCCCCATAGCACTCACTTCTGTCATCATGAAGTGCTTTGAGAGGCTAGTTAACCTGTTGGGGATAGGGGGCAGTATTTACACGGCCGGATAAAAAACGTACCCGATTTAATCTGGTTACTACTCCTGCCCAGTAACTAGAATATGCATATAATTATTGGCTTTGGATAGAAAACACCCTAAAGTTTCTAAAACTGTTTGAATGGTGTCTGTGAGTATAACAGAACTCATATGGCAGGCAAAAACCTGAGAAGATTCCATGCAGGAAGTGGCCTGTCTGACAAGTTGTTGTTCTTCTTGCCTCTGTTTATTGAAGACTGAGGATCTTTGCTGTAACGTGACACTTCCTACGGCTCCCATAGGCTCTCAGAGCCCGGGAAAAAGCTGAACGATGTCGAGGCATATAAACACATTATCGCGTTTGGCAATTGGCCGATCAGAGGACAATGGGCTTAGGCGCGTGCCCAAGTCGACCCCGTGCTTTATTTTCTTTCTTCTTTTTACCTAAACGCAGATTCCCGGTCGAAATATTAGCGCTTTTTTACGAGAAAAATGGCATAAAAATTGATTTTAAACAGCGGTTGACATGCTTCGAAGTACGGTAATGGAATATTTAGAATTTTTTTGTCACGAAATGCATCGTGAGCGTGACCCTTATTTACAATTTGGATAGTGTCTTGAACGCACGAACAAAACGGCGCTGTTTGGATATAACGATGGATTATTTTGGACCAAACCAACATTTGTTATTGAAGTAGCAGTCCTGGGAGTGCATTCTGACGAAGAACACCAAAGGTAATCAAACTTTTCCAATAGTAAATCGGAGTTTGGTGAAGGCTAAACTTGCTGGGTGTCTAAATAGCTAGCCCTGTGATGCCGGGCTATCTACTTAGAATATTGCAAAATGTGCTTTCACCGAAAAGCTATTTTAAAATCGGACATATCGAGTGCATAGAGGAGTTCTGTATCTATAATTCTTAAAATAATTGTTATGCTTTTTGTGAACGTTTATCGTGAGTAATTTAGTAAATTCACCGGAAGTTTGCGGGGGGTATGCTAGTTCTGAACGTCACATGCTAATGTAAAAAGCTGGTTTTTGATATAAATATGAACTTGATTGAACAAAACATGCATGTATTGTATAACATAATGTCCTAGGGTTGTCATCTGATGAAGATCATCAAAGGTTAGTGCTGCATTTAGCTGTCTTCTGGGTTTATGTGACATTATATGCTAGCTTGAAAAATGGGTGTCTGATTATTTCTGGCTGGGTACTCTGCTGACATGATCTAATGTTTTACTTTCGTTGTAAAGTCTTTTTGAAATCGGACAGTGTGGTTAGATTAACGAGAGTCTTGTCTTTAAAATGCTGTAAAATAGTCAAATGTTTGAGAAATTGAAGTAATAGCATTTCTAAGGTATTTGAATAACGCGCCACAGGATTCCACTGGCTGTTACGTAGGTGGGACGATTTCGTTCCGCCGGCCCTAGAGAGGTTAATAAGGATCATATCACATCTACCTTACCCAACACCCTAGACCCACTTCAATTTACTTACCGCCCCAATAGAGTCACAGACGATGCAATCGCCATCGTACTGCACACTGCCCTATCCCATCTGGACAAGAGGAATACTATAGCTCAGCATTCAACACCATAGTACCCTCCAAGCTCATCATTAACTTCACTAGGATAGGGGGCAGCATTCGGAATTTTGGATGAAAAGTGTGCCCAAATTAAACTGCCATGCTAGTCAGGCAGATTCGGATAGAAAACACTCTAAAGTTTCCAAAACTGTTAAAATAATGTCTGTGAGTATAACAGAACTGATATGGCAGGTAAAAACCTGAGGAAAATCCATCCAGGAAGTACTATTATTTTGAAAGGCTGTTTTTCCATTGAAAGCCTATCCACCATACAAAGACTTAGGACCCAGGTCACGATCTCTATGGCTTCTTCGACATGTGGCCAGTCTTTAGGCATTGTTTCAGGCTTTTACTCTGAAAAATGAGGGAGATACAGCACTTTCAATGAGTGGACAGTGTACATTTCCAGACATGAGTCCAGCGCGTGATCGGGAGAGCGCCTTTCTTGTTTCTCCTTTTCTATTGATGAAGCTTTTGTCCGGTTGAAATATTATTGATTATTTATGACAAAAACAACCTGAGGATTGATTTTAAACATTGTTTGACATGTTTCTACAAACTTTTATTGTACTTTTTTTACTTTTCGTCTGGACGTTGAGAGTGCGCTTTGTGCCTTTGGATTACTGAACTAAACGCACCAACAAAACTGAGGTTTTTGGACATAAAGAGGGACATTATCGAACAAAACAAACATTTATTGTGTAACATGGAGTCCAGGCAGTGCCACCAGATGAAGATCATCAAAGGTAAGTGATTAATTTAATCGCTATTTCTGACTTTTGTGAGTCCTCTACTTGGCTGGAAAATGTCTGTATGGTGTTTTGTGGCTAGGCGCTGACCTAACATAATCGCATGGTGTGCTTTCACCGTAAAGTCTTTTTGAAATCTGTCACAGCGGCTGGATTAACAAGAAGGGTATCTTTAATCCTATGTATAACACTTGTATCTTTCATCAATGTTTATGATGAGTATTTCTGTAATTTGATTTGGCTCTCTGCAATTTCACCGGATGTTATTTGAGACAATGCATTACTGAACATAACGTGCCAATTTAAACTGAGGTTTTTGGACATAAAGATGGACTTTATTGAATTTAACAAACAGTTATTGTGTAACATGGAGTCCTGGGAGTGCCACCTGTTGAAGATCATCAAAGGTTAGTGATTCATTTAATCGCTATTTCTGACTTTTGTGAGCCCTCTCCTTGGCTGGAAAATGTCTGAATGGTTTCTTATGGCTAGGCGCTGTCCTAACATAATTGCATGGTGTCCTTTCACCGTAAAGCCTTTTTGAAATCGAACACTGTGGTTGGATTACCAAGAAGTTTATCTTTAAAATGGTGTATAATACTTGTATGTTTGAGGAATTTTAATAATGGGATTTCTGTTTGAATTTGGCGCCCTGCAATTTCACTGGCTGTTGTCGAGGTGGGACGCTAGCGTCCCAATTATACCAGAGAGGTTAAGCTCGGGGCCCTGTGTCTGATCCCCGTGCAGCTGGGTCTTGGACTTCCTGATGGGCTGGCCCCAGGTGGTGAAGGTAGGAAGCAACACCCCCACTTTGCTGATCCTCAACACAGGGCAACAACACTGGCAGAGTGGGGCCAAGAAATATCCTTTCTCTCAACGTCAACAAAACAAAGGAACTGATTGTACACTTCAGGAAACATCAAAGGGAGCACTCCCCTATCCACATCGACGGGACTGCAATGGAGAAGGAGGAAAGCTTCATGTTCCTTGGCGTACACATCACTGACAAACTGATATGGTCCACCCACACAGACAGTGTGGTGAAGAAGGCGCAACAGCACCTCTTCAACTTCAGGATGCTGAAGAAATTTGTCTTGGCCTCTAAGAGCCCCAGAAACTTTTACAGATGCACAATTGAGAGCATCCTGTCGGGCTGTATCACCGCCTAATACGGCAACTGCACCGCTCGCAACCGCAGGGATCTCCAGAGGGTGGTACGGTCTGCCCAACGCATCAACGGGGGCACACTGCCTGCACTGCCTGCACTGCCTCCAGGACACCTACAGCACCCGATGTCACAGGAAGGTCAAAAAGATAATCAATTACATCAACTTGTCACGTCTACTCCATCTCCTCCATCTCCTGAGTATTTTGGCTCGTTGTTGCCAGTATACTCATCATTACACACACTTGCCACCATCGTTAGGCACACCTGCGCTTCATGAGACTCACCTGAACTCCATCACCTTCCTGATTACCTCCCCTATATCTGTCACTCCCTTTGGTTCTTTCCCCAGGCGTTATTGACTCTGATTATGTGTTTCATGTCTATAAGCTTTTTGTGTTTCTTGTTTTGTACTATGCTCTATTTATTATTACATTTGCACTCCCTGTACTTGCTTCCCGACTCCCAGCGTACACGTTATAGATTAACGCTTCACCAAAAGGAAGCAACAGGGATTATTTATTTTTTTTTTTTATTTTTACTGGTACGTCGGGTCCAAGGGCGGCTGCCGAAGCTACCGGGGATGCCTCAGCTGGCTCGACAGGTTCTCAAGCCTCGGTTGGCTCATCAGTCTTTCATGCCTCAGTTGACTCCACAGGTGCCCATGCCTCAGCTGGCTCGACAAGTTCCCGCACCTTACTGGCTCTACAGGTTCCCGCGCCTTAGCAGAAACGATCGGCCTGGTACTACGGACTGTCCCTCACACCATCGTTAGGTGCACCTGCGCTTCATGAGACTCACCTGAACTCCATCACCTTCCTGATTACCTCCCCTATATCTGTCACTCCCTTTGGTTCTTTCCCCAGGCGTTATTGATTATGTTTATATGTTTCATGTCTGTATGCTACTCATGTTTCTTGTTTTGTTCCATATTTGTTTATTTATTAAATTCACTCCCTGTACTTGCTTCCCGATTATTAGTGTACACGTTACACAACGACCCGAGCCACGGCCAGTACATCCCGCTATCATCCAGAAGGCGAGGTCAGTACAGGTGCAACAAAGCTGGGACAGAGAGATTGAAAAACAGCTTCTATCTCAAGGCCATCAGACTGTTAAATAGCCATCACTAGCTGACTACCACCCGTCTACTCAACCCTACACCTAGAGGCTGCTGCCATTCATACATAGAATGGAATCATAGAATCACTAGTCACTTGAATAATGTTTAAATACTGCTTTACTCATCTCATATGTATATACTGTATTCTATTCTTCTGTATTTAGTCGATGCCACTCCGACATTGCTCGTCCAAATATTTCTATATTTCTTAATTCCATTCTTTTACTTTGAGATTTGTGTATTGTTGTGAATTGTTAGATATTACTGCACTGTTGGAGCTAGGAACACAAGCATTTTGAAACACCCGCAATAACATCTGCTAAATATGTGTATGTGACCAATAACATTTAATTTGATTTAAACCTTCCCTGACTTCTTGACCCTCAGCTGTATCCTTCCCTAGACCATTCTCTCATTCTGATCCTTCCCTGACTGCTTGACCCTCAGGGACAGTACACCCACACTGACATCGCATCACAAACTGACAAAAATCACAAACATATTGAACTCCTCCTACAGTACAATAGTAGTACCAGCACTCAACACTGACACCACAACTACTACAGGGAACTAGCCTGTAGCCCTCAGTCACTAAACATGCCTACTACAGGGAACTAGCCTGTAGCCCTCAGTCACTAAACATGCCTACTACAGGGAACTAGCCTGTAGGCCTCAGTCACTAAACATGCCTACTACAGGGAACTAGCCTCAAGCCCTCAGTCACTAAACATGCCTACTACAGGGAACTAGCCTGTAGCCCTCAGTCACTAAACATGCCTACTACAGGGAACTAGCCTGTAGCCCTCAGTCACTAAACATGCCTACTACAGGGAACTAGCCTGTAGCCATCAGTCACTAAACATGCCTACTACAAGGAACTAGCCTGTAGCCCTCAGTCACTAAACATGCCTACTACAGGGAACTGGCCTGTAGCCCTCAGTCACTAAAAATGCCTACTACAGGGAACTAGCCTGTAGCCATCAGTCACTAAACATGCCTACTACAGGGAACTAGCCTGTAGCCCTCAGTCACTAAACATGCCTATTACAGGGAACTAGCCTGTAGCCCTCAGTCACTAAACATGCCTACTACAGGGAACTAGCCTGTACCCCTCAGTCACTAAACATGCCTACTACAGGGAACTAACCTGTAGCCCTCAGTCACTAAACATGCCTACTACAGGGAACTAGCCTGTAGCCCTCAGTCACTAAACATGCCTACTACAGGGAACTAACCTGTAGCCCTCAGTCACTAAACATGCATACTACAGGGAACTAGCCTGTAGCCCTCAGTCACTAAACATGCCTACTACAGGGAACTAGCCTGTAGCCCTCAGTCACTAAACATGCCTACTACAGGGAACTAGCCTGTAGCCCTCAGTCACTAAACATGCCTACTACAGGGAACTAGCCTGTAGCCCTCAGTCACTAAACATGCCTACTACAGGGAACTAGCCTGTAGCCCTCAGTCACTAAACATGCCTACTACAGGGAACTAGCCTGTAGCCCTCAGTCACTAAACATGCATACTACAGGGAACTAGCCTGTAGCCCTCAGTCACTAAACATGCCTACTACAGGGAACTAGCCTGTAGCCATCAGTCACTAAACATGCCTACTACAGGGAACTAGCCTGTAGCCCTCAGTCACTAAACATGCCTACTACAGGGAACTAGCCTGTAGCCATCAGTCACTAAACATGCCTACTACAGGGAACTAGCCTGTAGCCCTCAGTCACTAAACATGCCTACTACAGGTTACTAGCCTGTAGCCCTCAGTCACTAAACATGCCTACTACAGGGAACTAGCCTGTAGCCCTCAGTCACTAAACATGCCTACTACAGGGAACTAGCCTGTAGCCCTCAGTCACTAAACATGCCTACTACAGGGAGAAAACATTTGTATATTGCTGTCTGATTCTCCGAGCAAGGAAGCAGCAGTGTTCTTGCCTTTGCACTTATTTAAAACACATGCAAAACATTTTACCACACTCACATTCATAAATGAAAACGTAGGTCCTCTTTTCCTGAATTAAACTCCTAGGGTAGGTTCGACATGCACATTTACAAATAATGCTTTCTCTATCATAATGCTTTTTGCTTTACTCAATAGGGCCCTGAGATCTCCGCCTGCAACTGCCAATCAGAAACTGGCACACACATACACACACACACACACACACACACACACACACACACACACACACACACACACACACACACACACACACACACAGTAGATACACATCCCATCAGAGTATAGGTAGTAGATACACATCCCATCAGAGTATAGGTAGGTAGTAGATACACATCCCATCAGAGTATAGGAAGTAGATACACATCCCATCAGAGTATAGCTAGTAGATACACATCCCATCAGAGTATAGGTATTAGATACACATCCCATCAGAGTATAGGTAGTAGATACACATCCCATCAGAGTATAGGTAGTAGATACACATCCCATCAGAGTATAGGTAGTAGATACACATCCCATCAGAGTATAGCTAGTAGATACACATCCCATCAGAGTATAGGTAGTAGATACACATCCCATCAGAGTATAGGTAGTAGATACACATCCCATCAGAGTATAGGTAGGTAGTAGATACACATCCCATCAGAGTATAGGTAGGTAGTAGATACACATCCCATCAGAGTATAGGTAGTAGATACACATCCCATCAGAGTATAGCTAGTAGATACACATCCCATCAGAGTATAGGTAGTAGATACACATCCCATCAGAGTATAGGTAGGTAGTAGATACACATCCCATCAGAGTATAGGTAGTAGATACACATCCCATCAGAGTATAGCTAGTAGATACACATCCCATCAGAGTATAGGTAGGTAGTAGATACACATCCCATCAGAGTATAGGTAGGTAGTAGATACACATCCCATCAGAGTATAGGTATTAGATACACATCCCATCAGAGTATAGGTAGTAGATACACATCCCATCAGAGTATAAGTAGTAGATACACATCCCATCAGAGTACAGGCTAAACTTAGTGGCCTGGAGTAACCAAGCTAAACGTAGTGGCCTGGAGTAACCAGGCTAAACGTAGTGGCCTGGAGTAACCAGGCTAAACGTAGTGGCCTGGAGTAACCAGGCTAAACGTAGTGGCCTGGAGTAACCAAGCTAAACTTAGTGGCCTGGGGTAACCAAGCTAAACGTAGTGGCCTGGGGTAACCAGGCTAAACTTAGTGGCCTGGGGTAACCAGGCTAAACGTAGTGGCCTGGGGTAACCAAGCTAAACGTAGTGGCCTGGGGTAACCAGGCTAAACTTAGTGGCCTGGGGTAACCAGGCTAAACGTAGTGGCCTGCAGTAACCAAGCTAAACTTAGTGGCCTGGGGTAACCAAGCTAAACTTAGTGGCCTGGAGTAACCAGGCTAAACTTAATCAGTCTGTGAGTTGCCTGGGGTATCCAGGCTAAACTTAGTGGCCTGGGGTAACCAGGCTAAACTTAATCACTTAGTCTGTTTGTGCATCCCAAAAGGCACCCTATTCCCTATACTGCATACTTTTGACCACACTTCAGTGCTCTATATAGGGTGCCATTAGGGATGCAGCCTGTGAGTGGCCTTGGGTAAACTGACTGAGCAAACAGTTAACTGCAGTTAAATAAGGCCAAGAATTAGATATCATTTTAGGGCACTCTCTTGTTTATTAGGTAGTCCGTTGGCAGGACAACAGGGAAGAAGGAAATCAACTTGAGACTGCAGCTTCTATCTTTTTAAAATCTTTTTTCCCCCCCCTAAAGTATGAAAAACTCCACACAACATCAAACGTTATTAAAAAGCCCATTAGGGACAATTATTGTCATCGTTTTTCTTCTTCTTCTAAAAAGAAAAGGAGTAGGGCAGTCCCACAGTTTATTAGATAGGAGGAGAGGAGGAGAGGAGTAGGGCAGTCCCACAGTTTATTAGATAGGAGGAGAGGAGGAGAGGAGTAGGGCAGTCCCACAGTTTATTAGATAGGAGGAGAGGAGGAGAGGAGTAGGGCAGTCCCACAGTTTATTAGATAGGAGGAGAGGAGGAGAGGAGGAGAGGAGTAGGGCAGTCCCACAGTTTATTAGATAGGAGGAGAGGAGGAGAGGAGGAGAGGAGTAGGGCAGTCCCACAGTTTATTAGATAGGAGGAGAGGAGGAGAGGAGTAGGGCAGTCCCACAGTTTATTAGATAGGAGGAGAGGAGGAGAGGAGGAGAGGAGGAGAGGAGTAGGGCAGTCCCACAGTTTATTAGATAGGAGGAGAGGAGGAGAGGAGTAGGGCAGTCCCACAGTTTATTAGATAGGAGGAGAGGAGGAGAGGAGTAGGGCAGTCCCACAGTTTATTAGATAGGAGGAGAGGAGGAGAGGAGTAGGGCAGTCCCACAGTTTATTAGATAGGAGGAGAGGAGGAGAGGAGGAGAGGAGGAGAGGAGTAGGGCAGTCCCACAGTTTATTAGATAGGAGGAGAGGAGGAGAGGAGTAGGGCAGTCCCACAGTTTATTAGATAGGAGGAGAGGAGGAGAGGAGTAGGGCAGTCCCACAGTTTATTAGATAGGAGGAGAGGAGGAGAGGAGGAGAGGAGGAGGGCAGTCCCACAGTTTATGAGATAGGAGGAGAGGAGGAGAGGAGGAGAGGAGTAGGGCAGTCCCACAGTTTATTAGATAGGAGGAGAGGAGGAGAGGAGGAGAGGTGGAGAGGAGGAGAGGAGGAGGGCAGTCCCACAGTTTATTAGATAGGAGGAGAGGAGGAGAGGAGGAGAGGTGGAGAGGAGGAGAGGAGGAGGGCAGTCCCACAGTTTATTAGATAGGAGGAGAGGAGGAGAGGAGTATGGCAGTCCTACAGTTTATTAGATCGGAGGAGAGGAGGAGAGGAGGAGAGGAGTATGGCAGTCCTACAGTTTATTAGATAGGAGGAGAGGAGGAGAGGAGGAGAGGAGTAGGGCAGTCCCACAGTTTATTAGATAGGAGGAGAGGAGGAGAGGAGGAGAGGAGGAGAGGAGGAGGGCAGTCCCACAGTTTATTAGATAGGAGTAGAGGAGGAGAGGAGGAGAGGAGCAGGGCAGTCCCACAGTTTATTAGATAGGAAGAGAGGAGGAGAGGAGGAGAGGAGTATGGCAGTCCCACAGTTTATTAGATAGGAGGAGAGGAGGAGAGGAGGAGAGGAGGAGGGCAGTCCCACAGTTTATTAGATAGGAGGAGAAGAGGAGAGGAGGAGAGGAGTATGGCAGTCCCACAGTTTATTAGATAGGAGGAGAGGAGGAGAGGAGGAGAGGAGGAGGGCAGTCCCACAGTTTATTAGATAGGAGGATAGGAGGAGAGGAGTAGGGCAGTCCCACAGTTTATTAGAGAGGAGGAGAGGAGGAGAGGAGGAGAGGAGTAGGGCAGTCCCACAGTTTATTAGATAGGAGGAGAAGAGGAGAGGAGGAGAGGAGTATGGCAGTCCCACAGTTTATTAGATAGGAGGAGAGGAGGAGAGGAGGAGGGCAGTCCCACAGTTTATTAGATAGGAGGATAGGAGGAGAGGAGTAGGGCAGTCCCACAGTTTATTAGATAGGAGGAGAGGAGGAGAGGAGGAGAGGAGGAGGGCAGTCCCACAGTTTATTAGATAGGAGGAGAGGAGGAGAGGAGGAGAGGAGGAGGGCAGTCCCACAGTTTATTAGATAGGAGGAGAAGAGGAGAGGAGGAGAGGAGGAGAGGAGGAGGGCAGTCCCACAGTTTATTAGATAGGAGGAGAGGAGGAGAGGAGTAGGGCAGTCCCACAGTTTATTAGATAGGAGGCGAAGAGGAGAGGAGGAGAGGAGGAGGGCAGTCCCACAGTTTATTAGATAGGAGGAGAAGAGGAGAGGAGGAGAGGAGGAGGGCAGTCCCACAGTTTATTAGATAGGAGGAGAGGAGGAGAGGAGGAGAGGAGGAGAGGAGGAGGGCAGTCCCACAGTGTATTAGATAGGAGGAGAAGAGGAGAGGAGGAGAGGAGGAGGGCAGTCCCACAGTGTATTAGATAGGAGGAGAAGAGGAGAGGAGGAGAGGAGGAGGGCAGTCCCACAGTTTATTAGATAGGAGGAGAGGAGGAGAGGAGGAGAGGAGGAGAGGAGGAGGGCAGTCCCACAGTGTATTAGATAGGAGGAGAAGAGGAGAGGAGGAGAGGAGGAGAGGTGTGGTGGAATAGCAGTGGGTTGGATTCAGACCTACGCTCACACAGGACAGGTAGGCTACATGTATTCTGAAGGCAGCGGCTTTTAGTTCACCAGTCCACAATACTAAGAATATTATAATTGTTACAAAATGAACGACCCAAATCCCTCAAAATGAAAACCCCCAGTGCAAGTAACGTTGTCAGGCCAGTACGCCACAGTAATCCTGAGGAGCACAGATGAGAATATTATCAGAGGTTAACTCACAGAGGCAGCATCCACACCTGGGTTCAAAAAATATTCAGAGGTCTTCAAACACTTTTGAGCTTTTTACTTAAAGTAGAACTGGCAGCGTTTTGACGACTTTGCAGATATAAAACAAACAATCATATCAGTAAATAAATATCAAATTCTCAGTTTATGCTACAAAAACTTTAACTTTAGGTTTTAAAAATAGGTTCTATCTGACAAACAATTATATGATGCAGAGTAAGGTAGTGTTGTCAGAATAGATGAATGCAGTTCAGTGCATGATTCATATAATTCACCAATACAGTCCTTGGTAGTACAAAACATACTGCTATCAGGTTGTAAATCCCAGCTGGCCTGGTACATTGTTTACTGTTGGTAGTACAAAACATACTGCTATCAGGTTGTAAATCCCAGCTGGCCTGGTACATTGTTTACTGTTGGTAGTACAAAACATACTGCTATCAGGTTGTAAATCCCAGCTGGCCTGGTACATTGTTTACTGTTGGTAGTCCAAAACATACTGCTATCAGGTTGTAAATCCCAGCTGGCCTGGTACATTGTTTACTGTTGGTAGTCCAAAACATACTGCTATCAGGTTGTAAATCCCAGCTGGCCTGGTACATTGTTTACTGTTGGTAGTCCAAAACATACTGCTATCAGGTTGTAAATCCCAGCTGGCCTGGTACATTGTTTACTGTTGGTAGTACAAAACATACTGCTATCAGGTTGTAAATCACAGCTGGCCTGGTACATTGTTTACTGTTGGTAGTCCAAAACATACTGCTATCAGGTTGTAAATCCCAGCTGGCCTGGTACATTGTTTACTGTTGGTAGTACAAAACATACTGCTATCAGGTTGTAAATCCCAGCTGGCCTGGTACATTGTTTACTGTTGGTAGTACAAAACATACTGCTATCAGGTTGTAAATCCCAGCTGGCCTGGTACATTGTTTACTGTTGGTAGTACAAAACATACTGCTATCAGGTTGTAAATCCCAGCTGGCCTGGTACATTGTTTACTGTTGGTAGTACAAAACATACTGCTATCAGGTTGTAAATCCCAGCTGGCCTGGTACATTGTTTACTGTTGGTAGTACAAAACATACTGCTATCAGGTTGTAAATCCCAGCTGGCCTGGTACATTGTTTACTGTTGGTAGTACAAAACATACTGCTATCAGGTTGTAAATCTCAGCTGGCCTGGTACAATGTTTACTGTTGGTAGTACAAAACATACTGCTATCAGGTTGTAAATCCCAGCTGGCCTGGTACATTGTTTACTGTTGGTAGTACAAAACATACTGCTATCAGGTTGTAAATCCCAGCTGGCCTGGTACATTGTTTACTGTTGGTAGTACAAAACATACTGCTATCAGGTTGTAAATCCCAGCTGGCCTGGTACATTGTTTACTGTTGGTAGTACAAAACATACTGCTATCAGGTTGTAAATCACAGCGGGCCTGGTACATTGTTTGCTGTTGGTAGTCCAAAACATACTGCTATCAGGTTGTAAATCACAGCGGGCCTGGTACATTGTTTACTGTTGGTAGTACAAAACATACTGCTATCAGGTTGTAAATCACAGCGGGCCTGGTACATTGTTTGCTGTTGGTAGTCCAAAACATACTGCTATCAGGTTGTAAATCACAGCGGGCCTGGTACATTGTTTACTGTTGGTAGTACAAAACATACTGCTATCAGGTTGTAAATCTCAGCTGGCCTGGTACAATGTTTACTGTTGGTAGTACAAAACATACTGCTATCAGGTTGTAAATCCCAGCTGGCCTGGTACATTGTTTACTGTTGGTAGTACAAAACATACTGCTATCAGGTTGTAAATCCCAGCTGGCCTGGTACATTGTTTACTGTTGGTAGTACAAAACATACTGCTATCAGGTTGTAAATCCCAGCTGGCCTGTTACATTGTTTACTGTTGGTAGTACAAAACATACTGCTATCAGGTTGTAAATCACAGCGGGCCTGGTACATTGTTTGCTGTTGGTAGTCCAAAACATACTGCTATCAGGTTGTAAATCACAGCGGGCCTGGTACATTGTTTACTGTTGGTAGTACAAAACATACTGCTATCAGGTTGTAAATCACAGCGGGCCTGGTACATTGTTTGCTGTTGGTAGTCCAAAACATACTGCTATCAGGTTGTAAATCACAGCGGGCCTGGTACATTGTTTACTGTTGGTAGTCCAAAACATACTGCTATCAGGTTGTAAATCACAGCGGGCCTGGTACATTGTTTACTGTTGGTAGTACAAAACATACTGCTATCAGGTTGTAAATCACAGCGGGCCTGGTACATTGTTTACTGTTGGTAGTACAAAACATACTGCTATCAGGTTGTAAATCACAGCGGGCCTGGTACAATGTTTACTGTTGGTAGTACAAAACATACTGCTATCAGGTTGTAAATCACAGCGGGCCTGGTACATTGTTTGCTGCCTCCATTCAGGATGCACCATTTCAGTTTCAATGACTCAATATTTTAGGCAAAAACGGATGCATGTAACTAAGACTGGGACTGTCAATACAATCAAACTAGCAAGGGCAATGATCACAAGTCAGTTATAACGTGGCTAATAGGCTAGCGTATTTATTTATGTGACATGCTAAAAACACTGAACCTAACGTTAGCTAGATAGCTAGCAGCTAGGAGGATGTCATGCCATTGGAGGAGAGGGTGAATGACTGACCTTTTTCCCCTCATATTGTTTTTCAGTGGCTGTACACAGCTAGAGATGCAGGTGTCATTTGGTTAGCTATCAAGAATTTGAATGACTGTTATCCAATTAGCATATCTTTAGCGTTCGCAAAATCACATTGGCTATCGGATTTCAGCGCACTCTCGTTAGTGTGCCAGAGCACACTAATAACTGAACACCTGCTGAATGTATATATATATATTTTTTTACCTGTTTACCTGACCACACGACTGAACAGTAGTCCAGGTGTGAGAAAACTAGGGCCTGTAGGACCTGCATTGTTGATAGTGTTGTTAAGAAGGTAGAAACCAGGGCCTGTAGGACCTACCTTGTTGATAGTGTTGTTAAGAAGGTAGAAACTAGGGCCTGTAGGACCTGCCTTGTTGATAGTGTTGTTAAGAAGGTAGAAACTAGGGCCTGCCTTGTTGATAGTGTTGTTAAGAAGGTAGAAACTAGGGCCTGTAGGACCTGCCTTGTTGATAGTGTTGTTAAGAAGGTAGAAACTAGGGCCTGCCTTGTTGATAGTGTTGTTAAGAAGGTAGAAACTAGAGCCTGTATGACCTGCCTTGTTGATAGTGTTGTTAAGAAGGTAGAAACTAGGGCCTGTAGGACCTGCCTTGTTGATAGTGTTGTTAAGAAGGTAGAAACTAGGGCCTGTAGGACCTGCCTTATTGATAGTGTTGTTAAGAAGGTAGAAACTAGAGCCTGTAGGACCTGCCTTGTTGATAGTGTTGTTAAGAAGGTAGAAACTAGGGCCTGTAGGACCTGCCTTGTTGATAGTGTTGTTAAGAAGGCAGATCAACACTTTATTATAGACAGACTTCTCTCCATATCTTAGCTACTGTTGTATCAGCATGTTTTGACCATGACAGTTTACAATCCAGGGTTACTCCAAGCAGTTAGTTACCTCAATTTGCTCAATTTCCACATGATTTAATACAAGATTTTGTTGAGGTTTAGGGTTTAGTGAATGATGTCCCAATTATAATGATTTTAGTTTTAGAAATATTCAGGACTAATTTATTCCTTTCCACCCACTCTGAAACTAACTGCAGCTATTTGTTAAGTGTTGCAGTCATTTCAGTCGCTGTAGTACAGTAGCTGACATTTACAGTATAGTGTTGAGTCACCCACATACATAGAAACATTGGCTTTGCTCAAATTACCTAATTCTACCTGGATTATGTTGGAGAGGCTTCCAACAAAGAACACCCTATCTCTCTGTATCTCTCTCTGTATCTCTCTCTGTATTTCTCTCTCTCTCTCTCTCTCTCTCTCTGTATCTCTCTCTGTATTTCTCTCTTTCTCTCTACCTCTGGATCTCTATCTTTGTATATCCCTGTTTGGAAGATGTCTGGAGAAGTCCCATACAGATCACGTACATGAGAATACAATGGGTTTTCAGAAACAGGAACCTGAGGGATTATGGTCCTGTAAACTAAACATCTTCTTCGACCCGTTTTGAAGAGATAACACAGTGCCACCGACGCGGCCCAAGGACTGAGGGCTCTCCTTCTCCGTGGCCGACGTGAGTAAAACGTTTAAGCGTATTAATCCTCGCAAGACTGCCGGCCCAGACGGCATCCCTAGCCCCGTCCTCAGAGCATGCGCAGACCGGCTGGCTGGAGTGTTTACAAACATATTCAATCTCTCCCTATCCTAGTCTGCAGTCCCCACTTCCTTCAAGATGTCCACCATTGTTCCTGTACGCAAGAAAGCAAAGGTAACTGAACTAAATGACTATCGCCCCATAGCACTCACTTCTGTCATCATGAAGTGCTTTGAGAGGCTAGTTAACCTGTTGGGGATAGGGGGCAGTATTTACACGGCCGGATAAAAAACGTACCCGATTTAATCTGGTTACTACTCCTGCCCAGTAACTAGAATATGCATATAATTATTGGCTTTGGATAGAAAACACCCTAAAGTTTCTAAAACTGTTTGAATGGTGTCTGTGAGTATAACAGAACTCATATGGCAGGCAAAAACCTGAGAAGATTCCATGCAGGAAGTGGCCTGTCTGACAAGTTGTTGTTCTTCTTGCCTCTGTTTATTGAAGACTGAGGATCTTTGCTGTAACGTGACACTTCCTACGGCTCCCATAGGCTCTCAGAGCCCGGGAAAAAGCTGAACGATGTCGAGGCATATAAACACATTATCGCGTTTGGCAATTGGCCGATCAGAGGACAATGGGCTTAGGCGCGTGCCCAAGTCGACCCCGTGCTTTATTTTCTTTCTTCTTTTTACCTAAACGCAGATTCCCGGTCGAAATATTAGCGCTTTTTTACGAGAAAAATGGCATAAAAATTGATTTTAAACAGCGGTTGACATGCTTCGAAGTACGGTAATGGAATATTTAGAATTTTTTTGTCACGAAATGCATCGTGAGCGTGACCCTTATTTACAATTTGGATAGTGTCTTGAACGCACGAACAAAACGGCGCTGTTTGGATATAACGATGGATTATTTTGGACCAAACCAACATTTGTTATTGAAGTAGCAGTCCTGGGAGTGCATTCTGACGAAGAACACCAAAGGTAATCAAACTTTTCCAATAGTAAATCGGAGTTTGGTGAAGGCTAAACTTGCTGGGTGTCTAAATAGCTAGCCCTGTGATGCCGGGCTATCTACTTAGAATATTGCAAAATGTGCTTTCACCGAAAAGCTATTTTAAAATCGGACATATCGAGTGCATAGAGTAGTTCTGTATCTATAATTCTTAAAATAATTGTTATGCTTTTTGTGAACGTTTATCGTGAGTAATTTAGTAAATTCACCGGAAGTTTGCGGGGGGTATGCTAGTTCTGAACGTCACATGCTAATGTAAAAAGCTGGTTTTTGATATAAATATGAACTTGATTGAACAAAACATGCATGTATTGTATAACATAATGTCCTAGGGTTGTCATCTGATGAAGATCATCAAAGGTTAGTGCTGCATTTAGCTGTCTTCTGGGTTTATGTGACATTATATGCTAGCTTGAAAAATGGGTGTCTGATTATTTCTGGCTGGGTACTCTGCTGACATGATCTAATGTTTTACTTTCGTTGTAAAGTCTTTTTGAAATCGGACAGTGTGGTTAGATTAACGAGAGTCTTGTCTTTAAAATGCTGTAAAATAGTCATATGTTTGAGAAATTGAAGTAATAGCATTTCTAAGGTATTTGAATAACGCGCCACAGGATTCCACTGGCTGTTACGTAGGTGGGACGATTTCGTTCCGCCGGCCCTAGAGAGGTTAATAAGGATCATATCACATCTACCTTACCCAACACCCTAGACCCACTTCAATTTACTTACCGCCCCAATAGAGTCACAGACGATGCAATCACCATCGTACTGCACACTGCCCTATCCCATCTGGACAAGAGGAATACTATAGCTCAGCATTCAACACCATAGTACCCTCCAAGCTCATCATTAACTTCACTAGGATAGGGGGCAGCATTCGGAATTTTGGATGAAAAGTGTGCCCAAATTAAACTGCCATGCTAGTCAGGCAGATTCGGATAGAAAACACTCTAAAGTTTCCAAAACTGTTAAAATAATGTCTGTGAGTATAACAGAACTGATATGGCAGGTAAAAACCTGAGGAAAATCCATCCAGGAAGTACTATTATTTTGAAAGGCTGTTTTTCCATTGAAAGCCTATCCACCATACAAAGACTTAGGACCCAGGTCACGATCTCTATGGCTTCTTCGACATGTGGCCAGTCTTTAGGCATTGTTTCAGGCTTTTACTCTGAAAAATGAGGGAGATACAGCACTTTCAATGAGTGGACAGTGTACATTTCCAGACATGAGTCCAGCGCGTGATCGGGAGAGCGCCTTTCTTGTTTCTCCTTTTCTATTGATGAAGCTTTTGTCCGGTTGAAATATTATTGATTATTTATGACAAAAACAACCTGAGGATTGATTTTAAACATTGTTTGACATGTTTCTACAAACTTTTCTTGTACTTTTTTTACTTTTCGTCTGGATGTTGAGAGTGCGCTTTGTGCCTTTGGATTACTGAACTAAACGCACCAACAAAACTGAGGTTTTTGGACATAAAGAGGGACATTATCGAACAAAACAAACATTTATTGTGTAACATGGAGTCCTGGGAGTGCCACCAGATGAAGATCATCAAAGGTAAGTGATTAATTTAATCGCTATTTCTGACTTTTGTGAGTCCTCTCCTTGGCTGGAAAATGTCTGTATGGTGTTTTGTGGCTAGGCGCTGTCCTAACATAATCGCATGGTGTGCTTTCACCGTAAAGTCTTTTTGAAATCTGTCACAGCGGCTGGATTAACAAGAAGGGTATCTTTAATCCTATGTATAACACTTGTATCTTTCATCAATGTTTATGATGAGTATTTCTGTAATTTGATTTGGCTCTCTGCAATTTCACCGGATGTTATTTGAGACAATGCATTACTGAACATAACGTGCCAATTTAAACTGAGGTTTTTGGACATAAAGATGGACTTTATTGAATTTAACAAACAGTTATTGTGTAACATGGAGTCCTGGGAGTGCCACCAGTTGAAGATCATCAAAGGTTAGTGATTCATTTAATCGCTATTTCTAAATTTTGTGAGCCCTCTCCTTGGCTGGAAAATGTCTGAATGGTTTCTTATGGCTAGGCGCTGTCCTAACATAATTGCATGGTGTCCTTTCACCGTAAAGCCTTTTTGAAATCGAACACTGTGGTTGGATTAACAAGAAGTTTATCTTTAAAATGGTGTATAATACTTGTATGTTTGAGGAATTTTAATAATGGGATTTCTGTTTGAATTTGGCGCCCTGCAATTTCACTGGCTGTTGTCGAGGTGGGACGCTAGCGTCCCAATTATACCAGAGAGGTTAAGCTCGGGGCCCTGTGTCTGATCCCCGTGCAGCTGGGTCTTGGACTTCCTGATGGGCTGGCCCCAGGTGGTGAAGGTAGGAAGCAACACCCCCACTTTGCTGATCCTCAACACAGGGCAACAACACTGGCAGAGTGGGGCCAAGAAATATCCTTTCTCTCAACGTCAACAAAACAAAGGAACTGATTGTACACTTCAGGAAACATCAAAGGGAGCACTCCCCTATCCACATCGACGGGACTGCAATGGAGAAGGAGGAAAGCTTCATGTTCCTTGGCGTACACATCACTGACAAACTGATATGGTCCACCCACACAGACAGTGTGGTGAAGAAGGCGCAACAGCACCTCTTCAACTTCAGGATGCTGAAGAAATTTGTCTTGGCCTCTAAGAGCCCCAGAAACTTTTACAGATGCACAATTGAGAGCATCCTGTCGGGCTGTATCACCGCCTAATACGGCAACTGCACCGCTCGCAACCGCAGGGATCTCCAGAGGGTGGTACGGTCTGCCCAACGCATCAACGGGGGCACACTGCCTGCCCTCCAGGACACCTACAGCACCCGATGTCACAGGAAGGTCAAAAAGATAATCAATTACATCAACTTGTCACGTCTACTCCATCTCCTCCATCTCCTGAGTATTTTGGCTCGTTGTTGCCAGTATACTCATCATTACACACACTTGCCACCATCGTTAGGCACACCTGCGCTTCATGAGACTCACCTGAACTCCATCACCTTCCTTATTACCTCCCCTATATCTGTCACTCCCTTTGGTTCTTTCCCCAGGCGTTATTGACTCTGATTATGTGTTTCATGTCTATAAGCTTTTCGTGTTTCTTGTTTTGTACTATGCTCTATTTATTATTACATTTGCACTCCCTGTACTTGCTTCCCGACTCCCAGCGTACACGTTATAGATTAACGCCTCACCAAAAGGAAGCAACAGGGATTATTTTTTATTTTTTTTTATTTTTACTGGTACGTCGGGTCCAAGGGCGGCTGCCGAAGCTACCGGGGATGCCTCAGCTGGCTCGACAGGTTCTCAAGCCTCGGTTGGCTCGTCAGTCTTTCATGCCTCAGTTGACTCCACAGGTGCCCATGCCTCAGCTGGCTCGACAAGTTCCCGCACCTTACTGGCTCTACAGGTTCCCGCGCCTTAGCAGGAAATATTTGTTTATTTATTAAATTCACTCCCTGTACTTGCTTCCCGATTATTAGTGTACACGTTACACAACGACCCGAGCCACGGCCAGTACATCCCGCTATCATCCAGAAGGCGAGGTCAGTACAGGTGCAACAAAGCTGGGACAGAGAGATTGAAAAACAGCTTCTATCTCAAGGCCATCAGACTGTTAAATAGCCATCACTAGCTGACTACCACCCGTCTACTCAACCCTACACCTAGAGGCTGCTGCCATTCATACATAGAATGGAATCATAGAATCACTAGTCACTTGAATAATGTTTAAATACTGCTTTACTCATCTCATATGTATATACTGTATTCTATTCTTCTGTATTTAGTCGATGCCACTCCGACATTGCTCGTCCAAATATTTCTATATTTCTTAATTCCATTCTTTTACTTTGAGATTTGTGTATTGTTGTGAATTGTTAGATATTACTGCACTGTTGGAGCTAGGAACACAAGCATTTTGAAACACCCGCAATAACATCTGCTAAATATGTGTATGTGACCAATAACATTTAATTTGATTTAAACCTTCCCTGACTTCTTGACCCTCAGCTGTATCCTTCCCTAGACCATTCTCTCATTCTGATCCTTCCCTGACTGCTTGACCCTCAGGGACAGTACACCCACACTGACATCGCATCACAAACTGACAAAAATCACAAACATATTGAACTCCTCCTACAGTACAATAGTAGTACCAGCACTCAACACTGACACCACAACTACTACAGGGAACTAGCCTGTAGCCCTCAGTCACTAAACATGCCTACTACAGGGAACTAGCCTCAAGCCCTCAGTCACTAAACATGCCTACTACAGGGAACTAGCCTGTAGCCCTCAGTCACTAAACATGCCTACTACAGGGAACTAGCCTGTAGCCCTCAGTCACTAAACATGCCTACTACAGGGAACTAGCCTGTAGCCCTCAGTCACTAAACATGCCTACTACAGGGAACTAGCCTGTAGCCTTCAGTCACTAAACATGCCTACTACAGGGAACTAGCCTGTAGCCCTCAGTCACTAAACATGCCTACTACAGGGAACTAGCCTGTAGCCATCAGTCACTAAACATGCCTACTACAGGGAACTAGCCTGTAGCCCTCAGTCACTAAAAATGCCTACTACAGGGAACTAGCCTGTAGCCCTCAGTCACTAAACATGCCTACTACAGGGAACTAGCCTGTAGCCCTCAGTCACTAAACATGCCTACTACTGTGAACTAGCCTGTAGCCCTCAGTCACTAAACATGCCTACTACAGGGAACTAGCCTGTAGCCATCAGTCACTAAACATGCCTACTACAGGGAACTAGCATGTAGCCATCAGTCACTAAACATGCCTACTACAGGGAACTAGCCTGTAGCCCTCAGTCACTAAACATGCCTACTACAGGGAACTAGCCTGTAGCCTTCAGTCACTAAACATGCCTACTACAGGGAACTAGCCTGTAGCCCTCAGTCACTAAACATGCCTACTACAGGGAACTAGCCTGTAGCCCTCAGTCACTAAACATGCCTACTACAGGGAATTAGCCTGTAGCCCTCAGTCACTAAACATGCCTACTACAGGGAACTAGCCTGTACCCCTCAGTCACTAAACATGCCTACTACAGGGAACTAGCCTCAAGCCCTCAGTCACTAAACATGCCTACTACAGGGAACTAGCCTGTAGCCCTCAGTCACTAAACATGCCTACTACAGGGAGAAAACATTTGTATATTGCTGTCTGATTCTGTGAGCAAGGAAGCAGCAGTGTTCTTGCCTTTGCACTTATTTAAAACACATGCAAAACATTTTACCACACTCACATTCATAAATGAAAACGTAGGTCCTCTTTTCCTGAATTAAACTCCTAGGGTAGGTTCGACATGCACATTTACAAATAATGCTTTCTCTATCATAATGCTTTTTGCTTTACTCAATAGGGCCCTGAGATCTCCGCCTGCAACTGCCAATCAGAAACTGGCACACACACACACACACACACACACACACACACACACACACACACACACACACACACACACACACACACACACACACACACACACACACACACACACACACACACACACACACACACACACACACACACACACACACAGTAGATACACATCCCATCAGAGTATAGGTAGTAGATACACATCCCATCAGAGTATAGCTAGTAGATACACATCCCATCAGAGTATAGGTATTAGATACACATCCCATCAGAGTATAGGTAGTAGATACACATCCCATTAGAGTATAGGTAGTAGATACACATCCCATCAGAGTATAGGTAGTAGATACACATCCCATCAGAGTATAGGTAGTAGATACACATCCCATCAGAGTATAGGTAGTAGATACACATCCCATCAGAGTATAGGTAGTAAATACACATCCCATCAGAGTATAGCTAGTAGATACACATCCCATCAGAGTATAGGTAGTAGATACACATCCCATCAGAGTATAGGTAGTAGATACACATCCCATCAGAGTATAGGTAGGTAGTAGATACACATCCCATCAGAGTATAGGTAGTAGATACACATCCCATCAGAGTATAGGTAGTAGATACACATCCCATCAGAGTATAGGTAGTAGATACACATCCCATCAGAGTATAGGTAGTATAGCTAGTATAGCTAGTAGATACACATCCCATCAGAGTATAGGTACACACACACACACACACACACACACACACACACACACACACACACACACACACACACACACACACACACACACACACACACACACACACACACACACACACACACACACACACACACACGTAGCCTCTGGGTCTGTGATAGAACTGGTTAATGCAGAAAGACCAGTGATATTACTTTCATAACACAGTTCCTGGTTTCGTCAACCAATGCCAACCAATCAACGTCTCACAACAAGGTATATATATGGATGAAGCCACAGGGTCAATATCATTTAGGAAAATGGCTGGTGTTGTCAGGGACATGTATGCAGGAGAAAATCTGACTGAACTGACGATAAGACAGAGAGAAACATACAGAAGAAAGAAGTTAAGAGAGAATGTTAATGTTCTCTTCAGAATATATAGAACAGTCAGGACCGTACGGAACTTGCATGTACTGTTATGCAGACCGAGCCACGAACCTGAAACGATGACTACAATTCTCCGGACGCACATCAATGACACTAAGTTACAGGTGTCTCTACAGCTGACATCCAGAATGGAAACAAGAATTACGAGAGTGGAGACAATATCAATTAGTGGGAATACAGATCAGTTGGAAACCTTATGTAACTCTTTCGCTGACCTGTTCCCACATGCTTTCGGGTACAATCCTCTGTCCTTTGAGTTTCTGTTTGACTTGTTGGATTTTTACATTCCAAGACCAATGTGACATTATAATGGGTTGGCTTGATAGATGTTGTAATATGTTAAAATAAATGTTCCACCTGCACCTGTTAGTAATAAACTCGGTGTCATGTCACTCCTCAAAGTTAAGTGGTTATTATATCCATTGCTCTCTGTTTCCTCTCCATTTTACAGAGTTGAGGAATAGGAGGCTGAAAATCAAGACATCAAAGAAGAAGAATAAGAAGAAGATGATGTCATAACACAACACGGATTCTCCTCTCATCTGATTTGAAAAATAATTCTACTCACTTTTTCTGTGTCAAAGCCATCTGCCTGTCTTAGAAAAACAATCCACTGTTTGCACCACTGTTTCTAATGAGCATGTCATAATAAATCATATTTGATTGAGACAACTGTGTGATGATGATTTTTCATATCAGACAGAGTGGAGGAAATTATTTAATGACCTACTATGTTGTTTAATAAGACCTACTATGCTGTTTTACTTGGACAATTGTTAGTATATTGCTGATACAGGCTTGTCATGTGACTTAGCTGTTTGGGGTGCGACTGCAGTATGTGACATCCTGTTTTCACTACTGTGTTGTGACATGGTACGGGTGGTATGCAGAAGATAGTCCTATTTGGTAAAAGACCAAGTCCATATTATGGCAAGAACAGCTCAAATAAGCAAAGAGAAATGACAGTCCATCATTACGTTAAGACATGAAGGTCCATCTGGAAAATTTCAAGAAGTACAGTCGCAAAAACCATCAAGCGCTACAATGAAACTGGCTCTCATGAGGACCACCACAAGAAAGGAAGACCCAGAGTTACCTCTGCTGCAGAGGATAAGTTCATTAGAGTTAACTGCACCTCAGATTCCAGACCAAATAAATGCATCACAGAGTTCAAGTAACAGACACATCTCAACATCAACTGTTCAGAGGAGACTGCATGAATCAGGCCTTCATGGTCGAATTGCTGCAAATAAACCACTATTAAAGGACACCAATAAGAATAAGAGACTTGCTTGGGTCAAGAAGAAACACGAGCAATGGATATTAGACCGGTGGAAATCTGTCCTTTGGTCTGATGAATGTAGTGGTTATTTCTTTATCATCAAATGAGGAGAGACAAACTTATCACACAAGTCAGAGTTAAACTTAAACTAAATCTTTATTAACTTATTAATAAGGAAAGCATGTCACACCACACACACAAGTGAATGATGTAAATGCTCTGCAATAACGATGGCTGGTTGACAAACCACCCTTAGATGATTTGTTTAGAGCCCCGACACAAAGAATACAAATATCTTTTATAGCAAAGATACATGACAAACAACAGATGTATGGAATGGGTCACAAGGTAAGGATTTGTATGAATAAAATTATAACTCACAGCAGACAGAATCTGCTGTAAAGACTGTTCTCATTGTGTGGAAAGGTTCCCCTCCTCATTATCCATACCCGAGCCATCTCCACCCTGGTACCTCCCAGTACACAAACACCAACTCATGCTATGGAATGCGGTCTTTAGGTTTTATCACCAAAGGCATCGTAAATCCACTGTCAGCATTAAGCCCCAGAGGCCCAACTCAGAAGACCACGCACAGATGAGAGTGTTCTAAGAACCCTATTCTATTCCATAAAACAACAATTTGACGCAATAACAGTATTGGGACATAATCTTGTAATTTTGTTCTCACATGAGTGCATTTTTTGGTTCCAACCGCTGTGTCTTTGTGAGGTGCAGAGTAGGTGAATGGATGATCTCTGCATGTGTGGTTCCCACCATGAAGCATGGAGGAGGAGGAGGTGTGATGATGTGGGGCACAGTTAACCAGCATGGCTACCACAGCATTCTGCAGCGATACGCCACTCCATCTGGTTTGCGCTTAATGGGACTATCATTTGTTTTTTAACAGGACAATAAACCAAAACACACCTCCAGGCTGTGTAAAGGCTATTTGACCAAGAAGGAAAGTGATGGAGTGCTGCATCAGATGACCTGGCCCTCCACAATCACCCGACCTCAACCCAATTGAGATGGTTTGGGATGAGTTGGACCACAGAGTGAAGGAAAAGCAGCCAACAAGTGCTCAGCATATGTGGGGAAACTCCTTCAAGACCGTTGGAAAAGCATTCCTCATGAAGCTGGATTTGTTCATGTTTAGGCTGTTACAAATGTACTGATATAAGTGGATGCACGTGGCATTCTGGCAAATCTTAGACAAAACATCTTAGTTGTGCCTGTTGTTCACATGCGTATCTGCCCTCTCATTGGCTCGAATTGTCCCAGCTAATCTTGCCTCCTCCCTCCCACCTACCTTCCATCTTTGATTTCATGTATTGTACTTTTTGGTGGAGACCAACTTCAGCGCTGCACAATTTGCAGCCATTTCGGCGACGAAGGTGGTGACTACTTCCTCAGCAGGATTATTTTTATTGACTGCTGGGACACTTTTGGTTGCCTATGAATACAGTGTGACTCCGCGCATGACGCGCATGACTCCAACACCACCATTAAGTTCGCCGACGACACAACGGTGGTAGGCCTGACCATCGACGACGATGAGACAGCCTATAGGGAGGAGGTCAAAGACCTGGCAGTGTGGTGCCAGGACAACAACCTCTCTCTCAACGTCAGAAAGACAAAGGAGCTGATCGTGGACTACAGGAAAGTGAGGGTTGAGCACACCCCTATTCACATCTACAAGGGTGTAGTGGAGTGCTTCAAGTTCCTCGGTGTCCACTAAGGATCTATCATGGTCCACACACACCAACACAGTCGTTAAGAGGGCACGACAACGCCTCTTCCCCCTCAGGAGGCTGAAAAGATCATCAAAAGGTTCTACAGCTGCACCATTTGAGAGCATCTTGACTTGCTGCATTACCGCTTAGTATGGTAAATTCTTGGCAACCAACCGCAAGGCACTGCAGAGGCTAGTGCGTACGACCCACTACATCACTGGGGCCGAGCTCACAGGCCATCCAGGACCTCTATACCAGATGGTGTCAGACAAAGGGCCTAAAAATTGTCAGACTCCAGCCACCCAAGTCATAGACTGTTCTCTCTGTTACCGCATGGCAAGTCTGGAACCACCAGACCCTGAACAGCTTCTACCTCCTAAGCTGACATATTTAATTGTTTTAAGATGGTCATAACATATGTGTCACGACTTCCGCCAAAGTCGGCTCCTCTCCTTGTTCGGGCGGCGTTCGGCGGTCGACGTCACCGGCTTTCTAGCCATCGCCGCTCCATTTTTCATTTATCCATTTGTTTTGTCTTGTTCCCTGCACACCTGGTTTTCATTCCCCAATCACACTACATGTATTTATTCCTCTGTTCCCCCTCATGTCTTTGTGTGAAATTGTTTCGTGTTACGTGTCAATTTTGATGCGATAGACTGGTGTTCATTTGTTCCGTGTTTTTTATATCACGAGGTATGTTTATTTTGTTTGAACAATATTATTGTGACTGTTTGCGCATTTGCACTTTGGCATATTGGATGGAGGTTTCGACGCAGTGGCGTCCGTCTGTTGGTTTCTCCTGCCTAAACAGGGCTCCGGGCAGCCGAGCGGAAATGGAGGAAAACTCGCCTCCCTGCGGACCTGGCATCCTTTCACTCCCTCCTCTCTACATTTTCCTCTTCTGTCTCTGCTGCTAAAGCCACTTTCTACCACTCTAAACTCCAAGCATCTGCCTCTAACCCTAGGAAGCTCTTTGCTACCTTCTCCTCCCTCCTGAATCCTCCTCCCCCTCCCCCCCCTCCTCCCTCTCTGCGGATGACTTCGTCAACCATTTTGAAAAGAAGGTTGACGACATCCGATCCTCGTTTGCTAAGTCAAACGACACTGCTGGTCCTGCTCACACTGCCCTACCCTGTGCTTTGACCTCTTTCTCCCCTCTCTCTCCAGATGAAATCTCGCGTCTTGTGACGGCCGGCCGCCCAACAACCTGCCCACTTGACCCTATCCCCTCCTCTCTTCTCCAGACCATTTCCGGAGACCTTCTCCCCTACCTCACCTCGCTCATCAACGCATCCTTGACCGCTGGCTACGTCCCTTCCGTCTTCAAGAGAGCGAGAGTTGCACCCCTTCTGAAAAAACCTACACTCGATCCCTCCGATGTCAACAACTACAGACCAGTATCCCTTCTTTCCTTTCTCTCCAAAACTCTTGAACGCGCCGTCCTTGGCCAGCTCTCTTGCTATCTCTCTCAGAATGACCTTCTTGATCCTAATCAGTCAGGTTTCAAGACTGGGCATTCAACTGAGACTGCTCTTCTCTGTGTCACGGAGGCTCTCCGCACTGCTAAAGCTAACTCTCTCTCCTCTGCTCTCATCCTTCTAGACCTATCTGCTGCCTTTGATACCGTGAACCATCCGATCCTCCTCTCCACCCTCTCCGAGCTGGGCATCTCCGGCACCGCGCACGCTTGGATTGCGTCCTACCTGACAGGTCGCTCCTACCAGGTGGCGTGGCGAGAATCTGTCTCCGCACCACGTGCTCTCACCACTGGTGTCCCCCAGGGCTCTGTTCTTGGCCCACTCCTATTCTCGCTATACACCAAGTCACTTGGCTCTGTCATATCCTCACATGGTCTCTCATATCATTGCTATGCAGATGACACACAATTAATCTTCTCCTTTCCCCCTTATGACAACCAGGTGGCGAATCGCATCTCTGCATGTCTGGCAGACATATCAGTGTGGATGACGGATCACCACCTCAAGCTGAACCTCGGCAAGACGGAGCTGCTCTTCCTCCCGGGGAAGGACTGCCCGTTCCATGATCTCGCCATCACGGTTGACAACTCCCTTGTGTCCTCCTCCCAGAGTGCTAAGAGCCTTGGCGTGACCCTGGACAACACCCTGTCGTTCTCCACCAACATCAAGGCGGTGACCCGATCCTGTAGGTTCATGCTCTACAACATTCGCAGAGTACGACCCTGCCTCACACAGGAAGCGGCGCAGGTCCTAATCCAGGCACTTGTCATCTCCCGTCTGGATTATTGCAACTCGCTGTTGGCTGGGCTCCCTGCCTGTGCCATTAAACCCCTACAACTCATCCAGAACGCCGCAGCCCGTCTGGTGTTCAACCTTCCCAAGTTCTCTCACGTCACCCCGCTCCTCCGCTCTCTCCACTGGCTTCCAGTCGAAGCTCGCATCCGCTACAAGACCATGGTGCTTGCCTACGGAGCTGTGAGGGGAACGGCACCTCCGTACCTTCAGGCTCTGATCAGGCCCTACACCCAAACAAGGGCACTCCGTTCATCCACCTCTGGCCTGCTCGCCTCCCTACCTCTGAGGAAGCACAGTTCCCGCTCAGCCCAGTCAAAACTGTTCGCTGCTCTGGCACCCCAATGGTGGAACAAGCTCCCTCACGACGCCAGGACAGCGGAGTCAATCACCACCTTCCGGAGACACCTGAAACCCCACCTCTTCAAGGAATACCTGGGATAGGATAAAGTAATCCTTCTAACCCCCCCCCTTAAAAGATTTAGATGCACTATTGTAAAGTGGTTGTTCCACTGGATATTATAGGTGTATGCACCAATTTGTAAGTCGCTCTGGATAAGAGCGTCTGCTAAATGACTAAAATGTAAATGTAAATGTAAATAAAGTGTGCGCCTGTTCACAACTCTCTGCTCTCCTGCACCTGACTCCGCTCCCAGTACGCACGCCATTGACAATATGGAATTGTTTTAAGATGGTCATACTATGGATCATTTAGCTATTTTGATTAGGGATTTTTAGCACCCCTTTAGTTATCCCCCAAAAATATATTTTAAAAGTATTTGATAAAATATTGAATTTGGCCTCGACTACTATAGCGCAGAGAAACACATTGAATAATACATTCACAAATGGCGAAAAGGAAGAAGAAACAACGTTTTGAAGCATTTGTCTACAAGATATAAGAAAGTTCAGGAAATATTTTTAGTTTTTTTTACACATACAGTATTTAACCCATTTTGGGGGTAGGCACAAAACCACCTTCATACCTCCATTAATTCTATTTTTTTACCTGTTCCATTTACCTTCAAACAAGAGCAAAACAGAGAACACCACCGTGTTTGTGAGAATCTCCCCTTTCCACAGCAGGGTCACCTTTAGTTTGTAGCACAAACGGTCGGGACGCTACAACCAGCAGTGTGGGATGCACACATACAGTACAGCAGTGGCATCAGCTGCTTGCCTATATCTCTCAATGGAGCTTGTGGGAGAAAAATAGTAACAGACCACTGACAACTGAAATATGAAAATGACAAATTAGCCTCTCTGTCTGTCTGTACCTCTTGATTATATTCTTTGGATTTTGACTTGGGGAAATCAGTCAAAGAAATGATCATCTGTTTCGCCCCGGAAAGAGGCTTTAGACGTTGTTTATACACTGTGTGGACGGACGTGCCGTTACAACAACCGACGGAAAGTCTGGTTAATACACACAAATAGTACCAGATAGGGATTATTTGACTTGTAGCCACAGCGAAACCCTTTTTGGTGCTATATAAGGAACCTTTTTTAGAAGGTTCTATAAAGAACCATGCTCATATGGTTCTAAATGGAACCTGTATGGTGCTATAAAGAATTGTAGAACCTTAATGAAGAACCGTTCTCTAAACTACCTTCCTCAATCTCAAAGGTTCATTGTAGATCCTTCTGAAGAAACATACAGGGTTCTGGTTTTTAACCATCATTTAACTAGGCAAGTCAGTTAAGAACAAATTCTTATTTACAATGACGGCCTAGGAATAGTGGGTTAACTTCCTTGTTCAGGGGGCAGAATGACGAGGACTTGATCTAGCAATCTTTTGGCTACTGGCCTAACGCTCTAACGCTCTAACCACTAGGCTACCTGCCGCCCTAACTGACAAGATGAATCAAGTGAACCCCATCTGGAACAGCTGGGGCTACCTGAGGAGAGAATTAATAACCACTGATTTAGTCAACTGTTCTCATTTGACACAAGGCCATACGTGAGTCATATATAATATGTACTAGCATAACACAACAGATTAGATAAACTGGAATGACACTCTCACTCACGGTTGCATTAAAAAGAGCTGTGAGCAAACCACGCCCCAAAATATTCTAACAGTGGAAAGAACCGCTTTTCTACACTGTAAAGAACCACTGAAGGGCTCAAAGGGTTCTTTGGGTCAGTATGGTTCCACATAGAACCATCACCCTTCCCAAAGAACCCTTGAGGAACCCTCTTTTCTTAGTGTGTATATGCTTAGGCCCTCTGTGCCGGTAGTGACAGCAGGACACAACCTGCATACTAATAAGGCCTCTAACAACACAACAACACTCCCATCCTCTCTGCAGGCCTGGCTAGCATCCCCAATTACACCCTATTCCCTATGTAGTGCACTACTTTTGACCAGGGGCCATAGTACTGAAAAGGGACTATGGCACCATTTGGGACTTACATCCTGGATTCCTCAAACAGTATTTTTATATAACCTACACAGCATGTGTTTCACAAACATCTTATTTCACCCAAACCTAGCAATCTGCCAGGAGGGAACATTGGAAACACAGGAGGGAACAGGTTCACTGATATTCAAGTCACTCCGAAATCTTTATCTAGATTCTAGAATCTTCATAATCACACAAAGAAAATGGAGGGCAGGGCAGGAACTTGGCAAGTACATACCAATTCAGTAAATGAGATACTTAATATTCTTTAACACCCATGCCAACATTAAAGTAACTTTGATACAAAGTGCCATTGCTACCATAAATAATCCCTAATGGAACTTCTATATTAAAATGTTGCCTCAGTCCTAATGCCCTATTCCCCATCCTTACCCACCCAGCAGGAGAGCTGTGTTTTTCACCACAACATTATCCCCCCTAATGCACAGCAGCCCTAGTAATGAGTTTGCTGTCAGTTTGATGCATGCCATTTATCTTTTCCATTCATCTTCCACACAGAGAACTGAGAGACAGAGAGAGAGAGACAGAGAGAGAGAGAGAGAGAGAGAGAGAGAGAGAGAGAGAGAGAGAGAGAGAGAGAGAGAGAGAGAGAGAGAGAGAAAAAACGACACAATGGACACAAGGCCAAGAGAATCTCCAATTATACCTGGTACTAAGATGTATTGTACCTATGTATTATACCTGGTACTAAGATGTATTGTACCTATGTATTATACCTGGTACTAAGATGTATTGTACCTATGTATTATACCTGGTACTAAGATGTATTGTACCTATGTATTATACCTGGTACTAAGATGTATTGTACCTATGTATTATACCTGGTACTAAGATGTATTGTACCTATGTATTATACCTGGTACTAAGATGTATTGTACCTATGTATTATACCTGGTACTAAGATGTATTGTACCTATGTATTATACCTGGTACTAAGATGTATTGTACCTATGTATTATACCTGGTACTAAGATGTATTGTACCTATGTATTATACCTGGTACTAAGATGTATTGTACCTATGTATTATACCTGGTACTAAGATGTATTGTACCTATGTATTATACCTGGTACTAAGATGTATTGTACCTATGTATTATACCTGGTACTAAGATGTATTGTACCTATGTATTATACCTGGTACTAAGATGTATTGTACCTATGTATTATACCTGGTACTAAGATGTATTGTACCTATGTATTATACCTGGTACTAAGATGTATTGTACCTATGTATTATACCTGGTACTAAGATGTATTGTACCTATGTATTATACCTGGTACTAAGATGCGTCTGTTGTCCTGATCTTTTCCCACACTGATTCTGCCCACATTTGTCGACGATCAAAAGACGCATTGTAATCTGATTGTGATTAGATCTTCCTGACCAGGTAGTCGAAGACGCATCTTGTATGGACATACTTGAAGTGTAAACTAATCCATATAAATTTGGCCAATGTCAAGGTTGTCCCGCCCTCTCAAAACAATCACACGTGTGAGTGTCGTGTGGATGAGTGGTTTCCCGATGTCAACATTGTGAACAGAGTGCCCCATGGTGGCGGTGGGGTTATGATATGGGCAGGCAGGCATAAGCTACAGAGAACGAAAACATTTGCATTTTATCGATGGCAGTTTGAATACACAGAGATACCGTGTCGAGATCCTGAGGCCCGTTGTCGTGCCATTCATTCGCCGCCATCACTTCATATTTCAGCATGATAATGCACGGTCATAACGCAAGGATACTTACACAATTCCTGGAAGCTAGAAATGTCCCAGTTCTTCCCTGGCCTTCATACTCACCAGACATGTCTCCCATTGAGCATGTTTGGGATGCTCTGGATCAATGCGTACGACAGCGTGTTCCAGTTCCCCGCTAATATTCAACAACTTCGCACAGCCATTGAAGAGGAGCGGGACAACATTCCACAGGCCACAATCAACAGCCTGATCAACTCTTTTCGAAGGAGATGTGTCGCACTGCATGAGGCAAATGATGGTCACACCAGATACTGACTGGTTTTCTAATCCTCGCCCCTACCTTTAAGGTCTCTGTGACCAACAGATGCATATCTGTATTCCCAGTCATGAGAAATCCATAGATTAGGACCTAATGAATTTAGTTCAATTGACTGATTTCCTTATGAACTGTAACTCAGTAAAATCCTAGAAATTGTTGCATGTTGCATTTTATATTTTGGTTCAGTGTACTATATTATATTCTGTGAATCTTTAGAGCATTTACCAGCTATCAATAAAGTGCAGAATGTGTCTGAACTGATGTGTAAATGTGTATAGCTTTCTGTAAGCATGAGCCAGGCCACTGTCCAATAAGCTTCAATAGGGATCCTTTAGGCTACTTTTAGTGGTTTTATCCATGCATTTTGCTATAGGTTTGTATTGTTCCATTCACTGATCAATGATTGAGTAAATTAAACCACGTTCATTCTCCCTCATGTCGTTTTCTCTCCTTTACTAAATACTAAAGGATATTTACTTTATAAGATTACAATAATATAAAGACAACGTGTGTAAACATCCATGTGTTAAGAACAACCCCCTGTCCAGACCTGTTTAGATAATGTGTTGCACCATTGGGAGATGCACTTTGTAGCCTACTCTGCAACTTATTAACCTGTTTCTACTGTGTGCATATAGGGACTAAGTTTCATTTTTATTTATACTGTGCATTAATTGTACTTTGTACACACATCCAGATACTCAGCTGGTTTGTGTGGTGACTTGGGGATGAGAGAGAGATTCTCTGAATATTTATTTTTGTAAGGCTGTGGAGAGGTCAGAGGTTATGCAGGACAGTAGCCCAGTCTTAAATCGTTGGAGAACTAAAGTAGGCAGTGATGATGATAGTATGAAACTATTGATTATAAAAGTGTGCTGTTTTCTGTCAATTTATACAGCTTGTGTCCTAACGGGAGGTCCAAGGCAGGTTGGATTCATTTGCATATAGGAAGGGACCAGGGAAGCTGGTCACAGTACGGACGATGTGGGCAGTCGATTGGTCGACATTTTAAAATTTGTATTTTTCCATATATATATAGACACACCCTATGTTTGAATACAATCAACTATATGTAGGCTACTGAGCTTGTCTGGTACCTTAAGCACTGCGAATTAAAAAAAATTGTAACGGTTGTCTTCATGAATGGACCAAGGCGCAGCAGGTATGTGAATACTCATGGTTATTTTATTACCAAAAAAAGAGTAAAGCATCCACTTGAAAAAAACAATGACGGTGACAACAGTAGCAGTTTTACAGGCTATACACGCAGTGTAAAAACAACTACCCACAAACCCAAGTGACAAACATACTCCTATATATATATGACTCCCAATCAGGAACAACGATCCCCAGCTGTTCCTGATTAGGAGCCACAAGACCAACACAGAACACAAGACTGCCACGTCCTGACCCCAAAACTACAACAACAGCTCCATCTGCTGGTCAGGACGTGACAGTACCCCCCCCTCAAGGTGCAGACCCCGGAATGCACCTAACAATGAAAAAACACCAACAAACAAAAATCCCCAACAAAACCCATAAACAATAACCCCTAAACAATAAGGGAGGGAAGGGAGGGTGGCTGCCGTCAACGACGGCACTGTGCTACACCCTCCCTCCCCAACCCACCTATCCTGGAGGTGGCTCCGGTGCAGGACGTGGACCCTGCTCCACCCTCGGCGTCGCCCACTTTGGTGGAGCCGATAGCTGCACCAGGCAGACGGACCCCTCGAGCCGGGCCGGAGGACAGGAGGGCCCCTCGGGCCGGGCCGGGGAACAGGAGGGCCCCTCGGGCCGGGCCGGGGGGCAGGAGGGCCCCTCGGGCCGGGCCGGGGAGCAGGAGGACCCCTCGGGCCGGGCCGGGGAGCAGGAGGGCCCCTCGGGCCGGGCCGGGGAGCAGGAGGGCCCCTCGGGCTGGGCCGTGGAGCAGGAGGGCCCCTCGGGCTGGGCCGGGGAGCAGGAGGGCCCCTCGGGCTGGGCCGGGGAGCAGGAGGGCCCCTCGGGCTGGGCCGGGGAGCAGGAGGGCCCCTCGGGCTGGGCCGGGGAGCAGGAGGGCCCCTCGGGCTGGGCCGGAGAGCAGGAGGGCCACTCGGGCTGGGCCGGAAGGCATGCGGGCCACTCGGGCTGGGCCGGAAGGCATGCGGGCCACTCGGGCTGGGCCGGAAGGCATGCGGGCCACTCGGGCTGGGCCGGAAGGCATGCGGGCCACTCGGGCTGGGCCGGAAGGCATGCGGGCCACTCGGGCTGGGCCGGAAGGCATGCGGGCCACTCGGGCTGGGCCGGAAGGCATGCGGGCCACTCGGGCTGGACCGGAGGGCAGGAGGACCACTCGGGCTGGACCGGAGGGCAGGAGGACCACTCGGGCTGATCCTGACAGGCCGGGCACCCTGGCAGATCAGGGCAGGCGGGCACCTCTGGCAGAACAGGGCAGTCCGGCCACTCTGGCAGAACAGGGCAGTCCGGCCACTCTGGCAGAACAGGGCAGTCCGGCCACTCTGGCAGAACAGGGCAGTCCGGCCACTCTGGCAGAACAGGGCAGTCCGGCCACTCTGGCAGAACAGGGCAGTCCGGCCACTCTGGCAGAACAGGGCAGTCCGGCCACTCCGGCAGAACAGGGCAGTCCGGCCACTCCGGCAGAACAGGGCAGTCCGGCCACTCCGGCAGAACAGGGCAGTCCGGCCACTCCGGCAGAACAGGGCAGTCCGGCCACTCCGGCAGAACAGGGCAGTCCGGCCACTCCGGCAGAACAGGGCAGTCCGGCCACTCCGCCAGTTCAGGGCAGTCCGGCCACTCTGGCAGTTCAGGGCAGTCCGGCCACTCCGGCAGTTCAGGGCAGTCCGGCCACTCCGGCAGTTCAGGGCAGTCCGGCCACTCCGGCAGTTCAGGGCAGTCCGGCCACTCCGGCAGTTCAGGGCAGTCCGGCCACTCCGGCAGTTCAGGGCAGTCCGGCCACTCCGGCAGTTCAGGGCAGTCCGGCCACTCCGGCAGTTCAGGGCAGTCTGGCCACTCTGGCAGTTCAGGGCAGTCTGGCCACTCTGGCAGTTCAGGGCAGTCTGGCCACTCTGGCAGTTCAGGGCAGTCTGGCCACTCCGGCAGTTCAGGGCAGTCTGACCTCTCTGGCGACTGTTGACTGGCGGGCAGCTCTGACGACTGTTGACTGGCGGGCAGCTCTGACGACTGTTGACTGGCGGGCAGCTCTGACGACTGTTGACTGGCGGGCAACTCTGACGACTGTTGACTGGCGGGCAGCTCTGACGACTGTTGACTGGCGGGCAGCTCTGGTGACTGTTGACTGGCGAGGCTGGGTTGACACACTAGACTCCTGATGCGTGGGGCTGGTATAGGACGTGCCAGCCTGGAGACACGCACCTCCATGCTAGTGCGTCTGGCGGGAAACACCGGACCGAAAGGGCGCACTGGCGGTCTTGAGCGCAGGGTTGGCATCACTCCTTCCGGCTCGATGCTCCCCTTGCCCTGGCACCTGCGGGGCGCTGGTACTGGGCGAAGTGGGCTGTGCGTCCGTATAGGCGAGATGGTGCGCACCTCAGCGTAACATGGCGCCCTCCACCTCGTACGCACCTCCCTGTAGTCACGGGTAGCTGGCTTACGGCTCTTCCCTGGCCTGGCCAAACTACCCGTGTGCCCCCCCCCAAAAAAAATCTTGGGGCTGCCTCTCGGGTTCCCTTAGCTCCCTTAACTTGTCCGCCCAGAATTTTCTCTCGTCCTGCCAGGTCCATTCTTCCATTTCCTTCTCCTGTGGCTTCCTCCTCTTCTGCTGCTTGGTCCTTTGGTGGTGGGTAGTTCTGTAACGGTTGTCTTCATGAATGGACCAAGGCGCAGCAGGTATGTGAATACTCATGGTTATTTTATTACCAAAAAAAGAGTAAAGCATCCACTTGAAAAAAACAATGACGGTGACAACAGTAGCAGTTTTACAGGCTATACACGCAGTGTAAAAACAACTACCCACAAACCCAAGTGACAAACATACTCCTATATATATGACTCCCAATCAGGAACAACGATCCCCAGCTGTTCCTGATTAGGAGCCACAAGACCAACACAGAACACAAGACTGCCACGTCCTGACCCCAAAACTACAACAACAGCTCCATCTGCTGGTCAGGACGTGACAAAAATGAAGAGACACAAATTAATAAAAAAGAGGGTGCCAGAGATCAATATAGCCTAACCAGAAGGAGTAAACCCTGTTCCCTAAAATCCTCCTCCTCCCGCTGCTGCTGGCCGTCAAAGACTCTGTCATTATGCTCAAGAAGTCTGCAAACTTTTCCATTTGGAGTGCCAAGTAATCCTACCACTTCTACTGATCTGCCGTGCCAGTTATGATTTTCATCTGCACATTTTCTTGGAACAGTTTCATTTATAATGAGGTCTTCATATCTCAAAATCAATGTCATGTGGTTCATCAAAATTATATCTAAATGAAAATGATACAAATCTAAAAGTAACTTTTATTGCCATTGTGTAAAGAAAATTGCCTACATAAAGCAAATGTATTACATTGTATTAACTAACTATTGTATTAACTTGGTCCAGAGCAAAGGTCTTGCTAGCAAACTTTCAATATTGTATCAAATATTCTGAGCCCTCAAGAGTTTCCATGCCAGTGAGCTCCGGACAGGCAGACACAGCTGTAGGCTATTCAGGTAGGACTATTTTATGAGGTTTCCACCGGATCAGAGCATGACGTTTTTTTCCCCCTTTCATGCTGAGTGGTTATGAAAAGTGAGAGAGCTGGAAAGAATACATTGAGGAACTATTGTCATTCTCAATGGATGTAAAAACAGACTTTGTTTACTTAATGTTTGAGGGCGAAGACAACATTTATTTCAGAAGCTCCACGGTGATGGTGAGATTAAAACGATCAGAACTAGATAGACTAGTCTTACTTCTATAACGCGTAATCAGGTCCTTACTCATGATTGATAGGAACGTTCCAGACAATGAATAAAATGACGACTGGTTAATGGAATGAAATAAACCAAAAGTGCAGCCTAGGTGGTGCGTTCTGCTAACAACTTGAGTCCACTCCTACAATGACAACGGTGAAACTGTAATAATAATATAGTGAAATCGTTAACATAATTACCAAACAAACATTGTAGATTATAAATTATGGGAATTAACAGTAAATGTACTCCTGGTGATACTGGTGTGTCATCCCCGTGGCAACCCAATGGATTAGTCCACGTAATGGATTAGTCCACATAATGGATTAGTCCACGTAGACATGCATGAATCAGACAGGTGTCTCGTGTGTCATCATTTTTACATATATTTGCCATTGCTCAACAACAACAACAAAAATCTTGGTCGAAACAACAGCCTATCCACCAAACAATGGACCTGTGGACAAAATGTGGTCAGCACTAAATTAAGTACTCCCTTCATATAGTCCAGATAGATTCAGTTAAAACCGTGAGACTGCAACTGGACAAAGACGCTCAGTTAGACAAATCTTAACTTAACACTTTTACCAACATTTCTCAATTATATTATCTAACGTGATATGTCGGTTTGCTATTTGTTTCTATTTACTTTTTGCGATTTGAGGGTGAAATAATATAATAATATAATACTCAAACAAGAATGTACAATATGATGAAATGTGATAATATTGGTGAAATGAATACTTCAATGTCTCCCCCTGCATTACAGGAATAACATGACAACATACTCAATGTATCTCCCTGCATTACAGGAATAACATGACAACATACTCAATGTATCTCCCTGCATTACAGGAATAACATGACAACATACTCAATGTATCTCCCTGCATTACAGGAATAACATGACAACATACTCAATGTATCTCCCTGCATTACAGGAATAACATGACAACATACTCAATGTATCTCCCTGCATTACAGGAATAACATGACAACATACTCAATGTATCTCCCTGATTACAGGAATAACATGACAACATACTCAATGTATCTCCCTGCATTACAGGAATAACATGACAACATACTCAATGTATCTCCCTGCATTACAGGAATAACATGACAACATACTCAATGTCTCCCCCTGCATTACAGGAATAACATGACAACATACTCAATGTTCCCCTGCATTACAGGAATAACATGACAACATACTCAATGTATCTCCCTGCATTACAGGAATAACATGACAACATACTCAATGTATCTCCCTGCATTACAGGAATAACATGACAACATACTCAATGTATCTCCCTGCATTACAGGAATAACATGACAACATACTCAATGTATCTCCCTGCATTACAGGAATAACATGACAACATACTCAATGTATCTCCCTGCATTACAGGAATAACATGACAACATACTCAATGTATCTCCCTGCATTACAGGAATAACATGACAACATACTCAATGTATCTCCCTGCATTACAGGAATAACATGACAACATACTCAATGTATCTCCCTGCATTACAGGAATAACATGACAACATACTTCAATGTATCTCCCTGCATTACAGGAATAACATGACAACATACTCAATGTATCTCCCTGCATTACAGGAATAACATGACAACATACTTCAATGTATCTCCCTGCATTTACAAAATAGCCTCCAATACCCTACTCAACAAGCTGGATGCAGTCTATCACAGTGCCATCCGTTTTGTCACCAAAGCCCCATATACTACCCACCACTGCGACCTGTACGCTCTCGTTGGCTGGCCTTCGCTTCATAATCGTCGCCAAACACATTGGCTCCAGGTCATCTACAAGACCCTGCTAGGTAAAGTCCCCCCTTATCTCCGCTCACTGGTCACCATAGCAGCACCCACCTGTAGCACGCGCTCCAGCAGGTATATCTCTCTGGTCACCCCTAAAGCCAACTCCTCTTTTGGTCGCCTCTCCTTCCAGTTCTCTGCTGCCAATGACTGGAACGAACTACAAAAATCTCTGAAACTGGAAACACTTATCTCCCTCACGAGCTTTAAGCACCAGCTATCAGAGCAGCTCCCAGATCACTGCACCTGTACATAGCCCATCTATAATTTAGCCCAAACTACTACCTCTTCCCCTACTATATTTATTTATTTTATTTATTATTTTGCTCCTTTGCACCATATTATTTATATTTTAACTTTGAACTTTCTTCAAATTATAAATCTACCATTCCAGTGTTTTTCTTGCTATACTTTGTTTACTTTGCCACCATGGCCTTTTTTGTACCTTACCTCCCTTATCTCACATCATTTGCTCACATTGTATATAGTCTTATTTTTGTCTTTTTGTCTACTGTATCATTGATTGTATGTTTGTTTATTCCATGTGTAACTCTGTGTTGTTGTATGTTGTCGAACTGCTTTGCTTTATCTTGGCCAGGTCGCAATTGTAAGTGAGAACTTGTTCTCAACTTGCCTACCTGGTTAAATAAAGGTGAAATAAATAAATAAAAAATTACAGGAATAACATGACAACATACTCAATGTATCTCCCTGCATTACAGGAATAACATGACAACATACTCAATGTATCTCCCTGCATTACAGGAATAACATGACAACATACTCAATGTATCTCCCTGCATTACAGGAATAACATGACAACATACTCAATGTATCTCCCTGCATTACAGGAATAACATGACAACATACTCAATGTATCTCCCTGCATTACAGGAATAACATGACAACATACTCAATGTATCTCCCTGCATTACAGGAATAACATGACAACATACTCAATGTATCTCCCTGCATTACAGGAATAACATGACAACATACTCAATGTATCTCCCTGCATTACAGGAATAACATGACAACATACTCAATGTATCTCCCTGCATTACAGGAATAACATGACAACATACTTCAATGTATCTCCCTGCATTACAGGAATAACATGACAACATACTCAATGTATCTCCCTGCATTACAGGAATAACATGACAACATACTCAATGTATCTCCCTGCATTACAGGAATAACATGACAACATACTCAATGTATCTCCCTGCATTACAGGAATAACATGACAACATACTCAATGTATCTCCCTGCATTACAGGAATAACATGACAACATACTCAATGTATCTCCCTGCATTACAGGAATAACATGACAACATACTCAATGTATCTCCCTGCATTACAGGAATAACATGACAACATACTCAATGTATCTCCCTGCATTACAGGAATAACATGACAACATACTCAATGTATCTCCCTGCATTACAGGAATAACATGACAACATACTCAATGTATCTCCCTGCATTACAGGAATAACATGACAACATACTCAATGTATCTCCCTGCATTACAGGAATAACATGACAACATACTCAATGTATCTCCCTGCATTACAGGAATAACATGACAACATACTCAATGTATCTCCCTGCATTACAGGAATAACATGACAACATACTCAATGTATCTCCCTGCATTACAGGAATAACATGACAACATACTCAATGTATCTCCCTGCATTACAGGAATAACATGACAACATACTCAATGTATCTCCCTGCATTACAGGAATAACATGACAACATACTAATACAAACACAGACAGACAGACACATGTCATATAATGTCTATATACAGTGTTGTAATGTTGTGCAAATAAATAAACATAAATATGGGTTGCATTTACATTGGTGTTTGTTTTTCACTGGTTGCCCTTTTTTTGTCGCAACAGGTCACAAATCTTGCTGCTGTGATGGCACACTGTGGTATTTCACCCAGTAGATATGGGAGTTTATTCGAATTCTTTGTGGATCTGTGTAATCTGAGGGAAATATGTGTCTCTAATATGGTCATACATTGGACAGGAGGTTATGAAGTGCAGCTCAGGTTCCACCTCATTTTGTGGGCAGTGTGCACATAGCTTGTCTTCTCTTGAAAGCCAGGTCTGCCTACGGCGGCCTGTCTCAATGGGAAGGCTATGCTCACTGAGTCTGTACAAAGTCGAAGATTTCCTTAATTTTGGGTCAGTCACAGTGGTCAGGTATTCTGCCACTGTGTACTCTCTGTTTAGGGCCAAATAGCATTCTAGTTTGCTCTGTTTTTTTTTGTTAATTCTTTCCAATGTGTCAAGTAATTAAGTAATTATGTTGTTTTCTCACGATTTGGTTGGGTCTGATTGTGTTTCTGTCCTGGGGCTCTGTGGGGTCTTTTTGCCAGATCCTAATTGGTATGTCGGGTTTTATGTTCCTTTTGATGGCATAGAAGGCCATGTCTCTGAGATGGTTCACAGCTTTGTGGAAGTTACCTGTGGTGCTGATGTTTAGGCCGAGGTATGTATAGTTTTCTGTGTGCTCTAGGGTAACAGTGTCTAGATGGAATTTGTACTTGTGGTCCTGGCAACTGGACCATTTTTGCAACACCATTATTTTTGTCTTACTGAGATTTACTGTCAGGGCCCAGGTCTGTGCAGAAGATCTAGGTGCTGCTGTAGGCCCTCCTTGGTTGGGGACAGAAGCACCAGATCATCAGCAAATAGTAGATATTAGACTTCAGATTCAGAGCCAGCCAGCCAGCCAGCCAGCCAGCCAGCCAGCCAGCCAGACAGACAGACAGACAGACAGACAGACAGACAGACAGACAGACAGACAGACAGACAGACAGACAGACAGACAGACAGACAGACAGACAGACAGACAGACAGACAGACAGACAGACAGAGGTTTGATCGTTTTTTTGTTTGTTTTTTGTCTATGACGTGATGCGCAAGACACGTGGGGGTAAAATCTCTCTGCTGAGGAAAGAGGATTTCTCTCTCATCTTGTCAATGAAAGAAGATTATTATTCTGTCTGCCTGTGTTTTCATTCCACGGAGCTGTAGCCTCATCATCCTCTTTGTCCTGTATTTGAATGTTTACAGAATCATAGATCCCTCTATAATAAGAGGATCCAATATTCAGTAATGCCTTTTTAAAAAACATGCGCTGACAGTGGAAACGGATTGGGCTGTAATTCTATGGAAATTAAATTATAAAACGAAATATAAAGACCAGATAGTTAGGATCCCTATTAGCCGACGCCAATGGCGACAGCTAGTCTTACTGGGTTCTGACACATAACAACAACAAAAAATACATTACAGACAAAAATATTTTAAAATGTGTATACATTTAAAAAAACACACACACACACACACAGACAGACAGAACACACACACACACACATTGACACATGCACGCAGATCAAGGACAACAGACAACACCCTCTGTGACGTGATGTTGTTGGGAGAACACCGTCAGCAGTGGAGAGAGTAGAATGGAACCAGGGGAGAAAAAGGAGACAGCTGATGTTTATTCTTCTTCTGTGTTGTGTTTATGATGACCCAACACCCTCCATGGGCGGAGATTTCAACAAGCCAAACATCTGCCCTTTTTTTTTTTATGAATATAAACCCAAACATTATCGTAATCTCACAGATTGACTGACATTAGGGACAAATTGGGACAACAACAACTGAAACAAATGTTGAAACACTTACATTTATTTAAAGCCATTTCACAGAGAAAAAAAATCTCTCTCTGTAAAATAGTCAGTCAGTAGTTCTACAGGAGATATCTGGGTATTCTGTGTAGTTTTCTCCATGTACTGTATTTTCTGATTATACAAACACAACAAGTACCTTTCCAATATTTGAATACCTCTATAATGACTATTACAGAGACGTATGAATGAGAAAACAACCGATAGATAAAAAACAGATGAAGTCAGGCTATTCTGTGATGTCACACGTTTTATAGTTCCAGTGCTCTAAAATACAACAAGACAAAGTGGATGTACTGTAAATCCTAAAACTTACTGTAAATCCGAAAAATTACTGTAAATCCGAAAACTTACTGTAAATCCGAAAACTGGAACACATCCGGTAAAGATGGTTTGTATTCTAACAGTTTTAGATATTACATATCCAAGAATGTAAATAGGCCAAACGCATGTACAACATTCAACAAAATCTTAAAATTCACCACAAGATGTAAGTCAAAAATAACTGGCATACATTTCCTGACAGCTGGTGCCCAAATTCCAGCGCAGCTTGCTGGGTAAAGTGCTCACCAAATCAGACACAGGGAAATGATCTGGTGTAAGTAGTGTCCTGCCTACATGACGAACCACTGATTAAAGGGAACAACCAAACACTCCAGAGGGAACAGCTTGGCCTGAGAGAGATTTTAATGGTGTGTGTCTATCTCAGACACTCACTAGTCCTAGCACAAGATGTATACTATTTGTATGTATCTGGTGCTGCCAGCTCCTGATTGAAACAATGACAAACACTAGGAGTGACATCTTACTACAGATACCATTCTGCTACAAACATCACATTAAAATATTACATTTATTCTACATATGACCTGACCTACTCATGTGCCGAATTCAACAGGATGTCAAAACGACAAGTAGGCCATGTGAGACTCCTACTTTTCCATATGAGTGTCATGTGTTCAACGCACCAGGGGAAAGGTTACTAGCATCTCTGCTGTGCTTTGGTGTATAAAGCTAATTGCTAGCCTGAGGGTAACTAGCTATCCGGAGGGACCTGATGGCCACAGGCTCTCTCTGACTCACTCAATAAAACATCAAGCCCCAAAAGGACCTAAACAACGCCCGGGTGGACAGACAGGCAGACTGTCAGACATACAGGAGGACGGGCAAACAGCGGCTTGAAGTAGTTCCTCTATAACTAAATCATTCTATCCTGACTCCAACATCATTCTATCCTGACTCCAACACCATTCTATCCTGACTCCAACACCATTCTATCCTGACTCCAACAACATTCTATCCTGACTCCAACACCATTCTATCCTGACTCCAACAACATTCTATCCTGACTCCAACAACATTATATCCTGACTACATCATTCTATCCTGACTCCAACATCATTCTATCCTGACTCCAACATCATTCTATCCTGACTCCAACAACATTCTATCCTGACTCCAACAACATTCTATCCTGACTCCAACAACATTCTATCCTGACTCCAACAACATTCTATCCTGACTCCAACAACATTCTATCCTGACTCCAACAACATTCTATCCTGACTCCAACAACATTATATCCTGACTACATCATTCTATCCTGACTCCAACAACATTCTATCCTGACTCCAACAACATTCTATCCTGACTCCAACAACATTCTATCCTGACTCCAACAACATTCTATCCTGACTCCAACATCATTCTATCCTGACTACATCATTCTATCCTGACTCCAACATCATTCTATCCTGACTCCAACAACATTCTATCCTGACTCCAACATCATTCTATCCTGACTACATCATTCTATCCTGACTCCAACATCATTCTATCCTGACTCCAACAACATTCTATCCTGACTCCAACAACATTCTATCATGACTCCAACAACATTCTATCCTGACTCCAACATCATTCTATCCTGACTCCAACATCATTCTATCCTGACTCTAACATCATTCTATCCTGACTCCAACATCATTCTATCCTGACTCCAACAACATTCTATCCTGACTCCAACATCATTCTATCCTGACTCCAACATCATTCTATCCTGACTCCAACAACATTCTATCATGACTCCAACATCATTCTATCCTGACTCCAACACCATTCTATCCTGACTCCAACATCATTCTATCCTGACTACATCATTCTATCCTGACTCCAACATCATTCTATCCTGACTCCAACAACATTCTATCATGACTCCAACAACATTCTATCCTGACTCCAACATCATTCTATCCTGACTCCAACATCATTCTATCCTGACTCTAACATCATTCTATCCTGACTCCAACATCATTCTATCCTGACTCCAACAACATTCTATCCTGACTCCAACATCATTCTATCCTGACTCCAACAACATTCTATCCTGACTCCAACAACATTCTATCCTGACTCCAACAACATTCTATCCTGACTCCAACAACATTCTATCCTGACTCCAACATCATTCTATCCTGACTCCAACATCATTCTATCCTGACTACATCATTCTATCCTGACTCCAACATCATTCTATCCTGACTCCAACAACATTCTATCATGACTCCAACAACATTCTATCCTGACTCCAACATCATTCTATCCTGACTCCAACATCATTCTATCCTGACTCTAACATCATTCTATCCTGACTCCAACATCATTCTATCCTGACTCCAACAACATTCTATCCTGACTCCAACATCATTCTATCCTGACTCCAACATCATTCTATCCTGACTCCAACAACATTCTATCATGACTCCAACATCATTCTATCCTGACTCCAACACCATTCTATCCTGACTCCAACAACATTCTATCATGACTCCAACAACATTCTATCCTGACTCCAACATCATTCTATCCTGACTCCAACATCATTCTATCCTGACTCCAACAACATTCTATCATGACTCCAACATCATTCTATCCTGACTCCAACATCATTCTATCCTGACTCCAACAACATTCTATCCTGACTCCAACAACATTCTATCCTGACTCCAACAACATTCTATCCTGACTCCAACAACATTCTATCCTGACTCCATCATCATTCTATCCTGACTCCAACATCATTCTATCCTGACTCCAACAACATTCTATCCTGACTCCAACAACATTCTATCCTGACTCCAACACCATTCTATCCTGACTCCAACACCATTCTATCCTGACTCCAACACCATTCTATCCTGACTCCAACACCATTCTATCCTGACTCCAACAACATTCTATCCTGACTCCAACATCATTCTATCCTGACTCCAACATCATTCTATCCTGACTCCAACATCATTCTATCCTGACTCCAACATCATTCTATCCTGACTCCAACAACATTCTATCCTGACTCCAACACCATTCTATCCTGACTCCAACACCATTCTATCCTGACTCCAACAACATTCTATCCTGACTCCAACATCATTCTATCCTGACTCCAACACCATTCTATCCTGACTCCAACATCATTCTATCCTGACTCTAACACCATTCTATCCTGACTCCAACATCATTCTATCCTGACTCCAACACCATTCTATCCTGACTCCAACAACACCAAAAAGAGTGATGGAACTCAGCCAAGCAAGCTGACAGATGATGGTGTTTTATATCAGAAAGAAAACGGATTACTTTGAGAGGATGCACCACAAATACATTTTTTATATACCCACCCATCCAGCAATGATTGGTTTAAGGTATGTTCTAAAGGTCTTGTGAAGTTACGATAGCATAAAATTGCATGCTTTTCCAGGTAGATGCAGCCTAAATGCAACACCGCACCCAGAACATTTAAAAGTTACTTGACTGGACTCATTCCAAATGTATTCAACAAAACGAACCTATTCATTATTTGGCATTGAATACATTTTGTGAGTCATTTTGACAGCAACGGGAGACTGCCATTAACTTACAGTAAGTGCTGCAGAAACCCCAGAGGTTGAAGCACTTAGAAATTGGACACTCAATCAAAGCTTTGGCAGATACACTATTTTGAGCTGCTCAGGTTGTATTTCATGTGGTGGTGTAACACTGTAATTACTCAGGTTGTATTTCATGTGTAACACTGTAACTACTCAGGTTGTATTTCATGTGTAACACTGTAATTACTCAGGTTGTATTTCATGTGTAACACTGTAACTACTCAGGTTGTATTTCATGTGTAACACTGTAATTACTCAGGTTGTATTTCATGTGTAACACTGTAATTACTCAGGTTGTATTTCATGTGTAACACTGTAATTACTCAGGTTGTATTTCATGTGTAACACTGTAATTACTTGGTTGTATTTCATGTGTAACACTGTAACTACTCGGTCCCGTGTGGCTCAGTTGGTAGAGCATGGTGTTTGCAACGCCAGGGTTGTGGGTTCGATTCCTACGGGGGACCAGTACGGAGAAAAAAATGTATGAAATGTATGCATTCACTACTGTAAGTTGCTCTGGATAAGAGCGTCTGCTAAATTACAAAAATGTAAATGGAAAAATGTACTCAGGTAGTATTTCATGTGTAACACTGTAACTACTCAGATTGTATTTCATGTGGTGGTGTAACACTGTAATTACTCAGGTTGTATTTCCGGGGGTATTGTCGGACGGGGCCACAGTGTCTCCTGTCTCAGCCTCCAGTATTTATGCTGCACTAGTTTGTGTTGGGGGTCTAGGGTCAGTATATTATATCTGGAGTATTTCTCCTGTCTTATCCGGTGTCCTGTGTGAATTTAAGTATGCTCTCTCTAATTCTCTCTTTCTCTTTTTCTTTCTTTCTCTCAGACAACCTGAGCCCTAGGGCCATGCCTCAGGACTACCTGGCCTGATGACTCCTTGCTGTCCCCAGTCCACCTGGTCAAGCTGCTGCTCCATTTCTCAACTGTTCTGCCTGTGCCTATGGAACCCTGACCTGTTCACCGGATGTGCTACCTTGTCCCAGACCTGCTGTTTTCAACTCTCTAGAGACAGCAAGAGTGGTAGAGATACTCTGAATGATCGGCTACGAAAAGCCAACTGACATTTACTCCTGAGGTGCTGACCTGTTGCGCCCTCTTCAACCACTGTGATTATTATTATTTGACCCTGCTGGTCATCTATGAACATTTGAACATCTTGGCCATGTACTGTTAAAATCTTCACCCGGCACAGCCAGAAGAGGACTGGCTGCCCCCTCAGAGCCTGGTTCCTCTCTAGGTTTCTTCCTAGGTTTTGGCCTTTCTAGGGAGTTTTTCCTAGCCACCGTGCTTCTACACCTGCATTGCTTTCTGTTTGGTGGTTTTAGGCTGGGTTTCTGTACAGCACTTTGTGACATCAGCTGATGCAAGAAGGGCTTTATAAATACATTTGATTGAATGTGGTGGTGTAACACTGTAACTACTCAGAGCCTGAAACACATCACTCTGTTTGATTGGTTAAGGTAATACAATGTACAATGAGGAAGCTGACCAGGGCTGAGTTATACCCTAACACAGAGGTGTTAGGAAACTCCTGGTTTACAGGCCATATCAGGCCTGCAAGTCAAATTATGCTGGCTTGCAAAGTAATGTGAGAATATCAGAGTGAGAATATCCAACAATTGGAGCTTTAAATCCCCTGCAACCTGCATTCAGAATATGTAGCATAATATTAAATCAACCAATCAATGTACAGTGGGGCAAAAAAGTATTTAGTCAGCCACCAATTGTGCAAGTTCTCCCACTTAAAAAGATGAGAGAGGCCTGTAATTTTCATCATAGGTACACGTCAACTATGACAGACAAAATGAGAAAGAAAAATCCAGAAGATCACATTGTAGGACTTTTTATGAATTTATTTGCAAATTATGGTGGAAAATAAGTATTTGGTCACCTACAAACAAGCAAGATTTCTGGCTCTCACAGACCTGTAACTTCTTCTTTAAGAGGCTCCTCTGTCCTCCACTCGTTACCTGTATTAATGGCACCTGTTTGAACTTGTTATCAGTATAAAAGACACCTGTCCACACCTCAAACAGTCACACTCCAAACTCCACTATGGCCAAGACCAAAGAGCTGTCAAAGGACACCAGAAACAAAATTGTAGACCTGCACCAGGCTGGGAAGACTGAATCTGCAATAGGTAAGCAGCTTGGTTTGAAGAAATCAACTGTGGGAGCAATTATTAGGAAATGGAAGACATACAAGACCACTGATAATCTCCCTCGATCTGGGGCTCCATGCAAGATCTCACCCCGTGGGGTCAAAATGATCACAAGAACGGTGAGCAAAAATCCCAGAACCACACGGGGGGACCTAGTGAATGACCTGCAGAGAGCTGGGACCAAAGTAACAAAGCCTACCATCAGTAACACACTACGCCGCCAGGGACTCCAATCCTGCAGTGCCAGACGTGTCCCCCTGCTTAAGCCAGTACATGTCCAGGCCCGTCTGAAGTTTGCTAGAGAGCATTTGGATGATCCAGAAGAGGATTGGGAGAATGTCATATGGTCAGATGAAACCAAAATATACTTTTTTGGTAAAAACTCAACTCGTCGTGTTTGGAGGACAAAGAATGCTGAGTTGCAGTCTCCAGATCTCAACCCCATAGAAAATCTTTGGAGGGAGTTGAAAGTCCGTGTTGCCCAGCGACAGCCCCAAAACATCACTGCTCTAGAGGATATCTGCATGGAGGAATGGGCCAAAATACCAGCAACAGTGTGTGAAAACCTTGTGAAGACTTACAGAAAACGTTTGACCTGTGTCATTGCCAACAAAGGGTATATAACAAAGTATTGAGAAAAACTTTTGTTATTGATCAAATACTTATTTTCCACCATAATTTGCAAATAAATTCATAAAAAATCCTACAATGTGATTTTCTGGAATTTTTTTCTCATTTTGTCTGTCATAGTTGAAGTGTACCTATGATGAAAATTACAGGCCTCTCTCATCTTTTTAAGTGGGAGAACTTGCACAATTGGTGGCTGACTAAATACTTTTTTGCCCCACTGTACATGTAAAAACACAGATATTGAAACAAACAATTCTGAAAATCAACCAGCAATACAGCATGCTGGGAAATATGATGATAAGATGCGTGGTTCTGAGTGTTTTACTCTACACAGAGTAAAAATGACACAAAAATCACACTCAACTCTGGTTATTAACACCAACACTGGGGTTCTATTACATCACTGAGAGTTAAATTAATGTAACTTCTGAATCCACACTAGAAATGTTACCCAGAAAAATCAACACAAGGTAAAATGGGCAAATTTGCTGTGTACCCTACAATACTCATACTCCCGTCTATTATCCTATTCTCTCGCTTAATAAAATCACAGAAAATACTCATTAGAAAAATCATGGCAAAAAAATATAAACTATGTCAGTAGTGTATATGATAAATGATTAAGAGACACATATTCTCATACTGGATCCGTTTAATTAAAACATTCTTACACCCATCTTTTTAAACTGATCAGATTCCTCAACTCCTGATGTTAAACACTGAGGTAAACACTAATGTTTAGGCAATATACATTTTGGGAAGAGAAATACAAGACTGTTGCTGCAAAACAGCAAGTGGGAGACACAAGGTTTGAGCTGACATATAAATAATCCCCTAGATTTATGCCCAGTGGTTGAAAGAAAGAGAATTGATTATTGCACGAGTGCACCCGTAGGTCAATCAGCAAGCATGGTGGAATTGACTTAGTGTGCCATTGTCACGTCCTGACCAGTATAAGGGGTTATTGGTTATTGTAGTTTGGTCAGGATGTGGCAGGGGGTATTTGTTTTATGTGGTTCGTGGTGTGTGTTTATGTAGAGGGGTGTTTGATTTATGTATTCTGGGGTTTTGGTCTATGTTCTATGTTAGTGTATTTCTATGTTCCGTCTAGTCATTCTATTTCTATGTTTAGGTAATTGGGATTGGGGCCTTCAATTGGAGGCAGCTGTTTATCGTTGCCTCTGATTGAAGGTCCTATAATTAGGAGTGTGTTTGTTATGGGAATTGTGGGAGGTTGTTTGTGCATTGCTGTGCGGTGCCTGCATTACTGTGCTTTTGTGTGTTTTCGTGTTTTGTATTTTCAGTGTTCTTTGTTAAAATGAGCACTCAACCCGCTGCGCCTTGGTCCACTTCCTACGACGACCGTTACAGCCATGCTCATAGTCTGAAGTTAATAGGTGAATGACATTCCGCACACTTGTTAATAGTTAAGAGAGGAGAGACATGACGCTAAGCTGATGAGGTAACATTATAACACCACCACCATATAAACACCAGCTATCCTGATGAGGTAACATTATAACACCACCATATAAACACCAGCTATCCTGATGAGGTAACATTATAACACCACCATATAAACACCAGCTATACTGATGAGGTAACATTATAACACCACCATATAAACACCAGCTATCCTGATGAGGTAACATTATAACACCACCATATAAACACCAGCTATACTGATGAGGTAACATTATAACACCACCATATAAACACCAGCTATACTGATGAGGTAACATTATAACACCACCATATAAACACCAGCTATCCTGATGAGGTAACATTATAACACCACCATATAAACACCAGCTATACTGATGAGGTAACATTATAACACCACCATATAAACACCAGCTATCCTGATGAGGTAACATTATAACACCACCATATAAACACCAGCTATACTGATTTTAATGTTTTTTTTCCCAAGATGGCATAGTAGAGCAGACGTGGTTTGTCGTTCTTCCCAGTAATTTTTTGTTGTTGTATATATTTCAATTTATTTTCAACCTCTTTTCCATTTTTAAATTAAATATACCTTCAAGTAACCCGCCTCACCCAATTTGATACGGATCCACTATTTTTGGACCTTTTTGCCAGAACCTTCATCAGTAGCTAACCAGCTAATTAGCTACTAGCTATTTAGTCATTGTCAGCCACTGCTAGCGGACTTTACCTTCTGCACAGACTCCAGACGCTTCTAGCCTGGATAACACTTGTCAGCCTGCCGGTATCGGACTGTTTTGTCCACTACAACGCCGGATTCCTGCCGTAAGCCCTGGACCATTACTCCTAATCATCACAGCTAGCTAGCTGCCACCGAGTGGCCCAGCCCCGAAGCTAGCTATGAGCCAGGTCCACCTCCCGGCCCGCTCAGTGATCACTCGGCTACACAGCTGATGCCTCCCGGGCTCTTCCCCAACAGGGCTAGAATTCCACTACTCCACCGGATCCTTGCCGTAAGCTCTGGACCTTTGCATCGGATCATCACTGCTAGCTAGCTGCTACCGAGTGGCTATAGTGGCTAATGCCCCTGTCCCGAAGCTAGCACCAGTTAGCCACGAGCCAGGCGCATCTCCCGGCTAGCAAACAAAATTACTACAGCCACAATACCTCTTCCGCCAACTGGCCTAGACTCTTCTGTCGACACGAAGTACCACCACGACTGGCCTGCCGGCGTAACTCCATCCACTGTGCCCCTAACCGGCCTTTGCTGGACGTCGGAGCAGGCACTTCAACTAGCCCCGGCCTGCTAACTTTAAACGCCGTGTCTCCCGCTTGCTAGGTAGTAACGACTATCCAGCGGCTTCCCTGTTTCATCTATTGCTGTTCACTGGACCCTATGATCACTTGGCTACATAGCTGATGCCTGCTGGACTGTTCATTTATCACGATACTCCACTTTGTTTACCTTTGTTTATCTGTCGGCCCTAGCCCCGAACTCAGGCCCTGTGTGTAGTTAACCGACCCTCTCTGCCCATTCATTGCCATTTTACCTGTTGTTGTTGTCTTAGCTGATTAGCTGTTGGTGTCTTACCCGTTGTTGTCTTAGCTAGCTCTCCCAATCAACACCTGTGATTGCTTTATGCCACGCTTTATGTCTCTCTCAAATGTCAATATGCCTTGTATATTGTTGTGTAGGATAGTTATCATTGTTTTAGTTTACTGCGGAGCCCCTAGTCCCACTCAACATGCCTCAGATACCTCCTTTGTCCCACCTCCCACACATGCGGTGATAAACCAGCATAATTAGTACGTCCAGAGATTTACCTCCACTGGGTTTACCTCCACTGTACCCGCACCCCACCATACCCCTGTCTGCACATTATGCCCTGAATCTATTCTACCACGCCCAGAAATCTGCTCCTTTTATTCTCTGTCCCCAACGCACTAGACGAACAGTTCTTATAGCCTTTAGCCGTACCCTCATCCTACTCCTCCTCTGTTCCTTGGGTGATGTGCAGGTTAACCCAGGCCCTGTGTGTCCTCAGGCACTCTCATCTACTGACTTCTGTAACCGGAAAAGCCTTGGTTTCATGCATGTTAACATCAGAAGCCTCCTCCCTAAGTTTGTTTTACTCACTGCTTTAGCACACTCCACCAACCCTGATGTCCTTGCCGTGTCTGAATTCTGGTTTAGGAAGGCCACCAAGAATTCAGAGATTTCCATCCCCAACTACAACATTTTCCGTCAAGATAGAACTGCCAAAGGGGGAGGAGTTGCAATCTACTGCAGAGATAGCTTGCAAAGTTATGTCATACTTTCCATGTCTATGCCCAAACAGTTCGAGCTTCTAATTTTAAAAGTTAATCTCTCCAGAAATAAGTCTCTCACTGTTGCCGCCTGTTATAGACCCCCTCAGCTCACAGCTGTGCCCTGGACACCATATGTGAATTGATTGCCCCTCATCTATCTTCAGATTTCATTCTGTTAGGTGACCTAAACTAAGATATGCTTAACAGTCCTACAATCTAAGCTAGATGCCCTCAATCTCACACAAATTATCAAGAAACCCACCAGGTACAACCCAAAATCCGTAAACATGGGCACCCTCATAGATATTATCCTGACCAACTTGCCCTCCAAACACACCTCTGATGTTTTCAATCAGGATATCAGCGATCACTGCTTTATTGCCTGCATCCGCTATGGGTCTGCGGTCAAACGACCATCCCTCATCACTGTCAAACGCTCCCTAAAACACTTCTGCGAGCAGGCCTTTCTAATCAACCTGGCCCGGGTATCCTGGAAGGATATCGACCTCATCCCGTCAGTCGAGGATACCTGGTCGTTCTTTAAAAGTAATTTCCTCACCATCTTAAATAAGCATGCCCTTTCAAAAAATGTAGAACCTAGAACAGATATAGCCCTTGGTTCACTCCAGACCTGACTGCCCTCGACCAGCACAAAAACATCCTGTGGCGGACTGCATTAGCATCGAAAAGCCGATATGCAACTGTTCAGGGAAGTCAGGAACCAATACATGCAGTCAGTCAGGGAAGCAGAGGCTAGCTTTTTCAAACAGAAATTTGCATCTTGTAGCTCTAACTCCAAAAAGTTTTGGGACACTGTAAAGTCCATGGAGAACAAGAGCACCTCCTCCCAGCTGCCCACTGCACTGAGACTAGGTCACCGATGATAAATCCACGATAATCGATCATTTCAATAAGCATTTCTCTACGGCTGGCCATGCTTTCCTCCTGGCTACCCCAACCCCGGCCAACAGCTCCGCACCCCCTACAGTCACGTGCCCAAGCCTCCCCAGCTTCTCTTCACCCAAATCCAGATAGCAGATGTTCTGAAAGAGCTGCAAAACCTGGACCCGTACAAATCAGCTGGACTAGACAATCTGGACCCTCTCTTTCTAAAATTATCCACCGCCATTTTTGCAACCCCTATTACCAGTCTGTTCAACCTCTCTTTCATATCGTCCGAGATCCCTAAAGATTGGAAAGCTGCCGCGGTCATCCCCCTCTTCAAAAGGGGATGACCAACTGTTATAGACCTGTATCCAGACCTATATCCATCCTGCCCTGCCTTTCTAAAGTCTTCGAAAGCCAAGTTAATAAACAGATCACTGACCATTTCGAATCCCACCGCACCTTCTCCACTGTGCAATCCGGTTTCCGAGCTGGTCACGGGTGCATCTCAGCCATGCTCAAGGTACTAAACGATATCATAACCGCCAACTATAAAATATTGTACTGTGCAGCCGTCTTCATTGACCTGGCCAAGGCTTTCGACTCTGTCAATCACCGTATTCATATCGGCAGACTGAACAGCCTTGGTTTCTCAAATGACTGCCTTGCCTGGTTCACCAACTACTTCTCAGACAGAGTTCAGTGTGTCAAATTGGAGTGCATGTTGTCCGGACCTCTGGCAGTCTCTATGGGGGTACTACAGGTTTCAATTCTCGGGCCGACTCTTTACTCTGTATATATCAACGATGTCGCTCTTGCTGCAGATGATTCCCTGATCCACCTCTACGCGGACGACACCATTCTGTATACATCTGGCCCTTCTTTGGACAATGTGTTAACTAACCTCCAAACAAGCTTCAGTGCCATACAACACTCCTACAGTGGCCTCCAACTGCTCTTAAACGCTAGTAAAACTAAATGCATGCTTTTCAACTGTTCGCTGCCCGCACCCGCCTGCCCGACTAGCATCACTACTCTGGACGGTTCTGACTTAGAATATGTGGACAACTACTAATACCTAGGTGTCTGGTTAGACTGTAAACTCTCCTTCCAGACTCACATTAAACATCTCCAATCCAAAATTAAATCTAGAATCGGCTTTCTATTCCGCAACAAAGCCTCCTTCACTCATGCTGCCAAACATACCCTAGTAAAACTGACTATCCTACCGATCCTCGACTTCAGCGATGTCATTTACACAATAGCCTCCAACATTCTACTCAGCAAACTGGATGCAGTCTATCACAGTGCCATCCGTTTTGTTACCAAATCACCTTATACCACCCACCACTGTGACCTGTATGCTCTAATCGGCTGGCCCTCGCTACATATTCGTCGCCAGACCCACTGGCTCCAGGTCATCTATAAGTCTATGCTAGGTAAAGCTCCGCCTTATCTCAGCTCACTGGTCACGATAACAACACCCACCTGTAGCACGCGCTCCAGCAGGTATATCTCACAGGTCATCCCCAAAGCCAACACCTCCTTTGGCCGCCTTTCCTTCCAGTTCTCTGCTGCCAATGACTGGAAAAAATTGCAAAAATCGCTGAAGCTGGAGACTTATATTTCCCTCACTAACTTTAAACATCAGCTATCTGAGCAGCTAACCGATCACTGCTGCAGCTATACATAGCCCATCTGTTTCTTTTTTTCTATTGTGTTTTTGACTGTACGTTTTGTTTATGTGTAACTCTGTGTTGTTTTTTGTGTCGCACTGCTTTACTTTATCTTGACCAGGTCGCAGTTGTAAATGAGAACTTGTTCTCAACTGGCCTACCTGGTTAAATAAATGTGAAAAAAAATATATTTTTTTAATAATAAATAAATAAATATATATATATATATATATACCAGCTATACTGATGAGTGAGCTAGGAAGCAATGTGACTTTGTATGTGTTTACTATATTAATTAAAAGTGACAAGCCATTCAGACCAGCCTTTCTGATTGAACTTTGGTAAACTACATCGCTGTGAGGGTTCAACCCCCTGTGTGCAGAGAGTCAAGCCTCAGGAGAGTCTCAGTAGGCTATGCTCTGCAGATGGCTAAAGACCCAGGTCATGTAAACGTGTCAGAATAAAACGACGGGCCTGACTGTATCTGTAGGGTAGATCTGACACTTATGCTACAACATTAGGACTGACACCATGAAATAACCAACAGATGGAGTATGGATGAGAAATAGTAAGAACCACAGCTTCTCAGCATCAGCATCACTACAGCATCAGCATCAGCTACAGCATCAGCTACAGCATCGGCTACAGCATCAGCTTCAGCATGAGCTACAGCATCAGCATCAGCTACAGCATCAGCTACAGCATCAGCTACAGCATCGGCTACAGCATCAACTACAGCATTAGCATCAGCATCAACTACAGCATCAGCTACAGCATCAGCTACAGCATCAGCATCAGCTACAGCATCGGCTACAGCATCGGCTACAGCATCGGCTACAGCATCAGCATCAACTACAGCATCATCTACAGCATCAGCTACAGCATCAGCATCAGCTACAGCTACAGCATCAGCATCAGCTACAGCATCAGCATCAGCTACAGCTTCAGCATCAGCTACAGCATCAGCTACAGCATTAGCATCGGCTACAGCATCAGCTACAGCGTCAGCTACAGTACAACATCAGCTACAGCATCAGTAGTCAACAGATCCTGTGAAGAAGAACTTTAGACAACCTAACAGTTTCTTAGCATAAAAATAAACAGATATTAATAGCATACAACTTTGAATCAAGATATGATATGTGTTTATTTATACAGTTTGAAGACGAGGAGGAGACAGTGACAGTGATGGTAACCCAGGGATTGTGTCCCACATGGCATTGTTTTCCCTAAGACAACAGACCAGTCCAGGCAGCTGCCACCAAATTAAAATAGCAGGCTGGGGAGGACACACACACGGACGAACACACACACACACACACACACACACACACACACACACACACACACACACACACACACACACACACACACACACACACACACACACACACACACACTGGTTGTGCTAGCTGGGCACTAGAGGGTTATTTGCACTGTGGTGGGAGGAAGGCCAGGAGCAGTCAGAAGGGTGAAAGTCACACACAAACACACATGCACGCACGAACAAACACACACCCTCCCTAATCCTGCTGGCATCACAGGTCACAGGTGGCACTTTGCCCTATCTCCACTGCCAAAGGGCACTGACGCTGGTGACTGACGCTAATGACTGACGCTGGTGACTGACCCTGGTGACTGACGCTAATGACTGACGCTGGTGACTGAAGCTGGTGACTGAAGCTGGTGACTGACGCTGGTGACTGACGCTGGTGACTGAAGCTGGTGACTGAAGCTGGTGACTGACGCTGGTGACTGAAGCTGGTGACTGAAGCTGGTGACTGACGCTGGTGACTGACGCTGGTGACTGAAGCTGGTGACTGAAGCTGGTGACTGACGCCGGTGACTGACGCTAATGACTGATGCTGGTGACTTGACTGACGCTAATGACTGACGCCGGTGACTGAAGCTAATGACTGACGCTAATGACTGACGCTAATGACTGACGCTAATGACTGACGCTAATGACTGACGCTGGTGACTGAAGCTGGTGACTGACGCTGGTGACTGAAGCTGAGGAGAGGAGAGGAGAGGAGAGGAGAGGAGAGGAGAGGAGAGGAGAGGAGAGGAGAGGAGAGGAGAGGAGAGGAGAGGAGAGGAGAGGAGAGGAGAGGAGAGGAGAGGAGAGGAGAGGAGAGGAGAGGAGAGGAGAGGAGAGTTTTCCTGTGGTTTGAGCTGTAGAGACTTGTACTGAGATGGAACATGGATTGATGATAAAAACACTTTTCAGTTGTATAATGTATCATGTCTCTTCAGGCAAGGCTTAGTTTCCTCTCCCATCACTTTCCAATGGCACCTAGGATGTTCCTCTTTGCAATATAGTGCTGTTTTCAGTCTCACCTCAGATAATATATCTGTCTTTTGCTCCCTCTGTCTCTCTCGCTTACACACAAACCCACACAATCTCTCTCTCTCCCTACCTCCCTCCCTCGCCCCCCTTTGTCCCTGGTTTCTCATCAGACTGAAAGCTTTTTGTTGTAGTGCTTTGCTCTCAGCTGTAGCTCATTCATGCTTTCTGAGGCTAAGTGTCAGCCCTGCTGATGAAAACGTCCTTCTGGTCGACGCGTAAACCACATCACCCAGCAAAGTCAAATCCTTCTTCCAAAGACAAAAACACATTTCAATTGTCTAGCCTTTCTAGAGGCCAGAGCCCAGAGGCTAGAGTGCAGAGGCTGGAGCCCAGAGGCTAGAGTGCAGAGGCCAGAGGCTAGAGTGCAGAGGCCAGAGCCCAGAGGCTAGAGTGCAGAGGCCAGAGCCCAGAGGCTAGAGTGCAGAGGCCAGAGCCCAGAGCCCAGAGGCTAGAGGCCAGAGCCCAGAGGCTAGAGGCCAGAGCAAAGCTTGTTTGTTTGAACACAAGTAAAGAGCAGCTTGAAGACACTTCTAATGAAAAGGAGAGAAAGATGAAGAGATATATATAGAGAGAGAAAGAGATAGAGAGTGAGAGAGGGGGAGAGAGAGAGGGGGAAAGAAAGAGAGGGAGAGAGAGAGGGGGGAGAAAGAGAGAAAGAGAGAGAGGGGGGAGAGAAAACGAGGGAGAGAGAGAGAGGGGGGGAGAAAGAGAGAGAAATAGAGTAGAGAGAGAGGAGGGCCTACAGTAAATCTAAAATAGAATGGTGTTTCAAAAAACAGTCTGTCTGTCAGTCATTCTCCTGCTGTCTCAAAGGTGAGAGGTACACCTGTCTGTCTGTCTGTCTGTCTGTCTGTCTGTCTGTCTGTCTGTCTGTCTGTCTGTCTGTCTGTCTGTCTGTCTGTCATTCTCCTGCTGTCTCAAAGGTGAGAGGTACACCTGTCTGTCTGTCTGTCTGTCTGTCTGTCTGTCTGTCTGTCTGTCTGTCTGTCTGTCTGTCTGTCTGTCTGTCTGTCTGTCTGTCTGTCTGTCTGTCTGTCTGTCATTCTCCTGCTGTCTCAAAGGTGAAAGGTACACCTGTCTGTCAGTCTGTCTGTCAGTCATTCTCCTGCTGTCTCAAAGGTGAGAGGTACACCTGTCTGTCTGTCTGTCTGTCTGTCTGTCTGTCTGTCTGTCTGTCTGTCTGTCTGTCTGTCTGTCTGTCTGTCTGTCTGTCTGTCTGTCTGTCTGTCTGTCTGTCTGTCTGTCTGTCAGTCATTCTCCTGCTGTCTCAAAGGTGAGAGGTACACCTGTCTGTCTGTCTGTCTGTCTGTCTGTCTGTCTGTCTGTCTGTCTGTCTGTCTGTCTGTCTGTCTGTCTGTCTGTCTGTCTGTCTGTCAGTCATTCTCCTGCTGTCTCAAAGGTGAGAGGTACACCTGTCTGTCAGTCTGTCTGTCTGTCAGTCATTCTCCTGCTGTCTCAAAGGTGAGAGGTACACCTGTCTGTCTGTCTGTCTGTCTGTCTGTCTGTCTGTCTGTCTGTCTGTCTGTCTGTCTGTCTGTCTGTCTGTCTGTCTGTCTGTCTGTCTGTCTGTCTGTCATTCTCCTGCTGTCTCAAAGGTGAACACACAGTTTGAGACTCAGACAGACAATTTTTCATTTATACCCGATTCTATTCTCTCATAGACCTAAGACCCAAAATACACCCTCAGATGGCCCAGAAATAGGTTTTAATTTGCCCCCCTAAACAAGCTGACACATAATACACGCATCTGCCGTTCTTAGGTAAGCTGCTGTTGCCACGGTGACGGTCGGGGGACTCACCACTATTACCATTACTGTTAAAGCTGCACTGGAACCCTCATAGAGAAACCACACTAGTTAGTATATGGCCAGACGTACACACACTGACATAAACATACACAGCCACACACACGACGACAGACAGACAGACAGACAGACAGACAGACAGACAGACAGACAGACAGACAGACAGACAGACAGACAGACAGACAGACAGACAGACAGACAGACAGACAGACAGACAGACAGACAGACAGACACACACACACACACACACACACACACACACACACACACACACACACACACACACACACAATTACATTAATTCTCTCTAAATCATCACAGACAGACTGAGGACAACATAGACGTTGTTATATGTAGTTGTTGTAGAGCCACTTCCTATCTGTTGTACCTCATGTAAGTCCCCCACAAGGAATTCCTCGGCTGTGCATGTATGGCGCACATGCAGGACTTTTATTTTGACATGAGTTAGCAGAGATGAAGTGGGTCTACAACAGACCCACGTTTGGAAAGTCTGTTTAATAATAGGTTCCTTTAGATATTTTGTAGGGCTGTGACGATACCAGTATCGTAATGTTTTTTCCATGGCAAAAAAACAATCAAAAAAACACGAAGCAAACAAAACTCTTTGTTGTTTTAAAAACCTACTGTATGTAACATATTGTGTGCTATAGCCTTAAAAAACTACAAAAAACTGACCTTGGATGACAACAAAATGATGTTTTGTTTCCAACATTATGGCTGTTTTCCTAAAGAAGTGAAATGCTCTTCGTATTTTGCTTCCTTGCCATAATACTAACGAGTATAATGATACCGGTATTATTCCATCTCTAATATTTTGCATCAAATGAATCAAGGTTTAAGGACCAACCGTGCAGACAACTGGCATAGAGCTCTGGTCATAAAGAGTGCACTATGTAGGGAATAGGCTGCCATTTGGATACAAATGTAACATAGAGGAGAGAACTAGGACGCGCCCTGGCTAAATCCTCTTTCAGGAGACTTTATCCACTTTGTTTCCAGACAGAATAGAGGATAGGACTTACTAGTGGACAGGACGGTCTAGAAAACAGGACGCAGTAGAAGACAGGACGGACTAGAGAACAGGACAGACTAGAGAACAGGACAGACTAGAGAACAGGACGGACTAGAGGACAGGACGGACTAGAGGACAGGACGGACTAGAGGACAGGACGGACTAGAGAACAGGACGGACTAGAGGACAGGACGGACTAGAGAACAGGACGGACTAGAGGACAGGACGGACTAGAGGACAGGACGGACTAGAGAACAGGACGGACTAGAGGACAGGACGGACTAGAGGACAGGACGGACTAGAGAACAGGACGGACTAGAGGACAGGACGGACTAGAGAACAGGACGGACTAGAGGACAGGACGGACTAGAGAACAGGACGGACTAGAGGACAGGACGGACTAGAGAACAGGACGGACTAGAGAACAGGACGGACTAGAGGACAGGACGGACTAGAGGACAGGACAGACTAGAAGACAGGACGGACTAGAGGACAGGACGGACTAGAGAACAGGACGGACTAGAGAACAGGACGGACTAGAGAACAGGACGGACTAGAGAACAGGACGGACTAGAGGACAGGACGGACTAGAAGACAGGACGGACTAGAAGACAGGACGGACTAGAGAACAGGACGGACTAGAGGACAGGACGGACTAGAAGACAGGACGGACTAAAAGACAGGACGGACTAGAGAACAGGACGGACTAGAGAACAGGACGGACTAGAGGACAGGACGGACTAGAAGACAGGACGGACTAGAAGACAGGACGGACTAGAAGACAGGACGGACTAGAAGACAGGACGGACTAGAGGACAGGACGGACTAGAGGACAGGACGGACTAGAGGACAGGACGGACTAGAAGACAGGACGGACTAGAGAACAGGACGGACTAGAGGACAGGACGGACTAGAGGACAGGACGGACTAGAAGACAGGACGGACTAGAGGACAGGACGGACTAGAGAACAGGACGGACTAGAGGACAGGACGGACTAGAGGACAGGACAGACTAGAGGACAGGACGGACTAGAGAACAGGACGGACTAGAGAACAGGACGGACTAGAGAACAGGACGGACTAGAGAACAGGACGGACTAGAGGACAGGACGGACTAGAAGACAGGACGGACTAGAGGACAGGACGGACTAGAGAACAGGACGGACTAGAGAACAGGACGGACTAGAGGACAGGACGGACTAGAGAACAGGACGGACTAGAGGACAGGACGGACTAGAAGACAGGACGGACTAGAAGACAGGACGGACTAGAGAACAGGACGGACTAGAGAACAGGACGGACTAGAGGACAGGACGGACTAGAAGACAGGACGGACTAGAGGACAGGACGGACTAGAGGACAGGACAGACTAGAGAACAGGACGGACTAGAGGACAGGACGGACTAGAGAACAGGACGGACTAGAGGACAGGACGGACTAGAGAACAGGACGGACTAGAGGACAGGACGGACTAGAGGACAGGACGGACTAGAGAACAGGACGGACTAGAAGACAGGACGGACTAGAGAACAGGACGGACTAGAGGACAGGACGGACTAGAGGACAGGACGGACTAGAGGACAGGACGGACTAGAGAACAGGACGGACTAGAGGACAGGACAGACTAGAAGACAGGACGGACTAGAGGACAGGACGGACTAGAGGACAGGACAGACTAGAAGACAGGACAGACTAGAGGACAGGGTGACATTTGGGACAAATCCATTCTGTACTTTTCTTGAACGAGAAACTTTCTAAAACCCTCTTTTTGGAAGATAAAATTGGCTAAAAATAATCATTTAAATTGTTTACAATTTGTAGGTTAAGAGTGTTGAAAATGGTTCAATAACCACCATTGTTATACCAGAGGAGGTTGGTGAGGGGAGGATGGCTCATAATAATGAAATAATATATGGTGGATATATATCATTCCATTCATTATGTTCTAGCCATTACTATGAGCCAGTCCTCCAATGTACAGTTCCACCAGCCACCACTGTTGTAAACAGTAAGAGAGACTGGTGGCTCTGCTCTGCTTCGTTAAGACAATGTGAAAACCGCAGCATTCAGACAACGAATGAAATGACAGTTCCTTCCTGATCCATGTTGCTACAATGTTCAGCCTCCCTCCATACATGCAGGCAGTACAGTTGGAGATGTTGGACTACATTTGGGACTGGGGGGGCAGAGAGGGGATGGAGGGGGGGGGGGCTGGATAATGCCATTTCATTACTCCCTCATCCCCAGTCATCCCTCCATCATCCCCCCCCCCCCCGTCATCCCTCGTCAATAAACTAGCTTTGCTAAGCACTTACAGATGAATCATCAATGATGGCATCAACCCTTTTAAGGAACAGATGCACTGTCAACCACAACCAGTCTGATATCAAGCTGATATAGAACCTTTGGGAGGAGAGGGCTGAGTACAGAGGACTGTCCTTGACTATGGTCCCCTGGATTGGCAGGATACACAGTATGCCTTCCAAATGGCACCCTATTCCCTATATAGTGCCCTACTTTGACCAGAGGCCGATGGGTTTCCCTATGAGCCCTGGTCAAAAGTCGTGCACTTTAAAGGGAATAGGGTTCCGTTTGGGACGTGGCCGTGTCAATGGGACGTGGTTAAAGTGAAATGAGGAGCGTCTCTCTAATCTGATGTTGGTTAAGTCTCCTCTCTTAATCCTACAATATAATGAGGGTAACAGAGGACAGAGTGGAGGGGGAAAACAGCATGTGTTCACCATGAGACACACATACTTTCTCAACAGTAGAATAGATGGATGTCGCCATTGAACGGCGACCATTTCGACCGGACCGGCTTACCAGATCTAGGTTAAAATACTTTATCTGTGCTCAATTAAGCTAGCTTGGCTTGATGGACCAATCGAGTAGTTACAAAACAATCCCATCTGGCACTGCAGGTGGGCTAAAGAGAGAAAACACACAAAGTATTGAAATATTTAAGATATAGTTTGAACCCAGGTCGGCTGGCTGACTAAATGGATATGGCTAAACTATGGGATAGTGGGGTAGGGCCTTAAAATGCTCTTATTTTACTAATACACTCATCCACTTAGTCCCAAGTCACCCTGTCTTTGTTGTGACTGACCAAATGTAAATGGCTAAATTGCTCTCTCTCTCTCTCTCTCTCTCTCTTCTCTCTCTCTCCTCTCTCTCTCTGCTTTATTGGCATTGGAAACATATGTTTACACTGCTGTCAAAGCAAGTGAAATAGATCAACAAAAGTGAAATAAACAATAAAAAATTACCTGTAAAAATTACACTCACAAAGGTTCCAAAAGAATAGACATTTCAAATGTCATATTATGTCTATATACACTGTTGTAAATATGTGCAAATAGTTAAAGTACAAAAGGGAAGTGTGCACTTCTCTTGAGAGCCATTGTGAGATATTGTGATTTGATTTTGATTTTATTTGAGCTCTGCCTACGGCGGCCTTTCTCAATAGCAAGGCTATGCTCAGTGAGTCTGTACATAGTCAAAGCTTTCCTTAAGTTTGATCCAGTCACAGTGGTCAGTTATTCTGCCACTGTGTACTCTCTGTTTAGGGCTAAATAGCATTCTATTTTGCTCTGCTTTTTTGTAAATTTTTTCCAATGTGTCAAGTAATTTTCTTTTTGTTTTCTCATGATTTGGTTGGGTCTAATTGTGTTGCTGTCCTGGGTCTCTTTGGGGTCTGTTTGTGTTTGTGAACAGAGCCAGCTTGCATAGGGGCCTCTTCTCCAGGTTCATCTCTCTGTAGGTGATGGCTTTGTTCTGGAAGGTTTGGGAATCTCTTCCTTTTAGGTGGTTTTCTGGATTTTGATAATTAACAGGTATCGGCTGCTCTGCATGCATTATTTGGTGTTTTATGTTGCACACTGAGGATATTTTTGCAGATTTCTGCATGCAGTCTCAATTTGGTGTTTGTCCCATTTTGTGAATTACTGGTTGGTGAGTGGACCCCAGACCTCACAACCATAAAGGACAATGTGTTCTATACATAGGTGAACATACCAAAGGAGTCCCCTCAAAGCCTACCATTGACTATGTACATACCCAGCGTGCGACAGTGCTGCAGGAGTTGTGACCCGTTTTTGTTGGTTATGGTGTCATAGTTGTGCCTAGGGGGGGTATATGGAGGAGGGAATGCTGTCACCTCCAGGCAGGTGGTTGTCCCCCTGTGTGGCTGAGGGTGTCAGGTTCTTGTCCAGTTCTGGCATTTAGGTCACCACAGACTAGTTCATGTCCCTGGGCCTGGAAATGGTTGCTCTCCCCCTCCAGGATGGAGAAGCTGTCTTCATTAAAGTGTGGGGATTCTAGTGGGGGGATATAGGTAGCACAGATCTTCCTTATTAAATTCTTGCCAGATGTAAAATGTTCCTGTTTTGACTAATTTAATGGAGAGAGTTAGGTCTGCTCTGTACCAAATTAGCATACCCCCTAAGTCCCTTCCCTGTTTCACACCTGGTAGTTTGGTGGATGGGACTACCAGCTCTCTGTAACCTAGAGGGCAACCAGTGGGTCTGTCTCCTCTATACCACCTGGTAGTTTGGTGGATGGGACTACCATCTCTCTGTAACCTAGAGGGCAACCAGTGGGTCTGTCTCCTCTATACCACCTGGTAGTTTGGTGGATGGGACTACCATCTCTCTGTAACCTAGAGGGCAACCAGTGGGTCTGTCTCCTCTATACCACCTGGTAGTTTGGTGGATGGGACTACCATCTCTCTGTAACCTAGAGGGCAACCAGTGGGTCCGTCTCCTTTATACCATGTTTCTTGTAGGATGACAATGTCTGTATTTCCAATTTCTTTGATGAAGTCTGGGTTCCTGCTCTTTAGGCCAAAGGCAGATGATCTCAGAGCTTTTATATTCCAGATGAGATAGGAAAAGCTTTGTGTTCCATAGTGTCTAATGTTGTTTTTGTGTGGTTCAGGCCCGGACCATCACAGTAGGTGTGATCAGAGCATGTTGAGCATCTGATACATACCTCTTAGGTCGCAGGATGGGGCTTGGCCGCTCTCTCTGTCTGTCTCCCCCCCCCCCCCCCCCCCTCTCTCCCCCCCCCCCCCCCCTCTCTCTCTCTCTCTCTCTCTCTCTTTTATGATAAGGGTATTAAGGGATGGGATGGGGGGATAGGCCTTAATACTCTCTTATCTCAAATCCACTTTGTGAAAAGTCACCCTGCCTTTGTTGTGACTGATGGACAGTGTGAGACTACTCCATGCTACATCACGGTCTGTAAAAGAGTGTTCCCACTGCATTCATTTAGTTGTGGCTAAATAAATAAAAATATATCAAATAAATAAATAAGTATGTATACACTACAGTCCGAAATACAGTGTAGACATTGTTAATGTTGTAAATGACTATTGTAGCTGGAAACGGCAGATTTTTTATGGAATATCTACATAGGTGTACAGAGGCCCATTATCAGCATCCATCACTCCTGTGTTCCAATGGCACGTTGTGTTAGCTAATCCAAGTTCATCATTTTAAAAGGCTAATTGATCATTAGAAAACCATTTTGCAATTACGTTAGCACAGCTGAAAACTGTTGTCCTGATTAAAGAAGCAATAAAACTGGCCTTCTTTAGACTAGTTGAGTTTCTGGAAAATCAGCATTTGTGGGTTTGATTAGAGGCTCAAAATGGCCAGAAACAAAGAACTTTCTTCTGAAACTCGTCAGTCTATTCTTGTTCTGAGAAATGAAGGCTATTCCATGCGAGAAATTGCCAAGAAACTGAAGATCTCGTACAACGCTGTATACTACTCCCTTCACAGAACAGCACAAACTGGCTCTAACCAGAATAGAAAGAGGAGTGGGAGGCCCCGGTGCACAACTGAGCAAGAGGACAAGTACATTAGACTGTCTAGTTTGAGAAACAGACGCCTCACAAGTCCTCAACTGGCAGCTTCATTAAATAGTACCAGCAAAACACCAGTCTCAACGTCAACAGTGAAAAGGCGACTCCGGGATGCTGGCCTTCAAGGCAGAGTAGCAAAGAAAAAGCCATATCTCAGACCGGCCAATGAAAAGATAATATTAAGATGGGCAAAAGAACACAGACACTCGACAGAGGAACTTTACCTTCATAGTATATTCATCATAGTATTTCAAGGAAGTTTTGTTATGCTCATTCACTTTTCCTCTGTAAATAAATAATCTGTCTGGGTACAGCACTGTTCTAAAGGTTATGTAGCTATTTGTGCCGGTGTGGCAGCCAAAACTGCCTGTCTACAAAAGACAATGAATGTTTATTTTTTTTGGAAAACATCTAACTTCTTTGCAATTCTACATATTTCGTCATGGGGCACAGAGAAGATTTTGACGAAGAATATCCTTTTAGCTGATTCTTTTAGCACAGTCGTTCTAAAACCCACAAAAGGAAATACTACTGTAAAATCATCACATCAGACTGTGTGAGACATATTGTAAACGGTGGCCCTTGACAAAGGCTCTTTATTATAATAAGAACAGACATGAGTGTACAACTTCCCTTTTCATCCGTATATAGACATAAATACAGCAAGTATTTTATCTGAGAGTGAGCTTATGTAGCCTACCAAATTAATGAAATCATGAACTTCTCATACCAACTAATGCAGCAAATGAATTGGCCTCAGAATAAATTACATATTCCAGCACTTTGCATGAGAATATTCAGAAAAATTGTATACTGGTGTTTCCCTTTCAATGGTCTCTGGGGATGTCACCTTTTGTACCACCTCTATATTCCCTCCATCTACTTTTTCTGACAGGTGACATTCATGTTTACCATAAAGCAACCCAGAACAACATGAGATACAGACTCACCAGGTCCTAACATGGACACCATACAGGTGACTGTGCAACATGCAACTTACCAGGACTCTGCCTGTCAGTGTCTGGGCTGATATCATGACCCCGGCCCAATCTTTGACGGAGGTCATCCAGCCCACCTCGCTGAGAGCAGCCACCGTCTCCTTGGTGTGCTTGATGCCATCCCCATGGGAGATAGGGTGATGGACCCGATGAACATTCTGGAAGAAAAGGGGAGATGGAGGGGGAGGGAGGGAGCGAGGAAGAGAGAGAGAGAGAGAGAGAGAGAGCGAGAGGGAGAGAGAGAGGATGAGAGGAATACAGAGAGAGAGAGAGAGAGATAAAGAGGACGAGAGGAATACAGAGGGAGAGAGAAGAAGAGAGGACGAGAAGAATACAGAGAGAGAGAGAGAGATAAAGAGGACAAGAGGAATACAGAGAGAGAGAGAGAGAGAGAGAGGAAGAGAGAGAGAGTGACAAAGAGGACGAGAGGAATACAGAGACAGCGAGAGGGAGAGAGAGGATGGGAGGAATACAGAGACAGCGAGAGGGAGAGAGAGGATGGGAGGAATACAGAGACAGCGAGAGGGAGAGAGAGGATGGGAGGAATACAGAGACAGCGAGAGGGAGAGAGAGGACGAGAGGAATACAGAGACAGAGAGAGAGGACGAGAGGAATACAGAGACAGAGAGAGGACGAGAGGAATACAGAGACAGAGAGAGGATGAGAGGAATACAGAGACAGAGAGAGGACGAGAGGAATACAGAGACAGAGAGAGGACGAAAGGAATACAGAGACAGAGAGAGGACGAGAGGAATACAGAGACAGAGAGAGAGGACGAGAGGAATACAGAGACAGAGAGAGAGGACGAGAGGAATACAGAGACAGAGAGAGGACGAGAGGAATACAGAGACAGAGAGAGGACGAGAGGAATACAGAGACAGAGAGAGGACGAGAGGAATACAGAGACAGAGAGAGAGGACGAGAGGAATACAGAGACAGAGAGAGAGGACGAGAGGACGAGAGGAAAGGACGAGAGGACGAGAGGAACACACGAGACAGAGGGAATAGGCATTACTAATCACGTAATAAATTCTAGAGAGCAAAAATGTCTCAAATGAATGCACTATCATGCTCCACCAGTCTCAAGATGTATAGCACAATACATGGACCAGACCATGTATCCATACGGCAACACGTTAGCATGAGACAAGCAAGCAAGACAAACACAGAGCCAACCAGTGTGTGTGTGTGTGAGAGAGAGAGAGAGAGAGAGAGAGAGAAAGAGAGAGAGAGAGAGAGAGAGAGAGAGAGAGAGAGAGAGACTCCATCATAGCCAAGCAGCCATAGAGCTATTCTCCTGCTACATCATCTAGGCTGTCTGCTGTCTGCTACCTCAGTGAATGGGCTAGGCTGTCTGCTACCTCAGTGATTGGACTAGGCTGTCTGCTACCTCAGTGAATGGGCTAGGCTGTCTGCTACCTCAGTGAGTGGGCTAGGCTGTCTGCTACCTCAGTGAATAGGCTAGGCTGTCTGCTACCTCAGTGAATGGGCTAGGCTGTCTGCTACCTCAGTGAGTGGGCTAGGCTGTCTGCTGTCTGCTACCTCAGTGATTGGACTAGGCTGTCTGCTACCTCAGTGATTGGACTAGGCTGTCTGCTACCTCAGTGAATGGGCTAGGCTGTCTACTACCTCAGTGATTGGACTAGGCTGTCTGCTACCTCAGTGAATGGGCTAGGCTGTCTGCTACCTCAGTAGGTGGGCTGGCTGTCTGCTACCTCAGTGAATAGGCTAGGCTGTCTGCTACCTCAGTGAATGGGCTAGGCTGTCTGCTGTCTGCTACCTCAGTGATTGGACTAGGCTGTCTGCGACCTCAGTGAATGGACTAGGCTGTCTGCTACCTCAGTGATTGGACTAGGCTGTCTGCTACCTCAGTGAATGGGCTAGGCTGTCTGCTACCTCAGTGATTGGACTAGGCTGTCTGCTACCTCAGTGAATGGGCTAGGCTGTCTGCTACCTCAGTGAATAGGCTAGGCTGTCTGCTACCTCAGTGAATAGGCTAGGCTGTCTGCTACCTCAGTGAATGGACTAGGCTGTCTGCTACCTCAGTGAATGGACTAGGCTGTCTGCTACCTCAGTGGGTGGGCTAGTCTGTCTGCTACCTCAGTGAATGGACTAGGCTGTCTGCTACCTCAGTGAATGGACTAGGCTGTCTGCTACCTCAGTGAATGGGCTAGGCTGTCTGCTACCTCAGTGAATGGACTAGGCTGCCTGCTACCTCAGTGAGTGGGCTAGGCTGTCTGCTACCTCAGTGAATGGACTAGGCTGTCTGCTACCTCAGTGAATGGACTAGGCTGTCTGCTACCTCAGTGAGTGGGCTAGGCTGTCTGCTACCTCAGTGAATGGACTAGGCTGTCTGCTACCTCAGTGAATAGGCTAGGCTGTCTGCTACCTCAGTAAATGGGCTAGGCTGTCTGCTACCTCAGTGAATAGGC